>NC_091371.1:10909984-11009984 GCF_038502225.1 Cherax quadricarinatus | reverse complement strand
TCTTCCTCGCTATGGCAATATTTACCTTGCTGTTTTCTCTAAAAGTCTGATCGGCTGTTACTATTGATAAGACTGTTGCCTGTTGTTTTCAAGCGAGGTGATGAGTCCCTCCAGTCAGCTCCGGAGTCTTTCTACTCCCGGAACCCGGCCATGGGACAGGCTCGTCTGATGTCTGCTTGGACAACCAGGCTGTTGTGGGAGAGGGCCGCGGGGGCGTTGACCCCGGAAACATCCTTCAAGTATGTTCCCTCCGTTCTTTGACCAAGTGTGACTGTGTTTTATATCATATACTTTTTACTTAGTTCTTTCCGCATCGAAGAAGCTAATATTTTCGCTGCCCAATGGAACAGTTTCTTGATATCCTATTGTAATTTTAGCGATTTCTGTCGAGGTAATTTGCCAAAGATTAGGTACAAAAACCTATGAGGATGAAGAAAGAGTGAAGGTACAAAGGGACACTGATCTTACCACTCTACTCTGCTGACTACACTTGGCTTTATTTACAAATCAGTCTGTTTTAAAACAAAATAACCGTGTCATTCCATCAGTGACTATTAATTCCTCGACTGACAATCTCACTGGTCAATTAGACTTGCCAAAAATCAAGTTAACTGACTCTCATGGAACTTCGTCTTCAACCTCTACCTTGATACATAATTCATATACTAAAAATAACAATGAAAGTTGATAGAGGGGCCAGGCTTTAACAATAAACTGAAGAAGGGTAAACTAAGCCTGTAAGACTGATATAGACAGACAGCAGAGGCAAGGAAACAAAGAACCAACTAATAAAAGGATGTACGAGCGAGACAAAATAAACGACTCCCACTGCCAGTTAAGCATTAACAAAGTTTCAAAGGTACAAGTTCCAATTAGCCTAGTTACCGGAAGAGGTGGGCATGATAAAGAGGTTGGGAATAGTTTGAGAGTGGAGGATATGGGTGATGGATACGATGTGGCTATATCACAGGGGTATGTAGGGACGGTTGGTGATAGGGAAGGCTAGTGATGGGGAAGAATAGTGATGGAGTGGCTAGTGATAGGTATGGATAGTGATGGGGAGGCTGGTGACGCGGTGGTAGGCGGATGGCGATGGTGGGATAATAAAAAAAAAAGGATCAGGCAGCAGGGGCCACATATGCAGCCCGCTCCTCGTCCATCACTCCCCAAACAACAGTGGTTTGTTTGGCTAATAGGAGCGAGCGGGGCAAAAAACGCACTGTAAATCACCAGGAAATAGTACCCTTGCCCCCGTTCCCCCCACCTCATACCCTCACCACAACCTTCCTCCATTCCTACCTTCCACATTCTATCATTTGCTCTCCCTCTATGATAGAAAAAAAATCATTGTGACTCTGTTGGATTATTCTAAGTTAAACCTGCATATATATATATATATATATATATATATATAGATATATATATATATATATATGTATACAATATATTGACTACGTCAGATACATACCTGGTTACCTATATATATATATATATATATATATATATATATACTGACTTTAGGTATCTGTCCAGCTCTCTCTTGAAGGCAGCCAGGGGTTTATTGGCAATTCCCCTAATGCTTGATGGGAGGCTGTTGAACAGTCTTGGGCCCCGGACACTTATGGTGTTTTCCCTTAGTGTACCAATGGCGCCCCTACTTTTTATTGGGGACAACATTCTCCACCTGACTCTCACCCTACATATACTCATGTACTCTTTACCCAGGCATGACCTACTTCCACACTGGACAAATGTTATACCATCTATGACTGCTGCACCTCTCCTGCCTACAGTATATAAGCCACTTTTTCGCACATATGCTGTATTCTTTTCAAGATTGATGGACTGACCACATCGCCTCAAGGCTGCGGGACTGATTACCTCAAACTCCAGTTCTTCACCATTCTCCTTTGTATAGACTGAAGTCACTGTGTGGCGAAACGTTTCCTCAATAAAGATACCCAAGTGTTGCACATGTGTCTAATTTATCAACGTGTCGGTTCTCTGAACCATTCATCTACATTCCAGGTAAATGTGTTTGTGACTTGATGAAACCCACTATGTGGGCGAAACGTAGTCAATAAAGATTCGCATTATACTGCATTTGTGTTTTTTCCATAAATAAAGTTACGTTTGTCCTGTCTTATATTTCCTGCTTTCCTCGCCGCTAATATACTCGAACTTTCCCTCGACTATTTAGACGAAATTAGAGGCAGATTGTAGCTAATCCTCTTCACCTGATAGACTCTGGAGCGCGAGGTCTTTTGCTGTCTGCTTTTTCCTCTTCCCGACAATACAATTATAACCCCCTCCTTACCTGACCTGCCCACCTCATCCCTCCATTTTTTTTCCTTCCCTCGTTTAATTTCATTCTTTTCCGCTCATCACCCAGAAATCTCCCAGTCACTGGTCACCATCAACGCCGGCATATGCACACACCATACCAAGACTTCCTCCCAGTCTGCATGGTACACGGTGCATGGTACACGGTGCATGGTACACAGTGCATGGTACACGGTGCACGGCTCACGGTGCACGGTTTAAGATGTCAATATACGGTTTAGCAAATCGACAAGTTGATAAAAGAAGCACTTGTGCATCATTTCGGTATCTTTATTTTGGAAACGTTTCGCCAGCCTGTGGCTTCTTCAGTCCAATGCAGAGAAAGGATGGAAGATGAGGAGTTTCAGGTAATCAGTCCCTCAGCCTGGAGTCGATGGACTGAATACATCGACTCCAGGCTGAGGGACTAATTACCTCAAACTCCTCATCTTCCATCCTTTCTCTGCATTGGACTGAAGAAGCTACTGGCTGGTGAAACGTCTCCAAAATAAAGACACTCAAATATTGCATAAGTGCTTCATTTATCAATGGATTAATGTGCACAATTCACACCAAATCTTCCCTACCCAGTCTTATCAATACACAGCTCAAGGTACACAGTTCATACCAAGACTTATTATACTACTACCCGCAGTTTTATCAATAAAAGTCTCCATCTTATCGATGGACGTCTTAAGATACACACTCCACACCAACACTTCATTTCTCGTGCCGTGCACAGATTCTTCGCTTCACAGAAGCTCGGATCAATTCCATTCAGCTTTTATGGGCAGTCCACTAGGACCGGTGTGTTTTTAATATCCACAAACAGTACACGATTACGGAGAAATGGAAGGGAGGGGAAAGAAGTGTGTATGTATTCAACTACGTTGTGCCTACGGGGACAGAGCTCTAGCTCCAGGTCTTCGACTCTTAATTTCTATGAATCGTTCACTACCTCTTCATTAGCTCATTCATAAGCTGTCATCTACGGTACATCTTCTTGTTCTAATCCCTCCCATATCAAACTTTTGCTCTTTGCCCATCCTGCTAATTCCCATAAGTATCAAATACATCATGAACATGTCTCCTTCGACTAGTCCCTTCCTCATCCAAAGCTCTTTTAGCTTTTCTTCGCAGCTCATGTCTCTTAGTAACAGGACAATCTATCATGTGGGAGTTCGAACACGTGGATAGGGTAAAGTAATACGCACGTAGGCTGGTAGTACGTATAATTACGGATAATGTGGGGAGCGCCCAAACAGCCGTACCTATCTCCTTGCTCACTCTCGTATGACTGACTGGCCGCCCACAGTACCCATATGTGAGGGGGTCTTTGAATACTGCTGTGGTCAGCACAATATGAATACAGACAGTGACTCAGGCAGAGACGGTTGGTAGTGAGTCATCTACTGGTACACTGGTTACTGGTAACTGGTTACTACTACTGAGAAATCTAATGGTAAACAGCATTTTCTCGACTAAAGGGCTCCACGCTGTTGAGTCTTACTAGAGTGCTGATCTGACACAGTGTGTGTATAGGGGTATGTAATCTAGCTATTGGCCTACTATGACTTATCAAACCCTTGAAGCTGTGTATGATGTTTGCCTTCAACCATCTCCTTGGCACACTCCATCAGTTGTTGTCTATACACCTGGCATCAATCTCCTCGTAATCAAAAGAAAAGGACCCCTAATAAATAACTCCAGTTCTATCTGTACTTTGTACGTTATGGTCATGTTTCCTTTGGATAACTAGATCCTCATACGCTGGCTAACTTCTAATGCGCGCGCAACCCATTCTCACCCTTCATCCAGCCCGTCTTCTAACTTCAGCGTTCCGAAGAAAACGCACGCTACATATTTTACAATACGCATAGCATTGCCAGACGCAAACCACCCAATTTTAATTTTGCTACTGTCGAGTAATTACACACACACACACACACACACACACACACACACACACACACACACACACACATACACAAAGGTAAACATACGTTAACATAACCAAACCGAGAATAACAAATATTTAAATTTCAGAAGAAAAAAATTGAGCACGCAAAAGATGAACGAAGGTCAATTGAACAAATAAATGCACGTTCAAACTGGAGAACAACCTGCACTATCGCAGGACTGTTATAATCATAACTAAGCGCTAAACCAATAAGGGTCACACAGCGTTGCAAAATGCTATGCAATACCATTTTTTCAGTCCGTGAATCTGATCCCTAAAACTCAGTGATGAATGAGTCGTTCCTCTCATCGTTCAGCCTAAGTGGATGGTTATAACTTGACCCGTCGTCAGAAGCGTCTAGCCATCATTCTTCAGTGAATGTTCAAAAATATGATAGAAAATGTGATATATTAAAACATACTACCATCACAAACATTACATAGTCAGCACCATCACAAACACTACATAGTCAGCACCATCACAAACACTACATAGTCAGCACCATCACAAACATTACATAGTCAGCACCATCACAAACATTACATAGTCAGCACCATCACAAACATTACATAGTCAGCACCATCACAAACACTACATAGTCAGCACCATCACAAACATTACATAGTCAGCACCATCACAAACATTACATAGTCAGCACCATCACAAACATTACATAGTCAGCACCATCACAAACATTACATAGTCAGCACCATCACAAACATTACATAGTCAGCACCATCACAAACACTACATAGTCAGCACCATCACAAACATTACATAGTCAGCACCATCACAAACATTACATAGTACCATCACAAACATTACATAGTCAGCACCATCACGAACACTACATAGTCAGCACAAACACTACATAGTCAGCACAATCACAAACATTACATAGTCAGCACCATCACGAACACTACACAGTCAGCACCATCACAAACATTACATAGTCAGCACCATCACAAACATTACACAGTCAGCACAATCACAAACATTACATAGTCAGCACCATCACAAACATTACATAGTCAGCACCATCACAAACATTACATAGTCAGCACCATCACAAACATTACATAGTCAGCACCATCACAAACATTACATAGTCAGTCAGCACCATCACAAACATTACATAGTCAGCACCATCACAAACATTACATAGTCAGCACAATCACAAACATTACATAGTCAGCACCATCACAAACATTACATAGTCAGCACCATCACAAACATTACATAGTCAGCACCATCACAAACATTACATAGTCAGCACCATCACAAACATTACATAGTCAGCACCATCACAAACATTACATAGTCAGCACAATCACAAACATTACATAGTCAGCACCATCACAAACACTACATAGTCAGCACCATCACAAACATTACATAGTCAGCACCATCACAAACATTACATAGTCAGCACCATCACAAACATTACATAGTCAGCACCATCACAAACATTACATAGTCAGCACCATCACAAACATTACATAGTCAGCACCATCACAAACATTACATAGTCAGCACCATCACAAACATTACATAGTCAGCACCATCACAAACATTACATAGTCAGCACCATCACACATTACATAGTCAGCACCATCACAAACATTACATAGTCAGCACCATCACAAACATTACATAGTCAGCACATCACAAACATTACATAGTCAGCACAATCACAAACATTCAGTCAGCACCATCACAAACATACATAGTCAGCACCATCACAAACATTACATAGTCAGCACCATCACAAACATTACAGTCAGCACAATCACAAACATTACATAGTCAGCACCATCACAAACATTACATAGTCAGCACCATCACAAACATTACATACAGCACAATCACAAACATTACATAGTCAGCACCATCACAAACATTACATAGTCAGCACCATCACAAACATTACATAGTCAGCACCATCACAAACATTACAGTCAGCACCATACATAGTCAGCACCATCAGCACCATCACAAACATTACACAAACATTACATAGTCAGCACCATCACAAACATTACATAGTCAGCACCATCACAAACATTACATAGTCAGCACCATCACAAACATTACACAGTCAGCACCATCACAAACATTACATAGTCAGCACCATCACAAACATTACATAGTCAGCACAATCACAAACATTACATAGTCAGCACAATCACAAACATTACACAGTCAGCACCATCACAAACATTACATAGTCAGCACCATCACAAACATTACATAGTCAGCACAATCACAAACATTACACAGTCAGCACCATCACAAACATTACATAGTCAGCACCATCACAAACATTACATAGTCAGCACCATCACAAACATTACATAGTCAGCACCATCACAAACATTACACAGTCAGCACCATCACAACATTACATAGTCAGCACCATCACAAACATTACATAGTCAGCACCATCACAAACATTACATAGTCAGCACCATCACAAACATTACACAGTCAGCACCATCACAAACATTACACAGTCAGCACCATCACAAACATTACACAGTCAGCACCATCACAAACATTACATAGTCAGCACCATCACAAACATTACATAGTCAGCACCATCACAAACATTACATAGTCAGCACCATCACAAACATTACATAGTCAGCACCATCACAAACATTACATAGTCAGCACCATCACAAACATTACATAGTCAGCACCATCACAAACATTACATAGTCAGCACCATCACAAACATTACACAGTCAATGTTAACATTTAGTCAAGCGCATCCTTCTGAATCTCTTGAGATCAGCCATCCCAAGCCTCTCACTCTGGGGATATCACATGCCTATTTTACACATGTCGTTAACGAGTAAGACACATGTCCAACATTTAGGTATCGTTATTGTCGAATAGAATACGCTTTAAGTATTGCACTGTGTCTTGACTATCACCTTGTCGGTACTGTTTACCATTTATAATACGATTTACATACCGTTTTATTACGTTCATTACTAGTAAGCTATGAGGAGAGGTTGATGTGTGTGTGTGTGTTAAGAGACAGCGAAAAGCGAGCGAGAGAGAGAGAGAGAGAGAGAGAGAGAGAGAGAGAGAGAGAGAGAGAGAGAGAGAGAGAGAGAGAGAGAGAGAGAGAGAGCCAGCCAGCCGGGCAGCAAGTGGGACAATCCAAGGTACAGAGTGCCTGTGTGTCACTTCAGATACACATGGCGTGCGTGATCTTGTAATTTAAAGATTACAAGTATTAAATTAGCGTGATGCAACATGAGCCTTGTATCCAGTAAGCAGCCCAACACCACCATTACCTGTGTCTGCAACTTCACTCACACCTACAACCATGAGCCTTGAACCCCCACCTCATGTGCGTGCAGCTTTATCCACATTTACAACCTTTCAAGAAGATACCTTCATCATCGTGAAGGGCTCTTGATCCAAAGAACTGGAATTAATCTTCTTATTCCTTGCATTAAATCAGATTACGTCACATTCCTCTACAAACTAACACACTTTATGAGTACTTACGGAACGTATATAATTTTGATATGCCTTTGATGAGTTTCGAGAATCTTTCTATTCTTGGAGCCCGGCCATGGGTCAGGCTCGTCTGGCGCTAGCCTGGTCAACCAGGCTGTTGCTGTTGATGGCCCGAAACCCCACATATCCATCACTGAGACACACATAAACACGCACACACGGCAGTTTAGTGGGCAGAATTTAGCATCAACAGTAGCGAGGTTGAGGACTTTTAAACGTTGAGGTTGAGAGCTTTAAACGTTGAGGTTGAGGGTTTTTAAACGTTGACGTTGAGAGCTTTAAACGTTAAGGATGAGGGGTTTCTAAACGTTGACGTTGAGAGCTTTAAACGTTGAGGTTGAGGGTTTTTAAACGTTGACGTTGAGCTTTAAATGTTACTGACAAGAAACTACCCGGTGAGTCTTATATAAGAGGCGAATCAACTTTAATTAAACTCACAAACCCCAGACCCACCATGGACTGAAAGTTTTGTAAACACACCGAACCTTAAAGAACAGAAAAGCACAATACCGTTACTGGAGCAATACACAAATAACACGTAGGAGAAAGAAAATTGGTAGGCAGGTAGGTAGACGACGTTCCGGTCCGACTTGGACCATTAACTGGTCACACTAATTGCTGTGACTAGTTAACGGTCCAAGTTGGACCGAAACGTCGTCATAAGTTTCTTTCATCTATGTGCGGGTAATCTGTGTATACCGAATTTAAAAATAGAATGTCATTCCACTTACGACAGCAGAGCCAGTGATGCAAATTGTATAACTCCATATCACAACAAGCAGCCCTTTACATGTACCCTGTCGTCACCACAGCAGCAGTAATCATCATCAACCCAAACATTACAATCAACCCACCACCACCACACCGTCAGGATGATGCAACACATCCTGTGTGGTGAAATATGACAAGAGAAACATAACAAGCGTTTGTTCCCACAACGTAACTATCATACAGAACAGGGCAGAAGTACACTGCTTATGTAAAATGTGTGTGTGTGTGTGTGTGTGTGTGTGTGTGTGTGTGTGTGTGTGTGTGTGTGTGTGTGTGTGTGTGTGTGTGTGTGTGTGTGTGTGTGTGTGTGTGTTCTGTATAAATCAACACCCCGTAACCTCAACCACTACCACTCATAACCACCCCTACCCAGTATTGGGCTCAGGGAGGGTAATCACACCATGTGTTAATTGGCGAACCACCGGACCAACACGATACACCTTGTAGACGTAAATCTGCTCTTCTTCCAACTTTTTTACTCTCTAACCTCCTTCAACCTCTTCCTCCTACCATCTATTCCGCATCTAATTTCCTTCACTGCCATCAATCTTCGCTGCGCTTGCCTACGGCTTATCCATTCTAACAATCTCACTAGTTACCTTTTACATCCCTTATCTCTACTCATACTCGTGGAAGAGATATCAAGTCAGCTAGCTGGTATCAACCGTTTCTCGCAGGCTTACACATCCTTCACAACCTGGTTGATCAAGTACTTCCAACAACAACTCTTCCACCGTGCCCACACCCTGACACTCCCTCTACACCCCGTCCCCACACACAGGAGGGCAGCTGCAAGATGAAACCTGAGCACCCGCATAAAGCCACCGTTGGGAGGCGAGTTGCTTTATTACACCCTTATCTCACGTGTCTATTTGTTCTCCTTGCACATTCTGGCCAACCTTTCTTGCTCATCGTAAGCCAAGTCCAAATGTTGCTGACACATAGACTGGCTGCAAGACAAGACTGTTTCTATCTAGAGACCAGTGACGCATCTTGTAGCCTGGCTCTAAGACAATGTTACTATCTACAGATTAGTGACACATCTTCTAGCCTGGCTCTAAGACAATGTTACTATCTACAGATTAGTGACACATCTTCTAGCCTGGCTGCAAGGCTGTTTCTATCTAGAGGCCAGTGACGCATCTTGTAGCCTGGCTCTAAGACTATGTTACTATCTACAGATTAGTGACATATCTTCTAGCCTGGCTGCAAGACTGTTTCTATCTAGAGACCAGTGACGCATCTTGTAGCCTGGCTCTAAGACTATGTTTCTGTCTAGAGATTAGCGGAAGGAGGATCGAGCTTCCATCGCATGTTGCGCTGAATCACTCACACGGGACCAGCATTCACTTACATGGGTCCAAAAGAAGATACTTAAAATAGCTTCATCGCTTCTTCCACTGTTCCAGTATTAAATAACCTACTTATTCGGTTGAAGGAGCCTGCTGCGCAGGCGAAACGTGTCTTATTCATCATCGAGTTAAACAAGGGTGTGAAGGCAAGCCTCATTCACACCTCCGTGAGTACCTGTGGGAAACGGGAGGTTCGGAGCTGCGTATAGAGCCTTTCCCAAAAACAGAACACAGTAAGGTCATGCATCAGTCTACCCTGCATCTTAAGGTACCAAAAGCACCGGCTTCAATTGCACTACTTAACAGTTTATTCCATTCAACAGCTCTACTGCCATACTAGTTATTACTATATTTTTTTAAATCGAAATTTGAAAACGCTACTTCGAGTCCTGTTTTCGTTAGATATTCTCAGCACTTAATTTATATCCCCCTTCAGCGTGTACGTTAGAGTTTTCACCTGTAATCGTTGAGTATAGAGTATCGGTGTTATGAATGTTGCAACGTGTCTGGCTGACTGCCATCGACTTTCTCCGCCACTCGTGACTTAATATAATGGCTTCTTAAATATTTCATCAGGCACTGCTCTCAAGGCCCGTGTTGAGTGGAGCTCTGCACGAGGACCTAACTGCCATACCAGTACACCTATACCTGCTACATGTGTGTCGAAAAATATTAAACCTCGGAACGGGTGGGGTTCAAACCTCCCACGAGTTCTGTAGTTTGCAATTGTGTCATTTCGCTTTGGTGAGACATGTAGATTCGGAGATCATCGCCGCCGCGACCGGATCCTAGATCAGGCCTTCTGCTTGATAAACTGATCAGTCAGGCTGTTGGTGCTAGCAGTACGCAGCCCAATGTAGGTACCAAATACTTAAACGACGTTTCCGAATATCAGCGCTCTGGCAGCCCGGTCCCAGACCAGGTTTCCCGGAGGATTAAAACATGATCAACCAGGCTGTTACTGCTGGCAACAAAAAATCCGATATGCGAACTACAACCCGGCTGGTCAGGCGTTAATTTGAGAAACTTGCATACCACCACCACCACTACACCTACTCAACTACGACTACTACTACCCCCACCACAACACCAGCTACTACTACTATCCCCATCACAACACCAGCTACTACTACTACTACTACTACTCCCACCACAACACCAGCTACTACTACTACTACCCCCACCACAACACCAGCTACTACTACTACTACCACCCCCACCACAACACCAGCTACTACTACTACTACCCCCACCACAACACCAGCTACTACTACTACTAACACCACCACAACATCAACTACTACTACTACTAACACCACCACAACATCAACTACTACTACTACTAACACCACGACGATATCAATTACTACTAACACCACCACAACATCAACTACTACTACTACTACTAACACCACCACAACATCAACTACTACTACTACTAACACCACCACGACATCAACTAATGCTACTACTAACACCACCACATCAACTACTACTACTACTACTAACACCACCACGATATCAATTACTACTAACACCACCACGATATCAATTACTACTAACACCACCACGATATCAATTACTACTAACACCACCACGATATCAATTACTACCAACACCACCACGACATCAACTAATACTACTACTAACACCACCACAACATCAACTACTACTACTACTAACACCACCACGATATCAATTACTACTAACACCACCACGATATCAATTACTACTAACACCACCACGATATCAATTACTACTAACACCACCACGATATCAATTACTACTAACACCACCACGATATCAATTACTACTAACACCACCACGATATCAATTACTACTAACACCACCACGACACCCTCCTCCCCCATACAAACTTACGATGCCCATGTAATGCATGCAGCAACTTCACAAACACTGGTGAGTGAAACATTCACTGCAATAAGGTATCCTTAAGGTTGCACGAGTCCACTTACCTAATTACCTGTCAGTACTGTCCTACCTTCGATACTCAGACCAGGAACAGACGACACCGCCACCAGTTTCGTCAATAACAACCAAACTTGCTTATAAGAAGAGTTCCAAAACTAGTGAAATGATTCCACACAGATAGTGTCACAGGTGGAGTGACGGTGTCTGTCTGATAATTTAAACTGTTGTTACCTGGAGGTTATTCCGGGGATCAACGCCCCCGCGGCCCGGTCCATGACCAAGCCTCCCGGTGGATCAGGGCCTGATCAACCAGGTTGTTACTGCTGGCCGCACGCAGTCCAACGTATGAACCACAGCCCGGCTGATCCAGCACTGACTTTAGGTATCTGTCCAGCTCCCTCTTGAAGGCAACCAGGGGCCTATTGGTAATTCCCCTTATGCTTGGTGGGAGGCTGTTGAACAGTCTTGGGGCCCGGACACTTATAGGAATAAGGAAATAAGGAAAACTTGTGTGGGAAGAATTTCTTAAACCATCTGGATACAAAAAGGCTGCTATAATGGGAAATTTTAACTTAAGCCAAGCTTTCTATTATTATTCTTACTTCCATTACAAATTTATCCCGAATTTACTTCCAACTTCCCAGGTGGAAGAATGAGAGGCAAGCCATCAATATCTGTGTACACACTTCTTGTACTTATGAATGAAATGTATTGAATATATTCAGGCGTTCGGCTCACAGTATGAATACAAACTTGCAATTCAAACACCCTGACAAACTGCAGCTCAACAAAGGCAGCAGTAGCGCCAGCAAGGGGCTGTTACGGGAGGAAGATGGGGGGAGGGGCGGGAGCGCCAGAAGGGGGGTGTTAGGGGAGGAAGATGAGGGGAGGGGCGGTAGCGCCAGCAAGGGGCTGTTACGGGAGGAAGATGGGGGGAGGGGCGGTAGCGCCAGCAAGGGGCTGTTACGGGAGGAAGATGGGGGGAGGGGCGGTAGCGCCAGACGGGGGGTGTTAGGGGTGGAAGATGAGGGGAGGGGCGGTAGCGCCAGAAGGGGGGTGCTAGGGGAGGAAGATGAGGGGAGGGGCGGTAGCGCCAGAAGGGGGGTGCTAGGGGAGGAAGATGGGGGGAGGGGCGGTAGCGCCAGAAGGGGGGTGCTAGGGGAGGAAGATGGGGGGAGGGGCGGTAGCGCCAGAAGGGGGGTGTTAGGGGAGGAAGATGGGGGGAGGGGCGGTAGCGCCAGAAGGGGGGTGCTAGGGGAGGAAGATGGGGGGAGGGGCGGGAGCGCCAGAAGGGGGGTGCTAGGGGAGGAAGATGGGGGGAGGGGCGGGAGCGCCAGAAGGGGGGTGCTAGGGGAGGAAGATGGGGGGAGGGGCGGTAGCGCCAGAAGGGGGGTGTTAGGGGAGGAAGATGGGGGGAGGGGCGGTAGCGCCAGAAGGGGGGTGCTAGGGGCGGAAGCTGGGGGGCGGGGCGGGAGCGCCAGACGGGGGGTGCTAGGGGAGGAAGATGGGGGGAGGGGCGGTAGCGCCAGAAGGGGGGTGTTAGGGGAGGAAGATGGGGGGAGGGGCGGTAGCGCCAGAAGGGGGGTGCTAGGGGAGGAAGATGGGGGAGGGGCTGTAACGCCAGACGGGGGGGTGCTAGGAGAGGAAGATGGGGGAGGGGCGGTAGCGCCAGAAGGGGGGTGTTAGGGGAGGAAGATGGGAGAAGGAGCGGTAGCGCTAGAAGGGGGGTGCTAGGGGAGGAAGATGGGGGGAGGGGCGGTAGCGCCAGAAGGTGGGTGTTAGGGGAGGAAGATGGGGGGAGGGGCGGTAGCGCCAGAAGGGGGGTGTTAGGGGAGGAAGATGGGAGAGGGGCGGTAGCGCCAGAAGGGGGGTGTTAGGGGAGGAAGATGGGAGGAGGGGCGGTAGCGCCAGAAGGGGGGTGTTAGGGGAGGAAGATGGGGGGAGGGGCGGTAGCGCCAGAAGGGGGGTGTTAAGGGAGGAAGATGGGGAGAGGGGCGGTAGCGCCAGAAGGGGGGTGCTAGGGGAGGAAGATGGGGGAGGGGCGGTAGCGCCAGAAGGGGGGTGGTAGGGGAGGAAGATAGGGGGAGGGGCAGTAGCGCCAGAAGGGGGGTGTTAGGGGAGGAAGATGTGGGGAGGGGCGGTAGCGCCAGAAGGGGGGTGTTAGGGGAGGAAGATGGGGAGAGGGGCGGTAGCGCCAGAAGGGGGGTGCTAGGGGAGGAAGATGAGGGGAGGGGCGGTAGCGCCAGAAGGGGGGGTGTTAGGGGAGGAAGATGAGGGGAGGGGCGGTAGCGCCAGAAGGGGGGTGTTAGGGGAGGAAGATGAGGGGAGGGGCGGTAGCGCCAGAAGGGGTGTGCTAGGGGAGGAAGATGAGGGGAGGGGCGGTAGCGCCAGAAGGGGGGTGCTAGGGGAGGAAGATGAGGGGAGGGGCGGTAGCGCCAGAAGGGGGGTGTTAGGGGAGGAAGATGAGGGGAGGGGCGGTAGCGCCAGAAGGGGGGTGTTAGGGGAGGAAGATGAGGGGAGGGGCGGTAGCGCCAGAAGGGGGGTGATAGGGGAGGAAGATGAGGGGAGGGGCGGTAGCGCCAGAAGGGGGGTGCTAGGGGAGGAAGATGGGGAGAGGGGCGGTAGCGCCAGAAGGGGGGTGTTAGGGGAGGAAGATGAGGGGAGGGGCGGTAGCGCCAGAAGGGGGGGTGTTAGGGGAGGAAGATGGGGAGAGGGGCGGTAGCGCCAGAAGGGGGGTGCTAGGGGAGGAAGATGAGGAGAGGGGCGGTAGCGCCAGAAGGGGGGTGCTAGGGGAGGAAGATGAGGGGAGGGGCGGTAGCGCCAGAAGGGGGGTGCTAGGGGAGGAAGATGAGGGGAGGGGCGGTAGCGCCAGAAGGGGGGTGCTAGGGGAGGAAGATGGGGGGAGGGGCGGTAGCGCCAGAAGGGGGGTGATAGGGGAGGAAGATGAGGGTAGGGGAGGTAGCGCCAGAAGGGGGGTGCTTGGGGAGGAAGATGAGGGGAGGGGCGGTAGCGCCAGAAGGGGGGTGCTAGGGGAGGAAGATGAGGGGAGGGGCGGTAGCGCCAGAAGGGGGGTGTTAGGGGAGGAAGATGGTAGAGGGTCTTAGAGAAGGAGCAGTCTCTTCATAAAAAAAAAACTGCACAATGCCCTTCTTCAGGAGACGACTGAAACTAAGTGATCTTCAAGACGATAACTACACACTACACTACACTACACTACACTACACTACACACACACACACACACACACACACACACACACACACACACACACACACACACACACACACACAAAGCTACGACTCGACTCCTGGATACACAACTGGGTGAGCACAAACAGGCACACTCCACTCGCTCAACTCAAGAGTGGAGATGTAAAATAAATAAAACAGGTAGCTCCCCACACAAACAGACAAGACATACATACATTCACACTGAGCGCGGAAGCAATCAAACTTTCCCGCAGGAAACGGTCAAGTGACCGCCATAAATCCTGAAAACACGTTCCTCGTGTAAGAAATAAATCCATCAAAGCTGGTGGCTTAATAATTCAAGCGAGCTCAACTTTGGGATAGTTTGCGAGTGCGTTAATATTGAAGAGGTGCTGCTTGATAAATAACCGAGGGTTCAAGTGATTCCTAGCTGTTGTCTGGTGTGGTGTAGATGTAGAGTTAGCGCCAGAGAACACTGGTGGATTAACCTTCTCAAAGACACTCCCTGGCTAGTGACTACACTGATTATTCTGGGAACCACTACTTCATTCCCTTCCATCTCACCTCCCCCTCAATTTCCCCTTCTCTTCCTAATCTCCCTAATTCTTCCATCTAGTCATGGACCGGGCCGCGGGGGCGTTGACCCCCGGCCCGGGGCATACCTCCAAGTATCCCTTCCCCTTCATCTCTTTCTCTCCTCTCTCTCCATCGTCCTCTCCCCCCCTTCCTATCTTCTTTTCTTAATCTCTCTACTATTAACTCTACGTCAACACCATTATTATGGAATGACGTACAACAAAACATACTCTGTAGTTCAAAGCTGACCCCGAGGATATTCATAAGAGCTGCGTGATGAACCGTACATCACACAACATATCTCCCGTTCCCTGTGGCTAGATAGATCACTATGTCCCGTTCCCTATGACTAGATCACTCAGTATCTCACTTGTGACTAGATCACAGGAGGCTTATCGCAGACATACATCACAGCTATAGTGTGGCTCACGTCGCTCATGATATATTGCCTCCACTACACCTGGACACGACTTACACATCAGGTGGGTTATAGAGAGTACAAGCTGTGAGCCCATGCATCACTGGGAGGGAAAATCACAGTGTGGAGGCTGCCCAGATTACTCCTAGCAGGGCAGTGATGCATTACCCTCTACACGCAAACTGGGTGCAACACACCCACTACTGCTCAAAACATAACTGATCTCACAAAGCTTGTCACTGCTAGGGATGACAGAATTGTATCTCTTATATCTGTAATTATTGTGACCACGAACGAGAGGTATTGATCAATAACAACACTGCATTTGCCAATGACTCGAACCCATGGTGCTTTGGCCTGCCTCATGGTGGGCGAAAACACATGACGCCCTAATCCTATCCCTTGGGTAGCGAGTACAACATTCAGTTCCGCTGGATGCGCTACTCTTAAGGATCGTATGGTCCAATGAATTAGGGCGTCATGTGTTTTCGCCCACCATGAGGCAGGCCAAAGCAGCATGGGTTCGAGTCCTTGGCAAGTGCAGTGTTGTTATTATATGTAAATAGTTTGGGGGATAATCGCCCCGGCAGACAAGTCTCAGGTCAGGCCTCATAAACTGGACAAAAAATATTACAACAAAACTAACTATTGAGAGAGGCACGGGAAAGCAACGTCAAACGTATACCGAGTATAAGTATATGCAATAATCGCGAACGGGCGATAAAATATTCAAAATAACCACAGGGGGAGTTGAGTGATACAGCTCTAGGCCTTTCGTGCTGCAGTCAACACATCACCAGGAGCTAGCAGTGTTGCAAAAATAAGTAGGAAGTCCAGGCAGATTCGTTCAGGGAAACTTCGGGGATTTCCCATTCATTTCTGCAACAATGCAAGCTCCTGATGTGTTGATTGCAACGTGGAAGACCTAGTGCCGAATAGGTAAAACTTGCGATTATTTTGGATTAAGCAGCAACGTTCTTCTTGCCGAGTAAGACAAGCACAAAATCATTCTGAACCTAACGAAAAAAAATTAATTGTGTTTGTTTATTATTAAATTATTGTAAACTTATTTAAAATATATTTAGTTGGACCAGGCTAAATGAAATTGCGCTTGTTATAATAAGGTTAGGTAAGTTTTCTAAGATTCCTTTGGTACAAAATTACTAAGAGAAAATTTTAGAAAAGACTTAATTTCAAATGAGTTCTTGCTACTTGGCCAGTTTTACTTATTCAGCACGACATATACATACATATATGTGTCTGCCAACCTTCTACCTGGTATGTGTTTCACATTCGTATGCCAGGACGGTAGTGACTCCCCTGGATGGTTGCTGTCTAGCGCCCTATTACTATTACTAATGGGGATGAGGGGTAGGGTAGACTGACAGATGGGTGGGGATGACAAGAGGAAAGGACTGGCGAACTCCATTATAAAATGAATACACTATTCATCATACATTAATTTGTGCTGAAACATCAGCACAAGCCCATGCACACGGAAATGTTATCGCTAATAGCAATTTTGCAAAGTGGTAAGGCTATAAAAAAAAATTTGTAGAGCGGGTAAAGACCAAAACAGTGGTGGGCAAGTAAACCGGTGTAGTAATGCTGGATTTAAAGCGACTGCACCTTTAACTGGGAGGGGAGAGAAGTGCATGACGCCTTGACCCAGCCTCTGAGGCTGGCCCAGTTGACTATTCCAGGCGGCACACATGTTTGTTCACGCAGCAAATGTGCACGGGTGTGCACCTACCTACCTACCTACCTGGAGTGTGCTCCGATGGGCCAACGCCCCCGCAGCCCGGTCCTAGACCAAACCTCCAAGTGGATGACCTAATCAACCACAGCCCGGGTAATCAGGAACTGACTTGAGAAACTTATCAAGTTCCTTCTTCAAGACAGCCAGTGACCTGGTGGCAACTCCCCTTGTGTATGAAGGAAAGACGTTGAAAAGTCTTAGCCCTTTCACACTTATTAAGATTTCTTAATAAGTGTGAAGAGGCTTGACAAAGCTCCTGGAGAGCGAAACGTTGCCACGATAAAATGTTACATTAGATGCATTTGTGTCCTTTTACTTTACATAATGACTAAAATGATTTACTGCATAAGGAATCTCCCATATGAAGACAGACTTAGAGCCTTGAATCTCCACTCTCTGGAGAGACGCGGAATGAAGGGAGATATCATCGAGGTGTATAAGTGGATGACGGGCATAAACAAAGGTGATAAGAACATAAGAACGAAGGAACACTGCAGCAGGCCTACTGGCCCATGCGAGGCAGGTCCAAGTCTCCTACCGGCTTAAGCCAATGCACCCAACCTAATAAAATACTGAGGGTGTCGAACCAGGTAAGAACCAGAAATAATGGATTTAAGTTAGATAAATTTAGATTTAGAAAGGACATATGTAAGTACTGGTTTTCAAACAGAGTTGTGGATGTATGGAACGGTCTTCCGAGTAGGGTGATCGAGGCTGGGGACCTTGGACAGCTCTAAAAAGAGATTGGTCAAATATATAGAGGCTGGGTTTGACTGGTGTGGGTACGGGAGAAAATTCTTGGGTAGTTTAGGGTAGGGGTGGCTTTGATAAGAACCTGCCTGGTATGGGCCAGTAGGCCTTCTGCAGTGTTCCTCCATTCTTATGTTCTTATACTTACTGCACCCCTACTATTCACTGGGGGTATTTTGCGCCGTCTGCCAAGTATCTTTCGTTCAGGACAACAATTTCTATGGGCAAATTTGGGACCAATCCTTTTAGAACTTTCCAGGTGAGGATTATAATGTACTTCACTCGCCTACCTTCCAAGGTCATAGGTAGAGGGACTTCAAATGTCTCAGTAACTTAGGTGCTTAATGGAATCTATGCGAGCAGGGAAGGTTCTCTGAACATTCTCCAGGTCTGGAATTTCTCCTGTCTTGAAGGAAGCAGTTACAAGTACAATCTAGAAAGAACAAGTGACTTAAGAGTATTACCATTGTCTTGGCATCTTTTCTGAAGTGTAGTAATCCAGCCTATCACATTCCTTGGGGTTGTGATAGTGACACAGTTGTGATTCCTGAAGGTGAGATCTGACATAATCACTTCCAGGTCTCTCACATTAGTCTTACGCTTTACTAAGTGATTTGAGTTTGTTTTATACTCCGTTCTATTCTTTATTTTCCCAGTCATTCCATAACGAATTGAAACTTGCCCACAATGAATATCATATTGCTGTCAGTGGCCCTCTGGAAGATTTTGTTTATGTCAGCTGGGAGGTTCGCTGTGTCTTCAATGGACTGCACTCTCATGCAGATCCTAGTATTGTCTGCAATGGAAATATAAACACGCGAGTGTGCACAAAGGAAATATAAACACGCAAGTGTGCACAAAGGAAATATAAACACGCAAGTGTGCACAAAGAAACACGTAAGTGTGCACAAAGGAAATATAAACACGCGAGTGTGCACAAAGAAACACGTAAGTGTGCACAAAGAAACACGTAAGTGTGCACAAAGGAAATATAAACACGCGAGTGTGCACAAAGAAACACGCAAGTGTGCACAAAGAAACACGTAAGTGTGCACAATGGAAATATAAACACGCGAGTGTGCACAAAGGAAATATAAACACGCAAGTGTGCACAAAGAAACACGTAAGTGTGCACAAAGGAAATATAAACACGCGAGTGTGCACAAAGGCACACGTAAGTGCACAAAGGAAATATAAACACGCGAGTGTGCACAAAGAAAATATAAACACGCAAGTGTGCACAAAGGAACACGTAAGTGTGCACAAAGGAAATATAAACAAGCGAGTGTGCACAAAGGAAATATAAACACGGGTGTGTGCACAAAGGAAATATAAACACGCGAGTGTGCACAAAGGAAATATAAACACGCAAGTGTGCACAAAGGAAATATAAACACGCGAGTGTGCACAAAGGAAATATAAACACGGGTGTGTGCACAAAGGAAATATAAACACGGGTGTGTGCACAAAGGAAATATAAACACGCGAGTGTGCACAAAGGAAATATAAACACGGGTGTGTGCACAAAGGAAATATAAACACGCAAGTGTGCACAAAGGAAATATAAACACGCGAGTGTGCACAAAGGAAATATAAACACGGGTGTGTGCACAAAGGAAATATAAACACGGGTGTGTGCACAAAGGAAATATAAACACGCGAGTGTGCACAAAGGAAATATAAACACGGGTGTGTGGACAAAGAAAATAGGCACCCAGTTTTTCTTTTTTTTTTTTTTTTTACATAAGAGAGAAGTACAAGCGTGTGGACAAGGAAAGTGTTGTGTCTAAAGATAAGAGAGACAGAGAAGACCATTGTTTCACTCTAACTTCCCTACAGTTGTGACCCCCCGGGCCTCTAGCTCCTAAGTAGTCGCCAACACAGCCTTCAAACACAAATAACCCGCACATACGAGAGAGAAAGGTTTATGACGACGTTTCGGTACGAAATGGATCATTTAAAAAAGTAAGACTTGCAAATGGTCCAAGTCGGAGCGAAACGTCGTCACAAGCAGGTTATTTGTATATTGTTCTAGTCAAGATATTGTACCTTCTTGTTCCTTCAAACCCAACACTGCTTCATCATCACTTGTGACGCTTCCTCATTCACTTCTGTCCTGTCTCCCCCTCTTACTACCACACTCATTCACAATCCTGCCTCCATCAAGCTCAACAACATCACTCTCACTCATCCTCCTTACTGTCCATCCTCCCTCCCATGCTTTAACACCGCTCTTACCTCTGTCTCCTCTTTCCTCCCTCCCATGCTTTAACACTACTCTTACCTGTCTCCTCTTTCCTCCCTCCCATGCTTTAACACTACTCTTACCTGTCTCCTCTTTCCTCCCTCCCATGCTTTAACACTACTCTTACCTGTCTCCTCTTTCCTCCCTCCCATGCTTTAACACCACTCTTACCTCTGTCTCCTCTTTCCTCCCTCCCATGCTTTAACACTACTCTTACCTGTCTCCTCTTTCCTACCTCCCATGCTTTAACACCACTCTTACCTCTGTCTCCTCTTTCCTACCTCCCATGCTTTAATACTACTCTTACCTCTGTCTCCTCTTTCCTCCCTCCCATGCTTTAACACTACTCTTACTCTGTCTCCTCTTCCCTCCCTCCCATGCTTTAACACCACTCTTACTCTGTCTCCTCTTCCCTCCCTCCCATGCTTTAACACCACTCTTACCCCTGCCTCCTCTATCCTCCCTCCCATGCTTACCCCTGTCTCCTCTTCCCTCCCTCCCATGCTTTAACACCACTCTTACCCCTCTCTCCTCTTCCCGTCCTTCCTCTCCAGGGGAAGAATTAGACACATGTGCAACATCTCGGTATCTTTACGGCAGACGTTTTGCCATCCGGTGTCGTTGAATTTGTATTGATAAAGCCAATGGATGACGATATGTCTACAAGTAAAGATATCCAGATGTTGCACAAGTGTCTAAGTCTTCATCAATATCTTTTACCTCTGCATCCCTCCCTCCCTACATAACACCTCCCTCACTTCCATCCCCCTTCTCTCAGCCCTTGATTCTCTCTCTTATCCTTTAGTCTCTCCTTGTCTGTTTTCTCCCCCCTCAACCTAGGGTTCCTTTCTCCATCTTTCCTCTTCTCTCTGGCTCCTCTTTCCCTCCTTCCTCTTCTCCTTAGACCGCGCCAAATCTTCTCCTGGTCTCGCCTCTTGAGATAAATTCACCAACTCTCACCTCAAGGTTTTCTCCTTCAAAATTGCGTGCGACAGTTTCCAGCCATTTCCAGGGCAAACTTGGCCACCGTAATCCTCCCTTCCCTATCAACCTCGGGGAAAAAAATACCTTGCAAATATTCAAACTCTGTGACATTTATTTACCGTCACACGTAGGCGCACGAGTACCACATCAATATATATATATATATATATATATATATATATATATATATATATATATATATATATATATATATATATATATATATATATATATATATATATATTCAACAAGTTGGTCGTCTCCCACCGAGGCAGGGTGACCCAAAAAAGAAAGAAAATCCCCAAAAAGAAAATACTTTCATCATCATTCAACACTTTCACCACACTCACACATTATCACTGCTTTTGCAGAGGTGCTCAGAATACAACAGTTTAGAAGCATGTACGTATAAAGATACACAACATATCCCTCCAAACTGCCTATTTGTGGTTGCAGGGGTCGAATCACAGCTCCTAGCTGTGTGTAACAACTACATCACTGATCGAAGTAAACGTAGCCAAGGACTGAACCGTTTCCCCCCCTCCTCTTCACCCTTCCCTACTACCGTCCTGTCATGCGAGTTTAAAACAGTAATCATCTCTTCTCTTCAATGTTTTGCACTCTGCTACGACTCCTTCTCTGTCCTCTATCTCGTAAACATGCAAGATGGTGGGTAAATCTGACAAACTTCTACCCAATACACACTTATATTTACTCTCCTCTCTGTTATTTAATTCCACTTTATGAGACAAGGTTTGAGAACGAGTCGCTGGCATAATGACCTTAAATTATCAATCTTGCAATCGCAACTCCTGATAATTGAGGAATTTTCGGACTATATCCTTCTTAAGACTGAAATAAAATAATTTTGGAATCACAGCTCCAAATTTCTTTGATTTTAATGCAATTTTCATACGATTTTTTTAAAGATTTAACAGATTACATATATATTCTTCCCTTCTTTAATTAAGCATTACCCTTCTCCTCCTCCTCAGCAATCCCTCCCACCTTCCCTCCCAGTGCTCGCCCTCCTCGGCTGTCGAGTGGTCCTTGAGGTGCCCCTCCACGCTGCTTGAGTGCCACTTAAGTGCCAACTGGTTGACACTCGGGAGAGCCACTCAGACTTAAATTATAAGCGCGCAGGTTTACTGCTAACAGCCATTCTTCCTCCGTGCCATTACCGGCAACTTCAGCCGCGACGGCTTCTTAAATATAATGGCAGGGGTAGTGCGTAGCTGCGGCAGGTGTAGTAGGAAGCTGCGGCAGGGATAGTAGATAGTTGCGGCAGGGGTAGTAGGTAGCAGCTGCAGGGATAGTAGATAGATGCGGCAGGAGTAGTAGGTAGCTGCTGCAGGGATAGTAGATAGCTGCGGCAGGGGTAGTAGGTAGCTGCGGCAGGGGTAGTAGGCAGCTGCGGCAGGGGTAGTGGGTAACTACGGCAGGGGTAGTAGGTAGCTGTGGCAGGGGTAGTGGGTAGCTGCGGCAGGTGCAGTAGGTAGCTGCGCCAGGGGTAGTGGGTAGCTGCGGCAGGTGTAGTAGGTAGCTGCGGCAGGTGTAGTAGGTAGCTGCGGCAGGGGTAGTGGGTAGCTGCGGCAGGGGTAGTGGGTAGCTGCGGCAGGTGTAGTAGGAAGCTGCGGCAGGGGTAGTGGGTAGCTGCGGCAGGTGTAGTAGGTAGCTGCGGCAGGGGTAGTAGGTAGCAGCTGCAGGGATAGTACGTAGCTGCGGCAGGGGTAGTAGGTACCTGCGGCAGGGGTAGTAGGCAGCTGTGGCAGGGGTAGTGGGTAGCTGCAGCAGGTAGCTGCGGCAGGGGTAGTGGGTAGTTGTGACAGGGGTAGTAGGTAGCTGCTGCAGGGATAGTAGATAGCTGCGGCAGGGGTAGTAGGTAGCTGCGGCAGGGGTAGTAGGCAGCTGCGGCAGGGGTAGTGGGTAACTACGGCAGGGGTAGTAGGTAGCTGTGGCAGGGGTAGTGGGTAGCTGCGGCAGGTGCAGTAGGTAGCTGCGCCAGGGGTAGTGGGTAGCTGCGGCAGGTGTAGTAGGTAGCTGCGGCAGGTGTAGTAGGTAGCTGCGGCAGGGGTAGTGGGTAGCTGCGGCAGGGGTAGTGGGTAGCTGCGGCAGGTGTAGTAGGAAGCTGCGGCAGGGGTAGTGGGTAGCTGCGGCAGGTGTAGTAGGTAGCTGCGGCAGGGGTAGTAGGTAGCAGCTGCAGGGATAGTACGTAGCTGCGGCAGGGGTAGTAGGTACCTGCGGCAGGGGTAGTAGGCAGCTGTGGCAGGGGTAGTGGGTAGCTGCGGCAGGTGTAGTAGGAAGCTGCGGCAGGGGTAGTGGGTAGCTGCGGCAGGTGTAGTAGGTAGCTGCGGCAGGGGTAGTAGGTAGCAGCTGCAGGGATAGTACGTAGCTGCGGCAGGGGTAGTAGGTACCTGCGGCAGGGGTAGTAGGCAGCTGTGGCAGGGGTAGTGGGTAGCTGCAGCAGGTAGCTGCGGCAGGGGTAGTGGGTAGTTGTGACAGGGGTAGTAGGTAGCTGCTGCAGGGATAGTACGTAGCTGCGCCAGGGGTAGTGGGTAGCTGCGGCAGGGGTAGTAGGTACCTGCGGCAGGGGTAGTAGGCAGCTGTGGCAGGGGTAATAGGCTGCAGTTCTTTGTCAGGAAAATGTTTAGCGACGCGAGTGTTTACCAGTGTTAAACTGTTGTTGCTGCTGCTGCTGCTGGTGGTGTATCAGTGCTGTTTGCCAGAACATTAGAAGAAAGAGTGAAAGAAAAGAGATTCAGGGAAAGGTGGTAACATTGTAAATATATACGAGGGAAAATAAGTGAATACAAATGCAGGAAAATGTGGATATAGTTTGGAAAGAAAATGGGTACGTAAAGAATGGACATAAACGTAAGCAAAAGTGGGCATGAAATCTGCAAAGATGTGGGAAGAGAGAGAGAGAGAGAGAGAGAGAGAGAGAGAGATATTCTCATTTCATGGAGGAGCGATACACCCTTGACTGGTTTTTAGAGTTTTTCTATTCTCATAGCCCTACGTTAGGATAACCTTCTCTGGTGCTTACCTGGTCAACCAGGCTGTTGCTGCTGGAGGCCAGTTTGCCCACATATCCATTACAGCCTGGTTGATCAAGAACTTAGCAGTGGTAGTGATGAAGAAGTGAGCTGACGTTTTTTCCACGAGCGAGCTGAGCAACCGCTGGAATTACCCTCGTATATATCTCTTTTTATACACAAATAACCCGCAAAAAGGAGAAAGAAACTTATGCCGACGTTTCAGTTCGACTTTAACCATTAACTAGTCACAATTTAACACACGAAGGTAAGGGAGCCAGTATATATACGAGAGGGTAGGGACGGGAGGTAGAAAAAAAGACGGAAGTGGAGATAGTAGTGGAAGATGTAGTGCAGGTAGTAGTAGTAGTAGTAGTAGTAGTAGTAGTAGTAGTAGTAGTAGTAGTAGTAGTACTAGTAGCAGCAGTAACAGCAGTAATAGTAGTAGTAGTAGTAGTAGTAGTAGCAGCAGCAGCAGTAATAATAGTAGTCGGGGGTAGTATATTGTTCCAGTCACGGTATAGAGCCTTTTTATTCTCTTTTGTGCACTAGGAAAGGGCCGTGCGGGGGGGGGGTGCCCCCCAGAATCGACTACAAATAACCTACATGTCACACTGTAGCTCAATCGGTATATAGTTGATATATGCCTACAAATCATCAACTCTCTCCCGTTCCTATCTTCTCTTTCCCCCCCACCTTCTCGCATCTCACTACCACCAATCATCAACTCTCTCCTATTCCTATCTTCTTTCCCCCCCCCCACTCTCTCACATCTCACTACCACCAATCATCAACTCTCTCCTATTCCTATCTTCTTTCCCCCCACTCTCTCACATCTCACTACCACCAATCATCAACTCTCTCCTATTCCTATCTTCTTTCCCCCCACTCTCTCACATCTCACTACCACCAATCATCAACTCTCTCCTATTCCTATCTTCTTCCCCCCCCAACCCTTTCGCATCTCACTTCCACCAATCATCAATCTGCCACAACCTTATTACCTCTTCCACTAATGCACTTAGCGTCAATAAATTATGAGTAAGGTCAGGCAATATACTTTCATTAATGACGCTTACCCTGGTAAATATCCTCCTCTTCCTTCAACCTTTCCACCGCCCCTTCAGTTAGTGAGGGGGTGAAGAAGGAGAATGGGAGGGAGAAGGGAAGAGAAGAAAGAAAGGGTGAGAGGAAGGACAGAGGGAGGGGAAAAAGAAGAGAGGGAGGGGGAAAGAAAAAGAGGGAGAAAAGGGAAATATATGACAGGGGTGAGGGAGAGAAGGGAAAAGTGGGAGAGGGAGGAAGGAAGAGAAAGCAAAGAGGCATTTTTCTCAAAGAATTACACAAGGTGCCAAAACAAATGTCTGACAATTGAGGAAAGTTGTAGGTTTCCTACCAGAAGGGACCGAGTCTTGTGTGTCACTGTTTACCCAATGATACATAACTAATAACAACGGGAGAGGACAGTAACAAGCTCCAGGGAGATCTCACCTGCCTACAGAAACAGTCAAACATGAAGCTTCTGGAGTCCAACCCAAAGAAATGCAAGGTCATGCGATCTGGAGGTGAGGACAGACAGACACTGAAGTACAACATGGGCGGAGAGAAGATACAGACATCAGAGCGAAAAAGACCTGAGGTGAATGTAACACCAAGCATGCCTGGTCAATAAGGCTGCTGCTGCTGGAGGCCTGCTGCCCCACATATCCATCACAGCCTGGTTGATCCAGCACCTGGTGAAAATATCGTCAGTGGCACATATAACAGAAACAAAACTGAGACTAGCACTCAGAAACCTAAACAAAGAATCCTTCAGATCTTTATATGACATACATGTATTATGGTATGCCTATAGCCGAGTACACGGCTCCAGCATGGAGCCCACACTTGGCCAAGCACGCGCAGAAGTTCGAAACGGTTTAAAAGTTTCCGACCAGACTTAAACCAAAACTGAGGTTGAAGGAGTTGAACTCGACTACCCTGACGGTGAGAAGCACAAGGAACACATGATTACAACATACAAAATCCTAAGAAGAATTAATAGGGCAGATAGGGACAGACTGAATTAAGAGGACCACAATCAAGGGGGACACAGGTGGAAGCTGAAGACACAGATGAACCATACTCATGTACAATTGTTTAGTCTCAAGCTGTTTGAAAACTGGAATGATTGATGAGGCAGTGGTTTACCTGGAGTCTCTTCTGAAGGTCACCGCCCCGGCGGCCCGATCCCAGACCAGGCCTGCTGGTTGCTGGCCTGATCGATCAAGTGGTTAGTGCCCGCCGCCTGCAGTCAAACATATGAGGTGGAGGCAGACTTATTACACAGTTTCAAGAATAGACATAATAAAACCCGAAAGACCAGGTAAGTAGACTCTTTCTAGGCTGGAATACTGCTCTACATTAACATCCCCATTCAAGGCAGGTGAAATTGCAGAGCTAGAGAATGTACAGAGAACCTTTACTGCACGTATAAGTTCCATCAAACACCTTAACTACTGGGAGCGCCTGGAAGCACTTGACTTGTACTCACTAGAGCGCAGGCGAGAGAGAGATATCATAATCTACACCTGGAAGATTCTGGAGGGACTCGTCCCTAATATGCACACAGCAATCACTCCATACGAAAGCAAAAGACTTGGCAGGCGATGCAACATACCCCCAGTGAAAAGTAAGGGCGTCACTGGTACACTAAGAGAAAACACAATAAGTGTCCGGGGCCCAAGACTGTTCAACAGCCTCCCACCAGCAATAAGGGGCATTACGGGAAGACCCCTGGTTGTCTTCAAGAGGGAACTGGACAGATACCTAAAGACGGTGCCGGATCAGCCGGGCTGTGGTTCGTAGGTTGGATTACGTGCGGCCAGCAGTAACAGCCTCGTTGATCAGGCCCTGATCCACCGGGAGGCCTGGTCGTGGACCGGACCGCGGGGACGTTGATCCCCGGAATTCCCTCCAGGTAGGTAGTCCAGGAGGCTGGGCCATGAGCTGAATATCAACCCAGGTAAACAGGTGGATATACTACCACCAATACACCAGCACCACAACAAAATACCTCAAACACACCACCAACAACAAACCACTAACACACCACCACCAGCAATACACCATCACTCCACCACCACCAGCAATACACCATCACTCCACCACCACCAGCAATACACCATCACTCCACCACCACCAACACTCCTGTGGGCCACCGTTCGTGCCCATGCAAACTAGCTTACTTTACATTCACTTTACTCTTTAAATAGTGACACTAACTTTCCAACAAATCAGCCCTTCGAGCTGTTTAAGAGTCCATCTCATTATCTTTTATCTCTCCTAAAGCCTTCAAAACAACGCCAGCGCCCAACCGGTCAGTGTTTAATGACAACTACCACCATTATTCCACCCTTAAACTCACACACTAGTCCCCAAAACTACCAAATATCCATTATTATATTCCCTACGCGTCCACTCTACCGTAACTCCATTAAATTAGCGTGTATAAAGGCAGGTGTGGAGAGTGGTCGGAACAAAAGGTATCAACCCATGGTACCTGGGGTAAACACAGGTATAATTTCAAGGTATCTGGCGCAAAAACAGGTATAAGCTCAAGTACCTGGAATAAACAGGTATCATCCAAGTGTACCTTTTGGTACCCTTTACGTAACCTGGAAACAAAGGTATCATCTCAAGTGCCTGATGCAAACAAAAGTATCATAGCAAGGTAGCTGAAGCAGAGGTCATCTAGAGGTGCGGCTAAGGTGTGAGCACCCCAGCAGGAAGCTATTGGTAGACACTAAAAACCCAAAACACAAACTCCAAACCCATACCTCCCCCAATCCCCATCATTGTGATAACCAGGAGATCTAGATACCATCAATCCACAATTCAACCCCTGTGGTACGTGAAAGTTCAACGATCCAACAACCCTACGTCCTCACCCCTGTGGTACCTCCGTGTTCAAGATACCATCAAAAGGAAATACCAGAGCCGGCCTTGGTAGGGACGCCACCATACTGGCCTCAGGGCGACCTGCTCTGCCCACCCTGGCTGCCAAGGCTACCTACCCTACCCACATCCCATCCTCTAACCAGCCTTCTCTCACCCCTCACAGACCCCAAACCTTTTCAACACACACTTAATATGCCTCTACACACAAGCATGTATAACTGTAGTCGCTATATATAATGTTTTCCACTGAGTACCGCCTCCGTGGCACAGACCTTAATTAATTAGACCTACAGGTTGTTGGCCTGATCGACCAAGCTACTTCTGAAGGGTTTCGAGAGCCTTCCTACTCTCGCAGCCCGGTCCTGGGGCAGGCCTGTTTGGTGCTTGATTGATCAACCAGGCTGTTACTGCCGGCGGCCCACTGGCCCACGTGTCCATCACAGCCTGGTTGATCTGGCACCTTGCGGAAGTACATGTCCAATTTCCTCTTGAAGATTTCTTCCTTTGTTCCGGCAGTGTTTCTGGTATCTTGTGGTAGAGCGTTAAACAGTCTGAGACCACAAATGTTAATACAATGTTCTTTTATTGTGCCCAAGGCACTGGGTTTATTTTACACATTCTTCCACGTCTCTCACTCCAGTATGTTGATATGGCAGTGTGCAAATTTGGGACTAAGCCCTTAGGTACCTTTCGCGTATATATTATCACGTGTCTCTCTTTCCTCCGTTTCAACGAGTACATATTTAGAATTCTGAGGTGTTTCCAGTAATTTAAATGCCTTTTCAGCTCTACGCAGGCCATAAATGATCGCCGTATCTGTTCCAGCTTTGACATCTCTCCTGCCCTGAAAGGAACCGTCAACACTGAACAATAAGCAAGAGAGCACAAGTGATTTGAAGTGTTACCAATGATACTATTTCTCGTTTTCAAAGCTCTCATTATCCATCCCGTCATTTTCCTGGCCTTTGTGATATTTACCTTATTATGTTCTTTGAAAGGTCAACTGACATAACACCCTGATCTTTCACACGTTCTTTTCGTTCTATTTAATGATCTTATTGCGTTTTGAGTAATTTGTCTCTCTTGAGTTCTTCATTCTTTCCATATCTAAATAGTTGTATTTTGTCACCATTAAAAGACATGATATTCTCCACTGCCCACTGGAAAACTTCTTGCAATATTTGTGTCTTCTACAGAGGTGCCATATTTATTTTGGCGGCCGCCGAAGATGCACATAACAATGCATAATGTGTTGATAAACACCACATGCTCACATAAATCTAGATGTTTGAAAACGTAACTTGAGGCGCAACATTCTCCAGATGTTTAGAATTATATCTAAGATAACAAAAACTAGAGGTGCTAAGTCAGAAACAAAGCAGTCCATGAATGAAAATCAACTCACTGTACTGTGGCTGCAACAGTTCACAACTAACCTGCAACTTGCAAAGAAAACTTTTAGATGACGTTAATGTCCGTCCTGGACCATTACCAAGTCAGGAGAAATGATAATAGTCTAGGTTTAACCTAAACATAGTCTAAACTTTTCTCTACAAATTGTGGATTAGAAATGTAACTCTCTCTCTCTTTCTAATATATATATATATATATATATATATATATATATATATATATATATATATATATATATATATATATATATATACACACACACACATCGCAATGAAACCATGAAACAAGTGGTACTGAATCATTTACCAAACTGCGGTAGGCCAGGGTTCGACCCCTACGACACATTGTCCCGCCTCAAGAGACAACATAAAGTACGTGTCACCTTATCCACTCCGCCATCGATCCTATATACATACATATATACCTTTGATGAATTTCGAGAGTCTTCTATTCCCGAAGCCCGGCCATGGGCCAGGCTCGTGTATAACACAAGCACTCATTCCACTGGAGGGACCACAGTGTGCCTCACTGCCCGCCACTTACATACCCACCTAGTATCACTATTATGGTAATGCGAGACCATGACCACGCCATCACGTATCCAATTTTGTGTAATAATTAAATATTTCAACGTTTCGTAAATTTCATCTGTTTTAAATAACAAAAAAAGGCACAATACCGTGACTGGAACAATACACAAATAACCCGCACGTAGAAGAGAGGAGCTCACGACGACGTTTCGGTCTGACTTGGACCATTGACAACTACTACTACAACTAACCCATCTCTTTGGGAAGGACCTACTTCCACTGGGGAATCCCGCCTACCAGTGACTATGCCCTCGTCTGCTACACCTGACGTTACTATATAAGCGCCAGGCTCCTTCCTTCTGCTTCAGAATCTCCACGACTATGGTGCTCTTCGCACCTACTCCTAGGTTGAGGGACTGATTACCTCATCTTCTGTATATAGTCCTACTGTCTTCAAGTTATGTCCTAGAATTTGTATTGATGAAGCCACTGGATGGCGAAACGTCTACAATAAAGATACCCAGATGTTGCACATGTGTCTTAATTTCACCATTTACCAAGTCGGACCGTTTTCCAATATAATTAATAATACCTCCATCTCTTGATTTCTTCCTCTTCCACTATTTCTCTTTACCGATGCCTTTTTCATCTTTGCACTTATTGTTTTCATTTCCCATCCTCTCTTTTATCTGCTCTGTTTGTGTAGTGTATTATAAATAACTTGCTACTCTTACCTACGTCTTCCAAATTATGTGTGTCTTTTCTTCTCTCTATCTGGATTCTTTAGATTTGCCTGTCTGTCAGTCCAACACTAGAGCAAGTCATCGACACAGTCTCATTATTCTCAAGGATCCACGGTATGTTTCAAAGATCACTTGTGTCTTGCGGTCACAGTACAACACAATCTGCTTCCTGACCTCTTCAAGGTTCCTAGTTGACCTTGAGGTCACTCAATACAACACAACAGCCAGCCAGCAAGACAGTCAGATAGTCAGCTAGCCAGCTAGCTAGCTAGCCAGCCAGCCAGCCAGCTAGCTAGCTAGCCAGCCAGTCAGTCAGCCAGCCAGCCAGCCAGCCAGTCAGTCAGTCAGTCAGCCAGCCAGCAACACAGTCAGTCAGTCAGTCAGCCAGCCAGCCAGCCTGCCTGCCTGCCTGCCTGCCTGCCTGCCTGCCTGCCTGCCTGTCCGTCCGCCCGCCCTCCAGCCTCCCTGCCTGCCCCCAGCCTGCCTGCCTACCCGCCCGACCGCCCGCCCTCCTGTTCCTTGCCTGCCCCCAGCCTGCCTGCCTGTCTGCCTGCCTGCCTGTCCGTCCGCCCTCCAGTGTCCCTGCCTACCCCAGCCCGCCCACCCCCCTGCCTGCCCCCAGCCTGCCTGCCTGCCCCCAGCCTGCCTGCCTGCCCCCAGCCTGCCTGCCTGCCTGCCTGCCTGCCTGCCCGCCCGCCCTCCAGCCTCCCTGCCTGCCTGCACTCTCCAGATCTCCTAGCTGATCTTGCGGTCACTCAATACAACCCAAACTGCCTGAATGGGCGTAGCCGTGAGGAAGTCCTATAAATTCCTTTCACAGTACGTGATAAACCGGTTTGGTTGGAATAAGGGGATGCGGTGAAAAGGGTTGCGAAACACCAACAGTCTGGCTGATCAAATGCAACGGAAATGCCTCTGAAAAATGCACGATACTTTTCTTGGACGACCTTTATAATAATTTAAATTAATTCCGGGTGTGACACCTTCAAAAAGGCATATAAAATCGGGGATCACCGCCCCCCGCGATTCGGTTCCAGACCAGACCTACCTTTGATGAGTTTCGAGTCTTACTACTCTCTGAGCCCGGCCATGAGCCAGGCTCGTCTGGTGCTAGCCTAGGTCAATCAGGCTTAAGGGTTTAGCGCTTCTCGTGAATAATAAAAAATAAAATAATTTAATGATACCATAGTAAATACTAGTACTGCTACTACTACTACTACTACTAATAATAATAATAATAGCACAACCTAAAACTACAGGTAAGAAGCCTAAGGCAAGGTAAGACATCACACTGGCCTATAAGCAGGTGGAGGTAAGGCAACAAACTGGCCTATAAGCAGGTGGAGGTAAGGCAACAAACTGGCCTATAAGCAGGTGGAGGTAAGGCAACAAACTGGCCTATAAGCAGGTGGAGGTAAGGCAACAAACTGGCCTATAAGCAGGTGGAGGTAAGGCAACAAACTGGCCTATAAACAGGTGGAGGTAAGGCAACAAACTGGCCTATAAGCAGGTGGAGGTAAGACAACAACAACACACAGGGGTTGTGAAGGGCTGAGGGAGTGACAGCATCAGCGCCAGCATCAGCAGCCTCACCGCCCAACACCCATCAATATGCAAATTAAAGATAAACCCATAAAACTGGGGGCATCCCATCAGCCGCGACACGAGAGGATAATGCAGGCAAGACTAACCCAAAATAATACCACCACCGTCACCACCACCACAGTATATCTGCCACCACCTACACTACCTGTATCTTCGTCACGACACTGCCATCAGGCATGATAGATACAGAAACTTAGACTGGGTGACAAAGGAATCCTCACAACCACAACCCTCGATCATGAAACAGAAAACAAGGATAAATAACACACAGAAAACATCTTAAATACAATGTGAGAAGATCTCATGTTAAAGAATCATAGGAATGCTATAATTTCAACTGCGCGAAACATGATAGGTGGATAACTAGAACTTTCAAAACAAGAAATGCCAAGCTAACGATGACACTCTTCAGGTCACTCGTTCTCTCCATTTGGAATACTGCTGTGTACTAACTGCTCCCTTTAAGGCAGGATAAATTACTGAACGTGAAAATGTACAGGGAACCTTCACACTTTGTATACACTCAGTTAAACATCTAAATTACTTGGAGAGCCTGAAGTCCCTAAAACTGTACTCCTCAGAAGGTAGGCGAGAAAGATGCATCATAACCTACTCTTGGAAGACAATGAAAGGATTAGCTCCAATCATTCACACCCAAATGACTACATACAAACACAAGAAGCTTGGAAGACGGTGCAAGATACCTCCAATGTAAAGCAGTGGAATAATGAGTACACTGAGAACTCAAACTTAATAAGCGTAAAAGAACCACAACTCTTTAATGCACTTCCTTTATGCGTAAGGCGGATAATTATCAACAAACCCTTAGTTGTCTTCAAGAGGAAACTCAACTAATTCCTAAAAACAGTTCCTGATCAACCGGGTTGAAGCGCATAAGATGGAGTGCGGGAAGCGGGCACTAACAGCTTGATCTATCAGTCCAGGAACCAGGAGACCTAGTCTGGGACGGGGACGCGAGGGAAGGGGCCAGATGACTGCAAATAGTAATAATGGTAGAATTACCGACAAAAAGTTAAGTAAATGGACACAGATGCAACTAATATATTTTACTGTGGTAACGTTTCGCCACACATTAGTTGCCACTGTGTCCATTTACCTAACAGACTACAAGTAACCAGGCCCTCGTCGTGTCCATTTACCTAACAGACTACAAGTAACCAGGCCCTCGTCGTGTCCATTTACCTAACAGACTACAGGTAACCAGGCCCTCGTCGTGTCCATTTACCTAACAGACTACAGGTAACCAGGCCCTCGTCGTGTCCATTTACCTAACAGACTACAGGTAACCAGGCCCTCGTCGTGTCCATTTACCTAACAGACTATAGGTAACCAGGCCCTCGTCGTGTCCATTTACCTAACAGACTACAGGTAACCAGGCCCTCGTCGTGTCCATTTACCTAACAGACTACAGGTAACCAGGCCCTCGTCGTGTCCATTTACCTAACAGACTACAGGTAACCAGGCCCTCGTCGTGTCCATTTACCTAACGACTACAGGTAACCAGGCCCTCGTCGTGTCCATTTACCTAACAGACTACAGGTAACCAGGCCCTCGTCGTGTCCATTTACCTAACAGACTACAGGTAACCAGGCCCTCGTCGTGTCCATTTACCTAACGGCTACAGGTAACCAGGCCCTCGTCGTGTCCATTTACCTAACAGACTACAAGTAACCAGGCCCTCGTCGTGTCCATTTACCTAACGACTACAGGTAACCAGGCCCTCGTCGTGTCCATTTACCTAACAGACTACAGGTAACCAGGCCCTCGTCGTGTCCATTTACCTAACAGACTACAGGTAACCAGGCCCTCGTCGTGTCCATTTACCTAACAGACTACAGGTAACCAGGCCCTCGTCGTGTCCATTTACCTAACGACTACAGGTAACCAGGCCCTCGTCGTGTCCATTTACCTAACAGACTACAGGTAACCAGGCCCTCGTCGTGTCCATTTACCTAACAGACTACAGGTAACCAGGCCCTCGTCGTGTCCATTTACCTAACAGACTACAGGTAACCAGGCCCTCGTCGTGTCCATTTACCTAACAGACTACAGGTAACCAGGCCCTCGTCGTGTCCATTTACCTAACAGATTACAGGTAACCAGGCCCTCGTCGTGTCCATTTACCTAACAGACTACAGGTAACCAGGCCCTCGTCGTCACCACCATTATCAAGCCCATGCCATCGCTGCCCTAAAACAAGATAACATGCGGAAAACTAACCTAACCACTCCGCTACCATGCTGAGTCATTTCTACGAGCGGCATTTTTTTTTTTTTTGCCCCTTCTTGGGTAGCTAAGAGACTCTAAGAATAAAATAATTATACTGCTCACATATCTTTCATCCTTAATAATATACGTTTGATGAACAGTCTGAGGCGTCTCACCAGAATGTGTGTACTCACACTGGTTCCTTCGACTCTGAGAATGTCTGTGGTTCAGTGTGTGAGAGTGAGAGTGTGAGTATGAGTGTGGTGTTTATCAAGCAGCAGACCCCAAGTATGAGTCTCTGCCATGCCATTTCTCACATCATACACTAACAGTATTGTGAGTAGTTGTAAATGGTATGGTGATACCGACAAGACTGGCCCAGGGTCGGGCTGCCGGAGTTGCAAAGCTCTCGGAACATGTCAAAGGGAAGGTATATCAAAGGAAAGCTGTGGATAAAGACACGTATGTACAGTTGAGGACATTCATTGACGTTTCCTTTAATAAATGTCTTGAAGTGTACACTAAGTGTTTTTATCCACGTCACACCAACCTTTTTCTTCACATGCAGTCTCCATACGTTATAGAGAAAAACGGGTAAAATACGGTATATCCATGATTATACATCCAAAATTAGCAAACCTCAGAAAAGCATACAGGAACTTGAATAAAGAATCCTTCATAAACTTGTCTGACATGTGTCGGCATATTATGTTAAGCCAATCACTGAGTACGCAACCCCAGCATGGAGCCCACACTTGAACTACGTGGAGAAGCTTCTAAAGGTTCAAAGGTAAGCTCGTATCGGAACTGAGAGGAATGTACTATGAGGTGAGGGTGAAAAAGCAAAACCTGGTGACCTTGGCGGAGAGGACAAGGATATATATCATAACCATATAAAACTTAAGAGAAACTGATAGGACAGATAAGGACAGACTGTTTCAATTAAAAGGACCAGAATCAAGGGGAAAAGGTGAAAACTGAAGACACAGATGTGCTATAGGAATGAAAGAAGTATTTCTTTAGTCTCAGGGTAGGTGAAAAGAGGAAAGGCTTGGACGAGACAACTGTGGAGGCAAACTCAATACACAGTTTCAAAATTTGATATGATTAGGCCCGTGATATCAAAAATCTAGTAGCCTAGAGGCGGGGCCAGATAAACCCTAACCTCCATAAACACGTCGGTGAGTACAAACACATCATATACAGTAGAATTATACATGTGTATTATACATATAATATTGCACTTCATTTATTAACTCACACACATACAAAACATCCAATGTGAAAAAATAGAGAAATTCCAAGAGCATTCGTGATTTCTCACACATCGTCACAGGTCCAAGGTCCTTGATGATGTGAGAAATCACGAAAGAGCTTAGAATTCCTCTATTTTTTCACCGTGGTTGTTTTGCATATTGTGATATCACCTACTTACTGTGATCTTATTGCATATTATATATATGTCGTGCAGAATAGGTAAAACTTGCGATTTTAGCTTAAATAGCAACGCTCTTCTTGCCGAATACGGCAAGCGAAAATTTGTATATGCAATAATTTCTCAAAAATCATTATGAACCTAACGAAAAAAAAATATATTTCATTGTGTTTGTTTATTATTAAATTATTGTAAACTTATCTAAAATATATTTAGTTGAATTAGGCTAAATTAAATTGTAATTGTTATAATAAGGTTAGGTAAGTTTTCTGAGGTACTTTTGGTACAAAATTAGTAATTTCTACATTAACATAAATAAAAAAAATATATCTATAAATGTAGAAGAGAAATTTTTTAGAAAGGACTTAATTTTAAATAAGTTCTTGCTAATTGACCCAATTTTACTTATTCGCCACACATATATATATATATATATATATATATATATATATATATATATATATATATATATATTATATATATATATATATATATATATATATATATAGTAGTAGTAGGTTGGTAGACAGCAACCACCCAGGGAAGTACTACCGTCCTGCCAGATGACTGTGAAACAAAAACCTGTAACTGTTTTGCATGATGGTAGGATTGCTGGTTTCTTTTTCTGTCTCATAAACACGCTAAGATAACAGGGATATCTTGCTACTCCTACTTACACTTTGGTCACACTTCACAGACACGCACATGCATATATATATATACATACATCTAGGTTTTTCTCCTTTTTCTAAATAGCTCTTGTTCTTTTTTATTTCTTCTATTGTCCATGGGGAAGTGGAAAAGAATCTTTCCTCCGTAAGCCATGCGTGTCGTATGAGGCGACTAAAATGCCGGGAGCAATGGGCTAGTAACCCCTTCTCCTGTATACAATTACTAAAAAAGAGAAGAAGAAAAACTTTATAAAACTGGGTTGCTTAAATGTGCGTGGATGTAGTGCGGATGACAAGAAACAGATGATTGCTGATGTTATGAATGAAAAGAAGTTGGATGTCCTGGCCCTAAGCGAAACAAAGCTGAAGGGGGTAGGAGAGTTTCAGTGGGGGGAAATAAATGGGATTAAATCTGGAGTATCTGAGAGAGTTAGAGCAAAGGAAGGGGTAGCAGTAATGTTAAATGATCAGTTATGGAAGGAGAAAAGAGAATATGAATGTGTAAATTCAAGAATTATGTGGATTAAAGTCAAGGTTGGATGCGAGAAGTGGGTCATAATAAGCGTGTATGCACCTGGAGAAGAGAGGAATGCAGAGGAGAGAGAGAGATTTTGGGAGATGTTAAGTGAATGTATAGGAGCCTTTGAACCAAGTGAGAGAGTAATTGTGGTAGGGGACTTGAATGCTAAAGTAGGAGAAACTTTTAGAGAGGGTGTGGTAGGTAAGTTTGGGGTGCCAGGTGTAAATGATAATGGGAGCCCTTTGATTGAACTTTGTATAGAAAGGGGTTTAGTTATAGGTAATACATATTTTAAGAAAAAGAGGATAAATAAGTATACACGATATGATGTAGGGCGAAATGACAGTAGTTTGTTGGATTATGTATTGGTAGATAAAAGACTGTTGAGTAGACTTCAGGATGTACATGTTTATAGAGGGGCCACAGATATATCAGATCACTTTCTAGTTGTAGCTACACTGAGAGTAAAAGGTAGATGGGATACAAGGAGAATAGAAGCATCAGGGAAGAGAGAGGTGAAGGTTTATAAACTAAAAGAGGAGGCAGTTAGGGTAAGATATAAACAGCTATTGGAGGATAGATGGGCTAATGAGAGCATAGGCAATGGGGTCGAAGAGGTATGGGGTAGGTTTAAAAATGTAGTGTTAGAGTGTTCAGCAGAAGTTTGTGGTTACAGGAAAGTGGGTGCAGGAGGGAAGAGGAGCGATTGGTGGAATGATGATGTAAAGAGAGTAGTAAGGGAGAAAAAGTTAGCATATGAGAAGTTTTTACAAAGTAGAAGTGATGCAAGGAGGGAAGAGTATATGGAGAAAAAGAGAGAAGTTAAGAGAGTGGTGAAGCAATGTAAAAAGAGAGCAAATGAGAGAGTGGGTGAGATGTTATCAACAAATTTTGTTGAAAATAAGAAAAAGTTTTGGAGTGAGATTAACAAGTTAAGAAAGCCTAGAGAACAAATGGATTTGTCAGTTAAAAATAGGAGAGGAGAGTTATTAAATGGAGAGTTAGAGGTATTGGGAAGATGGAAGGAATATTTTGAGGAATTGTTAAATGTTGATGAAGATAGGGAAGCTGTGATTTCGTGTATAGGGCAAGGAGGAATAACATCTTGTAGGAGTGAGGAAGAGCCAGTTGTGAGTGTGGGGGAAGTTCGTGAGGCAGTAGGCAAAATGAAAGGGGGTAAGGCAGCCGGGATTGATGGGATAAAGATAGAAATGTTAAAAGCAGGTGGGGATATAGTTTTGGAGTGGTTGGTGCAATTATTTAATAAATGTATGGAAGAGGGTAAGGTACCTAGGGATTGGCAGAGAGCATGCATAGTTCCTTTGTATAAAGGCAAAGGGGATAAAAGAGAGTGCAAAAATTATAGGGGGATAAGTCTGTTGAGTGTACCTGGTAAAGTGTATGGTAGAGTTATAATTGAAAGAATTAAGAGTAAGACGGAGAATAGGATAGCAGATGAACAAGGAGGCTTTAGGAAAGGTAGGGGGTGTGTGGACCAGGTGTTTACAGTGAAACATATAAGTGAACAGTATTTAGATAAATCTAAAGAGGTCTTTGTGGCATTTATGGATTTGGAAAAGGCATATGACAGGGTGGATAGGGGGGCAATGTGGCAGATGTTGCAAGTGTATGGTGTAGGAGGTAGGTTACTGAAAGCAGTGAAGAGTTTTTACGAGGATAGTGAGGCTCAAGTTAGAGTATGTAGGAAAGAAGGAAATTTTTTCCCAGTAAAAGTAGGCCTTAGACAAGGATGTGTGATGTCACCGTGGTTGTTTAATATATTTATAGATGGGGTTGTAAGAGAAGTAAATGCGAGGGTCTTGGCAAGAGGCGTGGAGTTAAAAGATAAAGAATCACACACAAAGTGGGAGTTGTCACAGCTGCTCTTTGCTGATGACACTGTGCTTTTGGGAGATTCTGAAGAGAAGTTGCAGAGATTGGTGGATGAATTTGGTAGGGTGTGCAAAAGAAGAAAATTAAAGGTGAATACAGGAAAGAGTAAGGTTATGAGGATAACAAAAAGATTAGGTGATGAAAGATTGAATATCAGATTGGAGGGAGAGAGTATGGAGGAGGTGAATGTATTCAGATATTTGGGAGTGGACGTGTCAGCGGATGGGTCTATGAAAGATGAGGTGAATCATAGAATTGATGAGGGAAAAAGAGTGAGTGGTGCACTTAGGAGTCTGTGGAGACAAAGAACTTTGTCCTTGGAGGCAAAGAGGGGAATGTATGAGAGTATAGTTTTACCAACGCTCTTATATGGGTGTGAAGCGTGGGTGATGAATGTTGCAGCGAGGAGAAGGCTGGAGGCAGTGGAGATGTCATGTCTGAGGGCAATGTGTGGTGTGAATATAATGCAGAGAATTCGTAGTTTGGAAGTTAGGAGGAGGTGCGGGATTACCAAAACTGTTGTCCAGAGGGCTGAGGAAGGGTTGTTGAGGTGGTTCGGACATGTAGAGAGAATGGAGCGAAACAGAATGACTTCAAGAGTGTATCAGTCTGTAGTGGAAGGAAGGCGGGGTAGGGGTCGGCCTAGGAAGGGTTGGAGGGAGGGGGTAAAGGAGGTTTTGTGTGCGAGGGGCTTGGACTTCCAGCAGGCATGCGTGAGCGTGTTTGATAGGAGTGAATGGAGACAAATGGTTTTTAATACTTGACGTGCTGTTGGAGTGTGAGCAAGGTAACATTTATGAAGGGATTCAGGGAAACCGGCAGGCCGGACTTGAGTCCTGGAGATGGGAAGTACAGTGCCTGCACTCTGAAGGAGGGGTGTTAATGTTGCAGTTTAAAAACTGTAGTGTAAAGCACCCTTCTGGCAAGACAGTGATGGAGTGAATGATGGTGAAAGTTTTTCTTTTTCGGGCCACCCTGCCTTGGTGGGAATCGGCCGGTGTGATAATAAAAAAAAAAAATATATATACATATACACATATGCGTAATGCGTAAATATTGTCAGCACTCACCATGAACGCCAAGTGGGCGCTGCTAGCTGCCTCAACACTTCAAGGATACACAAAAAAGCTGGAATAACAACAATTACAGATAATAACAGACTAGTAATCCGGGTGCAAGATAACCTCCTGCGAGGTACAGCGTCCGGGTCAGGCGATGTGGTTGTGGCTGGGTAACTGAGCTGCTGCTGCTGGTACTGGTGATGCTGCTGCTGCTGCTAGTAGTTGTGATGCTGCTGCTGCTGGTAGTGGTGATGCTGATGCTGCTACTGCTGGAAGTGGTGATGCTGCTGCTGCTGCTGCTGGTAGTGGTGATGCTGCTGCTGCTGGTAGTGGTGATGCTGCTGCTGCTGCTGGTAGTGGTGATGCTGCTGCTGCTGGTAGTGGTGATGCTGCTGCTGCTGGTAGTGGTGATGCTGCTGCTGCTGGTAGTGGTGATGCTGCTGCTGCTGGTAGTGGTGATGATGATGATGCTGCTGCTGCTGGTAGTGGTGATGCTGCTGCTGCTGGTAGTGGTGATGCTGCTGCTGCTGCTGGTAGTGGTGATGATGATGATGCTGCTGCTGCTGGTAGTGGTGATGCTGCTGCTGCTGGTAGTGGTGATGCTGCTGCTGCTGGTAGTGGTGATGCTGCTGCTGCTGAAATTCAGTGTATACCTTTCTTAGTTTTCTTGTCTGTTTCTTATCATCTAAAAAATAACAAAAAAGGCACAATACCGTGACTGGAACGATACACAAATAACCCGCACATAAAAGAGAGAAGCTTACGACGACGTTTCGGTCCGACTTGGACCATCAACTGTTATAGTTCTTACTAGTGTATCATTTTTTCTAACTTAGGCCTGATACGAGACAGGGTCTAGAGGTGTTAATCTTGAGAACCATTAACAAACATATTACCAGCTATAAAATTATTATAATCAAAATCTAAGATATACGAGAAGAAAATACTCGTCTGGTCAGTACAACCTGGATACCTCAGCTCCAAGTACTCGACCTCACCACTCTCTTATGTTCCAGTGTTACAATTCAGTACAAAACCTGAGTGTTTGAACCTGCATGTTTATATCGACTTACACGTGTACACTTATACATGAAGATTTTTAAAATTAGATTCACGTCAAAACGCTAAACCTGCAGGCGTCATACAGTGCCTGGGGAATGCGATGTAATCAGGTTTGAAGAAACAATTCCTTGGATAAAGTACAGTTTACTAGCATGGAAGCAACACCCCTTACTTTCCCTCTTAAGTACATAAGAAAAAAAGGAGCACTGCAGCAGGTCTACTGGCCCATGCAAGACAGGTTCAAGTCACATCTACTTAAGAAGGAAGGAGCACTTCTTATGGCTAAGAATATTTTAAACAGGTGGAAACAAAGGAGGAACCAAACTGTATATTACCCAGAGTGAGCGGGAGCCAGGAACTTGAGCTTATCTATTGCAAGCATGGGAGATCAAGAGGAAACAAAGCAGCAATTTTGGTGGACACACACACACACACACACACACACACACACACACACACACACACACACACACACACACACACACACACACACACAACACACACACACACACACACACACACACACACAGGCGCGCGCGGGCACGAGCGTACACGCGCACAAGAGGCAGAGCGGGGATAATCTGGTGTGATTACCCTAAGACGTGTTGTCATTCCCGTCAAGTTGCATTATTTAGCAGGACGCCCTCAAGCCACCGCCGCAGCCCTCAGCTGCTCCCTACCCCACTCCCACCACCCATGCTTACTCTGCTCCCAACCCCTCCCACCACCCATGATTACTCTGCTCCCAACCCCACTCCCACCACCCATGTTTACTCTGCTCCTTAACCCACTCCCACCACCCATGTTAACTCTGCTCCTTAACCCACTCCTACCACCCATGTTTGCTCCCTAACCTACTCCCACAACCCATGTTTACTCTGCTCCCTATCCCGTTCCCACCACCCATGTTTGCTCCTACCCCACTCCCACCCCATGATTACTCTGCTCCCTACCCCACACCCATCACCATGTTTCCCTGCTCCCTACCCCCCTCCCACCACCCATGTTTACTCTGCTCCCTAACCCTTCCTCACCCACCATCTATGTTTACACTGGTTCTGACCATCCTCAACTACCTATGTTCAGCTGGCTTTTACCTCCCTCTCCCGCCTATGTTTAGCTGGCTTTTACCCCCACTCCCTCTGCCGCCCATGTTTAGGCTGCTACCCCCCTCGCCCACCAACAGTGTTTAGGTCGGGGTCCCCCTTCAAACCCATCTATGCTTAAGTTGGTCTCCCACATCCACCTATATATAAGCTGGTCCCTGCTTCGCCTACCCCTTACACTGATGTTGGTTTCCCTTCGCCCATTTCTAAATTTAAGCTGATCTTTCATTCACCTACTATGTTTAAAGCTACCTACATCTGTGCGTTGCCACCAAGTGTGTTTGGATACACGAGTGTGTGCACTCACCAAGTTGTACTTAACCAATTGTCCCTGTGATGTCCAGTTTCACCTGTCCTCGTCTCGTAGCCAGCTGACTTCCACAGTTAATTCTTAGTACCTCTGATGTACCTTTGATGAGTTGCGAGAATTTTTCTACCCCAGGAGCCCGGCCACGGGCCAGGCTCGTCTGGTGCTTTCCTGGTCAACCAGGATGTTGCTGCTGGTGGCCCAGTGACCCACACATTCATCACAGCCTGGTTGATCTGGTACCTGGTGAAGATACCTGACGGTGTGTTGGGCTCTGCCATATCTCTTGAAACCTGTATGTAATTATCTATTTGCCTAGGAGTTTGCAGGCTGCGAGCTATAGCTCCTGGTTTCCCCTTCTTAATCTTCTAACTGACCGAAAGGAAAAAACCATTACTGTCATTACTTCAATCAGTCCTCATTGTGTGTTTCTTCCAGGTCTTCAGAAAGTCGAGTTTCTGCACGTGACAGATCAGGTGAGAGCACCATGCTGTGGCCCTGTATTTCTGATGGGACTGGCAGCATAAGTCGTGTATAATAAAGCTTCATAGGATTCTTTATGTTTCTGAATGCTGTTTAAAGGTCTTTTATTCTCGCATATGCCGTAGAAATTATATGGCTGTGACGCACCTCCCACATAATGTCCAGAGAAATGTTAATCCCCAGATCCTTTTGTTTCATTTCTTCTAGGCTGCATTCCCTCTCAAGGTCTCATGACTTCATACCTGTTACAATTTCAGCATTCACTTGCTGAACCAGCAAGCCGTCCAAGTTTCAATGAAGCCTACACATGTCCATCTGGTTTATTTAAAATCAGAGCACACACACGACTAGATTCATTTTGGTTTGTCTTTTCCATATACTGTATTAGGAAAGGTAGCGATTTCAGTACTGATCCTTGTGGGCCCCCACTCCCGTCATTTAGATATTGCCTGATCTACTCGAGAACTCTCATTTTTATTCTTGCCAGCTTAAGAATATGCAGTCCACCAATTGTTCCTCCTGTCACCTCACTTCTACTTTGTCACAGAATTCCAGCAGTTTGGTGAAACCGGATTTGCCATATCTAAACCGGTGCTGGTTGTAATTCATGAACTCACTTCTTCCAGGTGCTCCAACACCCTCTATGTATCTTCTGCATTACCTTACATAATATGCAAGTCATTACCTTACATAATATGTAAGTCAATTATATACAGGCCTATAGTTCATTTCTTTTTGTCTGTCTCATTTCCGAAATACTGAACCTACGTCTGTTGTCTTAAAGATCTCTGACAACTACCCAATAACTAATTATTTATTGCAGATTTTAGCTAGCCCTTTGTACAGCGCCTCTGTACCCTCTCGCAGAATCTATATTGACACTATCAGATCCCATTGCATTTGATGCATTCAGGTTACTCAGACGTTTCTCGACTTCTTGCTCTGTTATGTACGTGGTGTCCAGTACCTTCAGGTGATGAGGTACCCTATCCTTCGACTCTGGTGTTCCTGTTCCGAAGAAGAACATCTCGATATACTTCGTTCAGCTCAACTCTCCACAGACTTCTTGTCATTTATCGTGATCTCTCCTCCTTCCTTCAGTTTTATTACTTGGTCTTTTAATATCGTCTTTCTTCTGTTGTGGTTTTGCAGTAGATGACATTTCTTGTTATGTCTTTCGCAAAACGCAGCTCAGGTTTTTCTCCTCACCCTTGCATATTTGTTGTTGACTCTTCTGCCCGCCTCTGTTTTCTTCTGTCCTTCGCTTTCCATATTTCTTCCATGATGTTGCACTTCTTGTTTTTTTTTTCCTTTCTTCGCCTCTCTTACCACTGTCTCTTCATCCTCTTCTGAATGTGAAGTGCACCTCGGTCTCCTTGCACTTTCCACATCCCCCCCCAGGCGCTGTATAATCCTCCGGGTTTAGCGCTTCCCCCTTGATTATAATAATAATAATCCTTGCACTTTCTGACGAGGTTCTCCATCTCATTCTCTGACTTTTATTCTGAGTCCCTTTCCCCAATGTAATTTAATTTGGAAATTCTCTTATCCCTACATAGTTTTTCCTGAAATCTGGCTTGTCCCGCGCCTGCTATTCTTCCATCAATATTAACTTCCAAAGGGCAGTCAAAATTCACTGCTGCATGGTTGCCAGCACCCACAGGTCTACACCAGATGCGCCAATAGTTAATACCAGAGCCAGTCTTACTGCTTCATCTCCTATTTCTCTCCCACGTTCCTGTAATACTGATGCATAAGAGTACAGTGTGTGTGTGTGTGTGTGTGTGTACTCACCTAGTTGTGGTTGCAGGGGTCGATTCACAGCTCCTGGCCCCGCCTCTTCACTGGTCGTTACTAGGTCCTCTCTCTCCCTGCTCCATGAGCTTTATCAAACGTCGTCTTAAAACTGTATATGGTTCCTGCCTCCACTACGTCACTTGCCAGACTATTCCACTTCCTGGCAAGTGACGTAGTGGAGGAAGGAACCATACATAGTTTTAAGACGAGGTATGATAAAGCTCATGGAGCACGAGGATCAGGATGGCTGGAGGATCAGGCGCACGTAAAAGGGAGGGCACTGCAATGGATAAGGGAATACCTGACAGGGAGGCAGCAACGGGTCATGGTACGTGAAGAGGTATCACAGTGGGCGCCTGTTACGAGCGGGGTCCCACAGGGGTCAGTTCTAGGACCAGTGCTATTTTTGATATATGTGAACGACATGATGGAAGGAATAGACTCTGAAGTGTCCCTGTTCGCAGATGACGTGAAGTTGATGAGAAGAATTAAATCGGACGAGGATGAGGCAGGACTGCAAAGAGACCTGGACAGGCTGGACATGTGGTCCAGCAACTGGCTTCTCGAATTCAATCCAGCCAAATGCAAAGTCATGAAGATTGGGGAGGGGCAAAGAAGACCGCAGACAGAGTATAGGCTAGGTGGACAAAGACTACAGACCTCACTCAGGGAGAAAGACCTTGGGGTGACCATAACACCGAGCACATCACCGGAGGCACACATCAACCAAATAACCGCTGCAGCATACGGGCGCCTGACAAACCTGAGAATAGCGTTCCGATACCTTAATAAGGAATCGTTCAAGACACTGTACACTGTGTATGTTAGGCCCATACTGGAGTATGCAGCACCAGTCTGGAACCCACACCTGGTCAAGCACGTCAAGAAGTTAGAGAAAGTACAAAGGTTTGCAACAAGGCTAGTCCCAGAGCTCAAGGGAATGTCGTACGAGGAAAGGTTAAGGGAAATCGGACTGACGACACTGGAGGACAGAAGGGTCAGGGGAGACATGATAACGACATACAAGATACTGCGGGGAATAGACAAGGTGGACAGAGATAGGATGTTCCAGAGAGGGGACACAGGGACAAGGGGTCACAACTGGAAGCTGAAGACTCAGACGAGTCACAGGGACGTTAGGAAGTATTTCTTCAGTCATAGAGTTGTCAGCAAGTGGAATAGCCTAGCAAGTGAAGTAGTGGAGGCAGGAACCATACATAGTTTTAAGAAGAGGTATGACAAAGCTCAGGAAGCAGAGAGAGAGAGGCTCCAGTAGCGATCAGTGAAGAGGCGGGGCCAGGAGCTGAGTCTCGACCCCTGCAACCACAATTAGGTGAGTACAATCAGGTGAGTACACACACACAGGGCATGCATTAAGAAAGATGACTAAGGTGATGGAAATAAGTTGTGAAGATTGCCTAGGGCTAGGCCTTCTGTCACTGGAAGAACAAAAACCTAGAAGGGATACGATCACGATATACCAAATACGATACACAAAATTCGAAATACATGACAAAAAAATAGAGTCTTCAGCAGAGGTGAGATCAGCACAAGAGTGTAATGGACGATATTATACCTAAATGAACCACAAGATTATCAGAAAATATTTCTTAAAAATAATAGCAAGGAGGTTGAATGAAATGAACAATGAAAACGGAGTCCACACAGAGTTAAAACATATACAAGTGGTGGGTATTTCACGCCAGTCTTTCACAAGTGACGAAGGGAGATCAAAAGCTCAAGAGAAGTCGTCTCTCAGTCCCCGCAAACAACACGCTGAGAAGGTTCAGTTAATTCAATAGCTTTATTATGCATCCCATACCCATCTTGTGTGCGGTAATCAAAAGATTACTGAGACACGTAAGGAGTCCTGAAAATAGAGGCGAACTCGTACACAGCCTGAAGAATAGGTATGATAAGATCCCCAAGAAACAAGAAATTAGCAATATCAATTAAAGTTGTTACTGAGACACATAACGAGTTCTGCAACTGGATGCAAGTCGTACACAGCCTGAAGAATAGGTATAATAAGACCCCCAAGAAACAAGAAATAAGCAATATCAATTAAAAATGTTACTGAGATACATAACGAGTTCTGCAACTGGATGCAAGCTCGTACACAGCCTGAAGAATAGGTATGATAAGACACAAGCATCAAGAAATTAGCAACGTCAATTAAAGTTGTCTAGGAGGCCGGGCTATGAGCCAAGCATCAACCCCCCACCAACACCACTCGGCGAGTACACACGAAGAAACGACACGTTGTAGAAGCAGCTTGTGTTGGGATAACGCTCAGCTGCGTAGAGTCTTACTGTCAGCAGCACGATACTTGGATCCACCTCGGCCAGTACAAACATGCATTGTGCGCGCCGGGTCACCATCTGGAAACCACCCGGGCCGGGACAAGACCAGCGAACCTAGTACAGTATTGAGCGCTTATTTATGTTACAGAGTTTAGCAGTTCGTTTTTTACGTAAATTATTAAATATTACATGAATGATGCAATGGAAACAATTACTTTCTGGAGGGGCTAGGTTAGTTAGGTTGGGTTGGGTTGGCTTAGGTTAGGTTAGGTTAGGTTAGGTTGGGTTAGGTTAGGGTTGGTTACCAAGAACCAAGCTTTTTTCCCATAGGCTTAAAACGTTAATGTATCCATTATTGTACAACCCGTCTGATGTTAGTGAATTTACATAATAACCCATTTTGAAGCTGAAATCCGACAAGCCTGGCCCAAGGCCGAGCTCTGGGAGTAGAAAAGTTCTCGGAACTCATCAAAGGTAGCTAAACTCACTAGTGACACTGGTTTATTTTTTACTACTAATTTTACTTCTGTTTTTATCGTGTGTGGTATATATATATATATATATATATATATATATATATATATATATATATATATATATATATATATATATATATATATATATTTACACATGTATATAAGAGCGCTGAATGACCTAAACGGGCAGTGTTCTTCAAATGTCACAGCTGCTACATATGCAAATAACTAAGCCAATAAAGGATCATTAAGTTACACTCTGCCACATAACTCTTCCAAACATTCACAGATACCTGCACAAAAACGCAACGTTAAATAGAGGCTAAACTCCTGTATTTTTCATCCCGTAAAACAAATCGTTAGCCATGAATCAAGCTCCCCTACTTTCTTACATGTAATCTTTTTAGCTTATACCAGCACATACCACTAAATTTCGGGCAGACACCTTATAATCAAAGCAATATTCGTGCTGCTGTCGTTTATACTTGCCTCTGGCCTGCACATTAATATTCACACCACAGGGAAAGTATCACCTGCAAATTATTCCATTTCGTCAAAGGAGCGAAGTGGTGGCTCGCTTTCCTACCGTGCTGCTGGTAGCACACTAACAGCTAAGACTGATGAACACGGGTGACAAGCCTGTGGCTGGTGATGAGAGTTATACTGTATCAGCACGGACTGAGTGGTGAGCTAGATTTCTCACCCATGTTGGTGACACACCAAGATTTATATGAGTGGAATATCTGTGACTAGTGTCCTGAGCGCTACTCTTACAGAGAGCTTGAGTGGTGGGTTAGCGCTTCCACCCGTATTGATGAGAAATTAAACATTTACAAAACTGCGGCTGGTCAGGACTCGAACCTGCGTTCCCATACCCAGCCCTGTGAGAACAGAACACGGTACACATCGCTCTATCCACTGGACCACAAATTCGGGCCAGCCGCAGTTCTGTTAATGATTAAAAAATCACTTGTTTCGTGATTTCATTAATAAAGATCTACATACATTAACTAGACATTGAAAACCAAAGTCACAGTAGGCGAATTTTTGTTTTTTAGGTGGAAAGATTAAAGGGTATTAGATGACTGTGAGTAGTGTGAAGTACTGAGCGTCAGAAGTACTGAGTAGTGTAGAAGTAGGTGGGCTTTCCATTATGTTTAGGCTGAGATACAATATACACTATCACCCCCAGGATGCGGCCCACAACAGTCGACTAACACCCAGGTACAGTTCCAGTTAGTCGTAGTATAATATCTTACGATTCACTGATCAACTTCTTGAAGCTGCAATTTTAAAGAAGTCAACATACACACGTAATTAATTACCAATACACAGCTCTCCAGAGTTCTTCATTCAATTTGTTGGACGACAATATTAATTACTGCGCTACCAATTACATAATATTATTTAAATCATTCGTGGTTAAGCGCCAATCAAAATTCCGGCTCATCCCATTACTAGATTCTAAAATTGCTCACTGAGAACAAAAAAAAATGTTAGGGAGGGAGGAAGAATGAGGGAGTGAGATGGAAGACGGAAGAGGAGCGAGGAAGAATGAAAAAAGCGAGGGCAGGAGAAAGGGATGGAAGGAGGGAGGAAGGGAAGGAAAGAAATAGCTGTGAGATTTAAAGAGCACTTTGACCTATGAGATCACTGCGCTCTTGCCAATAAAAAATTATATAGAAATACAAATAAAAACATCCAAGGTAAAGCAAACAAAAACAAAAACACGAGGAGGAAGAGGAAGGATGAGGATGAAGAGGGAGGGAGGATGAAGAGGGAGGATGAGGATGAAGAGGGAGGATGAGGATGAAGAGGGAGGATGAGGATGAAGAGGGAGGATGAGGATGAAGAGGGAGGGATGATGAAGAGGGAGGATGAAGAGGGAGGATGAGGATGAAGAGGGAGGATGAGAATGAAGAGGGAGGATGAGGATGAAGAGGGAGGGAGGATGAAGAGGGAGGATGAGGATGAAGAGGGAGAGAGGATGAGGATGAAGAGGGAAGGAGGATGAAGAGGGTGGATGAGGATGAAGAGGGAGGATGAGGATGAAGAGGGAGGATGAGGATGAAGAGGGAGAGAGGATGAAGAGGGTGGATGAGGATGAAGAGGGAGAGAGGATGAAGAGGGTGGATGAGGATGAAGAGGGAGGATGAGGATGAAGAGGGAGGGAGGATGAAGAGGGAGGATGAGGATGAAGAGGGAGGGAGGATAAGGATGGAGAGAGAGAGAGAGAGAGAGAGAGAGAGAGAGAGAGAGAGAGAGAGAGAGAGAGAGAGAGAGAGAGAGAGAGAGAGAGAGAGAGAGAGAGAGAGAGAGAGAGAGAGAGAGAGAGAGAGAGAATGAAGAAGAGGGAGGGAGGGAGGATAAGGCAGAATGGAAGGAGGAGGAGATAAGAAGACTAAGCAGGAAATAGGAACAGCAGCAACTGAATAAAAAAAAAACAATATTTTTTACCACTGGACTTAATGTAATAAACCAGTTAGAGCTCTCAGGTAAAGTATTATTTATTGCGTGGATTTACGAGGCTTTGATTGAAGGTAATTACATGAGAGAATAACTCCACGATTAAAGTCAGATTTACCCTCCCGCACGTCACCATTATACATCACCCTTGTAATTATTCTTGATATATTAAGGTTTTTCTTTTAGTGTTTGGCTGTGAACTTACTTAGTTGTCTTTGCAGGGGTCGAATCGTAGATCCCAGCTAGATTTTGTATTCAGAGGATTCCATACAACGTTCGTCTATCTGCCTCTCAAACTTCGGCAGCATTATTAGTTAATGATCTCTTAGGCACCTACTCTTAAAACTGCCTATAGACTTCGTCTCCATTACAGCAATACTATTTAATGATCTCTTTGGCACCTACTCTTAAAACTGTGTACAGAGTTTGTCTCCATTACAGCAATACTAGTTAATGATCTCTTTGGTACTTTCATATCTACTCTGTGAAACTGTATACAGTGGTTCGGCTCCGCCAATTAATTCCTCATCCATTCATTGTACTGCCCTACAATTACAGACTTAAAACAGTACTCCATAACGCCCCAGTGACTCTTGTATATGTTTAGCTTCCATCATGCTTGTCAGTCTTTGTTCTCTCGTGTTGTGATTCTTAGTAGTTGTGTGAGAATGAATGTGAAGGATGAATCACCAAGGCCACATCCTAAAGTAAGCCCAAGTCACCACCGCTCTGACTGCTGGCTCATTTGACCTGATAATGACCCAGGACAGGCTGGTAAGTGGTCTAGAGCCTTATCTCTATGTACGAGTTACTTGTGAATTATTAAAGCCAACATTGTAAGAATACCTTACCTTTCATATACCTTTGACGAGTTCCGAGAGTTTTTCTACTCCCAGAGCCCGGTCATAGGCCAGGCTCATCTGGTGCTTGCCTGGTCAACCAGGCTGTTGCTACTGGTGGCAAGTAGAGGACAAACATGGAGACAATACACAAGACGCAGAGTAAACATCTCCCACTACTCGAGCAGTGAACAGCATTTTCGGAATGATATCAGGTACTGGTCACAAATGAAGGCCACTGAGCGTGTTATAGCATGGATATGAGTGCGCCAAGTAGGAGTGGGATCATGTTTCAATTGTAACTTAACCTGCCCACCCCACCTACCATCCCCTTCACGCCAACCAAGCCAGCGTATTTCCTGACCCTATGCACGGACCGCGCTGGAAAGAGGATCACTTCACCACGGAAGACGGAAAAATGAGGAGAGAAAGGTGGAGAGGGGAAAAGGGAGAAGGGAAAAGAGAGGGGAAAAAAAGGTAGCAGAGAAAGGAGGAAGAGTCCAGGAGGTGAGAATTACTCCCAACAAACAACTGGGTGAGCGCACACAGGCGCTCTGAATCGATCACTACAAACAACTCGTCGAGGATAAGCAGAAGGGGCTAGATGCTCAGAACAGACTCTTACAAACACTACTGGATGACTACACAAGGTACAAGGTAAACGTAAAGGTATACACACGCGACTCATTTCGCGGTGAATCTGGAGCAGCAAATGGTATAAGCCTGGTGGCATAGTGAAGACTGGGTTGCCTCCATTACAACAACTGCCGTGTAATCCTGTGTGTCGTGAGGAAGATCCCCCACCAATGTGAAGGATCTCTTCATTAGCAGGAATGAGACGAGGGAGAAGTCATGATATAAAAATCTAATGTTATTCCTGGTAGTCTGGTTTGAATCCACTTGTGTGAGTGACCTTCTCTTCCCTATTCTGACTACAACTACGGAATTGAAAGGCTAAAAAATACTCCTGAGACGAAGAAAATCTGCACTAACAGAGCAAGTAGCCTAAGCAGGTGTCCCGTAACTCGATTGCTAGCGCACTCTGCTCACACACTGAGGTCCGTGGTTCGATTCCCGGTGCGGGTGGAAACATTGGGACGTATTTCCTTAAGACACCTGCTGTCACTGTTCACCTAATCAGTAAAATAGGTAACTGGATGTCAGTCGACTGGTGTGGGTCGCATCCTGGGAATAAAATTTGCATGATATGCTCTGCATAACCAGGGGCTTTCTATATAGTATGTCAGCCAAGTCTGTATACGTTGTACATGCAAAATTTTATTAGTTATAGCTTACCATACCTTCAATAAATGCAATAATAAACACTGCATAAGCAGAAACCGAGACACCTCAAATATTTCCATGCTCACACCAACATTCAAGAAGCATTAGTAAAATAATACACTACTATGATTTCTCTCCTAAGAAATCACACTAAAAAAAGAATCCGCTTACATGTAAACAAATGTATGAATATAAAGATTTAAAAAAAACATAGTCTACTTGGCCTTCCTGGCTTTCCTTTCCTCTACTCTCCACACCGTCCTGTGTTCTCGCCCTTCCATACCCATCACCCTTACTGCAACACCACTTTACTCACCTTGCTCCACAAGAGCTGTCTTAAAAGTTCTTAATTAAACGTCACCGTCAACGTCATTATTCTCTCTGTGGACTTGTATGAAGCCTACAACGTTTGATCTTAATCTCTACAGTGGCAGGAACACCTCCCTACACACTTCTCTTTCAACACTTGTTCTCATCGAACTCCTCACCTTCCTTTCCTGTTTTTCTTTTACTATCTCCTTAGCCACCAAGCCGATGTCTTCTTAAAGACTATTTCTTCGTAAGCCTCTCGTTCCCAGTTGAATGGAAAGATCTACCAACAAATATGATTAAAAGACACCATGTTCAAAGCAAACTTTTATCCGCAGACTTTTACTCTCACAACTTCGAGTCAATGATTTGATACAGCTTTACCTAGTCTATAAATAAGCTTGCACTGCACATGGTGTCTCTTAACGTCACTTCATGTTCCTTAACCTACTCTTCTGTATTCTCCTTCAAGTCTTCTCTCTCCATCTCATTGGACAGCACCCAGCGAGGGGCACCCTTCCCCTCTCCAGGCATCCACCTCCCTACTCTGGTGGCAGCTAATATTTTAAAAGCTCTCTCCTTGGGCGTGATGAGAGGCGACGAGGGCCGGCTAAGTCTCCCCTAACTGACGGCAGGAGGATGCCTTTAAAGCCTTCGACACCTCTTCCCATTCCAAGATTATATAGGTGTCAAACGCCGGCTTAACGAATAGTTGGGATAAAAAAAATACTGCATAAGTGTTTATTTTCTATTGGAAGAACAACTAAATATATTTAACTATCCTAACTGACACATATATTCCATTTAGCGCTGATCAATAGGGTGGTGCTCCGATCAAGTAGCTAGTGATCTGGCCTACCAGTACCATTTCGTCTAAATGGGATGGGATAATCTTGGTCCCTTGGAAAAGGAGACAAGGAGTTTCCTCGGAGTTGATTTCCAGGCTCATTAATGCCACCAGAAACCCAAGGGATGCCACCACTCTCTTTCAGAGTCTCAGCGCGGCCTTCCAGAGGAGTAATGCTTGTAGTATCCTGGGTATCTGGGCTCTGAGGAGTTCCACAACTTTAAAGCTCAACATACATTTGATTAAGGCGTAACGCCGTCAAGTGGTTAAACAGCTCATACACTGAGGTCCGTCGTTCGATCCCCGGTACAGGTGGAAACACGAGGACGTGTTTCCTTAAGGCAGTTGCTGTCCCTGTTCACCTAGCAGTAAAATAGGTAACTGGGTGTTAGCTGACCGGTGTGGGTTGCTTCCTGGTGACAAAATTAACGTAATTTGCCCGAAATGCTTTACATAACAAGGGGCTTTCTATACAGTATGTCAGTGATGTCAGCTATGGTCTGTATACGTTGTACATGTACTTGCAGAAATAAAGATTATTATTATTATTATACTGATAAAAGCCACTCGTGGAGGAAACAATGTGCCAATAAAGACTTCACTTCATTAACTGTCTATCGCCTCTAAATTTCCACATATATTTTACACCAGTGTTCGTCAGTAAAGTCGCAACAAAATGCACCAATAAGTATATCGTTAAGAAAAAAAAATGGGCTTCTTGAAGATTACCTGAAGACCATTTAGGGGGTCACTGCCCCCGCAGCCCAGCCCTCCTGGCTGAAATCCTGACTTCTATGAAATATTTCAGAATTTTTCATTAAAACTATTGTATTTCCCTGAAGGCCATGGGTCCTCCTAATTTGCACCATAATACACACACACATCAGCGAACAGGCGGGGCCAGGAGCTGCGAATCAACCCCTGCAACCACATATAGGCGAGTACACACACCACAGACAAAAGCACAATACACACAACACACCTTGTGTATCGGCAAGCGCTTCAGGCAACTGACAAGCCACACATACACACACATACATTAACACACACGCATAATACTTTTCCTCCTGGCTACTTCTACAAGACTCCTTCCCCTAATAAACATTCTCATGCCTCCTCGGAATGCTCATTTTTTTTTTTTAGTTTTATTTATATCTTGAGGAGCGAGCTTAGCTGAGGTGCGGGGTAATGCCAGGTGACAAAGGAGGAATGGCAGGGTAAGGTGAGCGAAGGAACAAGACTTTCAGGCGCGAGTTATAGCGACAGTAATATCCTCTCAAGACTGCCAGGGATACGCTATTCAAATGTATGCCAGCGAATGCACAATGTACTCGATACACTTCTTTAGTTCACTTGTATCTTACAGGCAAAAATAACCACAGGGGAAATGATAACTCTAGGCCTCTCGTGATGCAATGAACACATCATCAGGAGCTTGCAGTGTTGCAGAAATAGAGCAGGAAATCCAGGAAGATAGGTTCATGGGAGTGGCTCTTTCCGGAGCCGGCTGTTGTAAGGAGTAAATCCAATAAGCAAATCTGAATCAACGTTACCTGTGATCGGTTTCGTGGGCTCTTCTACTCAGGCAGCCAAGTCTGAGGCCAGGATTCCCTGCTGACCGCCTAGTCAACCAGTCTGTGCTAGCGTTCCACAACCTCAGTCTTCACAACTCTCTTGATCCGACACTTGAAATTATCTTCCGCATTTTTCCCCGGTTTATATTCATGCTTCCAACATTTTTTCTTATTCTAAAACCTAACCCTTGAAATTCACATCAAGGAGATAAGTGAAAATATTTACGTGGGCACATCACTTTAAATGTATTTATATTTATATGAAGAGCGATTATTTTATATATGCGAGGGACTGAACCTATGAATCACACAGCGCATGGAGCGCTGAAGACTCGATCCTCCGTCGGCTAACAGAGACGAGCATGGCTGAGCGGATCTGGTTACCATACTTAAAGATGTCAGGTAAAAGAACACAAGTGCAACTTAAACCTCTTCAAGATCTCAGGGATGTCCGGAGGAATAATGTTTATAAATATATTCCTTTTTTTATACACTGAGTGCCATTAGACCGTAGCAATATTAAACCGATACCGATACCGACACCACCAAATTTAGCCGATACTCACTGCGGGCCACCAGCAGCAAGAGCCTGGTTGACCAGGCTACCACCAGACGAGCTTGGCCCATGGCCAGACTCCGGGAGCAGAAAGACTCGAAAGTCATTAAAGGAATACTATTACTTTATATATATATATAATATATAATTATATATATATATATATATATATATATATATATATATATATATATATATATATATATATATATATATATATATACATATATATATATATATATATACATACATACATAAATACACACATTAATAAGTTATGCACAAAAAATACTGTGTATAATCCAGTATTATAAGAACAACCAGCAGAGAAGATTGTCACAAGATACCAAGAATGCTCCCCACCCCCCCTATAATGCTTTAATGTAATACAAACATAAGTAAAGTTACAAAGTCCGCCAGATAATGGCACCTTGACTGTCGCAGTCTTTGCATGATGCAGCTAAAAAGGTCACAGCAACAAGAAACAAGAAAGGTCACCAGCATCTCAGTAGCAGGAAGAAATCTTGAAATGTTTGTTTATTTTTCTAAAGCTGATAAGAGAATGTTGCTGTTGCAGCTGCTGGTAGTCCTGAGCTCCTGCTATTGCTTATGATTTTCTTAGCTGCTGCTTTTCAGTTTCTGCTACTGCTACTCGATATGGGTTTCTTAGTTGTTGTTCTGTTTCTACTATTGCTGCCTCTAGGTTTTTACTACTACTATTACTGCTGCATACGAGTTTCTTAGCTGGTGCAGTTACTATTACTTTTCATACACCCAAAAAGATACTGCCCACACCAACCTTAGCTATGAATTTAAGTGGACTGGTCCCTGAGCCGAATATAAATGTTTAACCACTCATGGTCCTTCCCGGGAGGCGACCTCCCCTCCAAAATAACACCAGGCGGATACTGAAGTAATGTACAACACAGAAGTGGCTATCCTATTACAATATACACCCGCTTGCCTTAGCATACGATGCTTAATAGTAACAATGTAACTAGATGCATTATAATCCGGTTGAAATCAGCAAATTTGCCGCACTGGCCTTGAATTTTAGGGCTCATTTGCCATGGGTTCAATCCCCACCCGTTCCGTGGTTTGCCGACACACACCGTACATGTTTTTGTAATGTTGTGTATAGAATCTCACTAGTGTTCCTGCCTACATGTCGATGGCTCAAAGGATCTGCATCCCCGGAGGCCATAAATCAATGCAATCGGTCGATAAAAGTTAGAAGGCAAATGTACCTACTATCTACTTCACTGTAACTATTAAATGAATGAAAAGCGCAGCGAGTTATATGTTGAGTCATGACCTTGACTTGAAGGGTTGCGTGCGGAGATGTGAGGAAGTGTCTTGAATCACCTGGTTTGGGTGAGGAGGCAGCCACCCACTGACAGGTGGGCGTGATAACCACACATCTGCAGACGTCTTCAGGTGCACTCACCACACTTCACAAGATCCTCGACCTCTCACTGCGCTCCACTATTCATACACAGTTTAGAATCATATCCCTCGCTCCACTTTGGCTCCTTTAAGGGGCACGTACGTTGCCCCGTCTTCTAATAACATGTTAATTTTTCCACTATAATCTACCGTGTCTATAATTACTATCGCATTTGGTTTGTCTGTATCGTAAGGTGAAGTCCAGGATCTTTTCTTAATTCATGGTATAACTTAACAAATCTTTGAGGACAATTGTGTTGGAGAGGTCTGAGTTCTGCTCAGACCTCTGTGCCACGATCACAACTGCAAAGAACATTCAGAACAAGATATGCCAAGCCAATGATGATCCTTTTCAAAATACTTGTTCTCTCTAGGCTGGAATACTGCTGTACGTTAACATCTCCGTTCAAAGCAGGTGAAATTGCCGATCTATAGAGTGTACAGAGAACCTTCACTGTTTATACAAGTTCTATCAAACACCTTAATTAACTACTGGGAACACTTGGAAGTACTTGACTTGTACTCCCTGGAACGCAGGCGAGAGAGATACATGTATATCATAATCTACCCTTGGAAAATCCTAGAAGGAATGGTCCCGAATCTGCCCACACTAATCACTCCCTACGAAAGTAAAAGACTGAGCAGGCGGTGCAAAATACCCCCAATGAAAAGTAGGGGTGCCATTGGTACACTAAGAAAACACCATAAGTGTCCGGAGCCCAAGACTGTTGAACAGCCTCCCACGACGCATAAAGGAAATTAGCAATAGGCCCCTGGTTGTCTTCAAGGGAGAGCTGGACAGATACTTAAAGTTGGTGCCGGATCAGCCGGGCTGTGGTTCGTACGTTGGACTACGTGCGGCCAGCAGTAACAGCTTCGTTGATCAGGCCCTGATCCACCGGAAGGCCTGGTCGTGGACCGGGCCGCGGGGGCGCTGATCTCCGGAATGCCCTCCAGGTAGACGGGGGAACTTCCGTGCCTCTTAATTATCACACTCATGTCTGTGTGAGATTCGTCTGTGAAAACTTGCATTGTGATCACAGTGGGGCCTTTATACCTTTGATGAGTTTCGAGAGTCTTTCTACTCCCAGAGACCGACCATGAGCCAGGCTCGTTTGGTGCTAACTTTCCTGTGGACTAACAATATATCTAGTTGGATGAATCTTATTAGGCCTACATGGTACATTTATTAGCGCACTAGCCTACTAGTGTTAGGACCGGTCCACCATGGGTTCGAACCCCATCCATTCAGTGAATTAATTCATTTCTACTGGATATTTCATGGCAACTCAATTTCTTATTCTGTCTACACAATATTATTATTATTATTATAACCAAAACAAAGCGCTAAACCTACGAGGGTCTATCTGAACGACAAATTTTCATCCCTTTCTTTTTCTTTTTATTCCTTCCTCTGTAATATTTTACAAGAGTATAAAGGATTTGCTGCAATTAAATGATGGATATTTTAAAAGGTACCAATATCTGTAGATAAGGATACTGAAATTTTAAAGGGAATCCGATAATCTTAAGTTAGTTCCTGATCAGGCGTGCTGTGGTGCATCTACTGGGCTGGGTGCAGCTGGTACCTACAACCTGGTCTATCAGGCCAGCAACCGGGAAGCCTGGGCTGAGATCGAGCCGCGGGGACGGTGACTCCGGAAATCGACTCGAGATAAAAGTTGAAGTAGCCAAGAATGGAATTATATCATCAATATTGTACGAGGTGTTTGTTTTTTGTGTATCGTCTACAAGGCAGTTACAGGATGAGTGGCGCTGCCCAATAAATTCGTTCCTTGGGGCAAAATAAAAAAACAAAAAAACGATTTTCTTTCATCCCTCCCTCCTCCTTCGCCACTTCCTCTCCCTCGCTTCCACCCGTTTTCTAGCGCGCTCGCTTGTTGTATCGCGCGCACTCAGCGCAGTAGCTGTGGCGGCGTGCGATCAGCGAGCCCCGGCTTCCTGCAATTACCCCTGGGATCTGCACACTGGGTCGTACCATCACACCAGCAACCATCACCTCACTACGTCAGCTGGTCTCCCGTCGCCGCCACCAACACACTGCTACCTACCACAACAGGTGAGCCAATGCTCACTCTGTACCGTCATTTATTGGACGAACACCTACCATATTCACAATTGTGTAGTATACCAGAGATTGCTTCTTGTCAATGGCACCACTGAAGGGGCCATCAACTGATCTTTCCAGTGATTTTTACCTGAATTTAAAAAAATCTCAGCAACCACTACCAGCCTAGGAGCAGCAACTACAGCCATTCACCTCTACAGCGATACCTCTTTCAGCCTCGTGTTTACTATACTGCCACACAACACCAGTAAGCAACTTCAGACTTACTGCTCCACATGCCACACACTATACCATGCATTTTTTCTTACACGTGTTCCTCCCCACCCACCGTCTATGTTTCTTCCATGTGTGGGTGGGAGTTGGACCTGCCTCGCATAGGCCAGTAGGCCTACTGCAGTGCTCCTTCTTATGTTCTAACTCATTCATACTCTGATTCAATATCATTCATTCACACTCAAGTCCCTCACTCTCATTTACCCACTCTAAAGAGTCTCCACCGCCTACACAAACAAGAATGTCCCGGGTCCCAGTGAGCAAACAGTCACAAAGGACTCAATTAGACTCCATCAAGATATATAAGAAGCGTCAAGATAGTGTAGGAAGACACGCAGCACCACACACACACACACACACACACACACACACACACACACACACACACGAGACTACACACACTCAGGCACACTGACTTCCTGTTACGGGAACACGTACCACATCCACGCGGCAAACCCAATACAAGGCAAGATATCAGCAAAGCCAGTCGTTGTAGTTAATCGGCAGGGTCAGAAGCAAGAATCGACCCCTGTAAACACAATTGATATACAACTATATATGTAAGAGGTACTATCAGTAGAATTCGACTCCAGCAATGTAAACGATGCTCACCGAGGTGTGCTTGTGGAGGATTGAGACAGTGCTCTTGACCCCACCAGTTGGCTTGGCCGACATATTAAGGGCTCTGTCGTAAGTACTCTTCAAGTCGTGAATGAAAAAGAGGCTGAGGTGAGTACACATGCGCGCGCAATCGCACACATGGGACAATTAAGCTCCCCTCCCTTAAGGAAAAATACCTGCGAACATTACCCAGCGGTTGTGCTAGACAATGAACTATTGTTTGACCATAATGGCTGGATGGAACCCCATGGATTCGTCGCTAGGTACCTGTACCTGTGACCAGCTTCGAGAGTTCTAATTTTAACAGACTTCCGTGCTGACTGCCCAGTCAACCAGGCTGTTGCTGCTTGCAGTTTGGAGTCCAACGTTTGCCCCCTGCTATTGAGGGCTATTTTATCTAGAGAAATTCCCCTGATGCCAGTTTTTGTTATACAATAACCCTCTCAGTGGAATTTTTGTCATGGGACTGAGACTTTCCCTTGGGTTACCAATCTAGTCCGAACAGAAAGTATATAGATGATTATAGTCATAATCATGATTTTTAAAAGGGTAAACTGGTAGGCCTCGGTCAGATGACCAAACTCCAGTTGCGGGTCATCATATGACTAATACTCGTGTCAGTAAACACTTGTCCAGTTTCCTGACAAACCTTACCTAACCTAACCGGTTTGAATATAATATTTTGGCCCGAGGGGCGAGTTTATTGGGCAGTCAATCATCCTGTGAGTGAAGATACCACCATAAAGACAGAATATATCAGCTTAAATAGTTGACATGCCACTGGCGATATCAACTCCATCCTTTTGAGCTTCACTACACAGGCACCATTACCTTAACGACTATAGTATCTTCACCTACATGTATTGCCACCATCACATATTACCATTAGTGCAAGTTACGGAGACACCCGAGCAAATACTAGGACATATTAAAAAAAGTTTCCGTCCTGGGACCTTGATCAAGGAAGTGATCAAGGTCCCAGGACTGAAATGTTTTCAAATACATATGTCCTAGTGTTTACTCAAGTGTCTTTCTAAACCAGTTTGTTAGTATTTATTACCAATGTTTATACCAGTACTCGCTTCGCTTAAATGTAGTAAATATACTGCAGATAGCAATACCGGGTATATATAATTTTGTATTAATCAGCAAAGGAAAGAGCACTGGTTCAGGAAGGTACTTCCCCTCCAGTACACTCCTTGTTCTTGGTCAGAGAGGTACTTCCCCTTCAGTACACTCCTTGTTCTTGGTCAGAGAGGTACTTCCCCTCCAGTACACTCCTTGTTCTTGGTCAGAGAGGTACTTCCCCGCCAGTACACTCCTTGTTCTTGTACTTCCCCTCCAGTACACTCCTTGTTCTTGGTCAGAGGTACTTCCCCTCCAGTACACTCCTTGTTCTTGGTCAGAGAGGTACTTCCCCGCCAGTACACTCCTTGTTCTTGGTCAGAGAGGTACTTCCCCGCCAGTACACTCCTTGTTCTTGGTCAGAGAGGTACTTCCCCTCCAGTACACTCCTTGTTCTTGGTCAGAGAGGTACTTCCCCGCCAGTACACTCCTTGTTCTTGGTCAGAGAGGTACTTCCCCGCCAGTACACTCCTTGTTCTTGGTCAGAGAGGTACTTCCCCTCCAGTACACTCCTTGTTCTTGGTCAGAGAGGTACTTCCCCTCCAGTACACTCCTTGTTCTTGGTCAGAGAGGTACTTCCCCGCCAGTACACTCCTTGTTCTTGGTCAGAGAGGTACTTCCCCTCCAGTACACTCCTTGTTCTTGGTCAGAGGTACTTCCCCTCCAGTACACTCCTTGTTCTTGGTCAGAGAGGTACTTCCCCGCCAGTACACTCCTTGTTCTTGGTCAGAGGTACTTACACTCCAGTACACTCCTTGTTCTTGGTCAGAGAGGTACTTCCCCTCCAGTACACTCCTTGTTCTTGGTCAGAGAGGTACTTCCCCTCCAGTACACTCCTTGTTCTTGGTCAGAGGTACTTCCCCTCCAGTACACTCCTTGTTCTTGGTCAGAGAGGTACTTCCCCTCCAGTACACTCCTTGTTCTTGGTCAGAGGTACTTCCCCGCCAGTACACTCCTTGTTCTTGGTCAGAGAGGTACTTCCCCTCCAGTACACTCCTTGTTCTTGGTCAGAGAGGTACTTCCCCGCCAGTACACTCCTTGTTCTTGGTCAGAGAGGTACTTCCCCGCCAGTACACTCCTTGTTCTTGGTCAGAGAGGTACTTACCCCTCCAATACACTCCTTGTTCTTGGTCAGAGAGGTACTTCCCCGCCAGTACACTCCTTGTTCTTGGTCAGAGAGGTACTTCCCCGCCAGTACACTCCTTGTTCTTGGTCAGAGAGGTACTTCCCCGCCAGTACACTCCTTGTTCTTGGTCAGAGAGGTACTTCCCCTCCAGTACACTCCTTGTTCTTGGTCAGAGAGGTACTTCCCCGCCAGTACACTCCTTGTTCTTGGTCAGAGAGGTACTTCCCCTCCAGTACACTCCTTGTTCTTGGTCAGAGAGGTACTTCCCCTCCAGTACACTCCTTGTTCTTGGTCAGAGAGGTACTTCCCCTCCAGTACACTCCTTGTTCTTGGTCAGAGAGGTACTTCCCCTCCAGTACACTCCTTGTTCTTAGTCAGAGAGGTACTTCCCCTCCAGTACACTCCTTGTTCTTGGTCAGAGGTACTTCCCCTCCAGTACACTCCTTGTTCTTGGTCAGAGAGGTACTTCCCCTCCAGTACACTCCTTGTTCTTGGTCAGAGAGGTACTTCCCCGCCAGTACACTCCTTGTTCTTGGTCAGAGAGGTACTTCCCCTCCAGTACACTCCTTGTTCTTGGTCAGAGAGGTACTTCCCCTCCAGTACACTCCTTGTTCTTGGTCAGGAAGGTACTTCCCCGCCAGTACACTCCTTGTTCTTGGTCAGAGAGGTACTTCCCCTCCAGTACACTCCTTGTTCTTGATCAGGGAGGTACTTACACTCCAGTACACTCCTTGTTCTTGATCAGGGAGGTACTTACACTCCATGTTCTTGATAAGGGAGGTACTTACACTCCAGTACACTCCTTGTTCTTGATCAGGGAGGTACTTACACTCCAGTACACTCCTTGTTCTTGATCAGGGAGGTACTTACACTCCAGTACACTCCTTGTTCTTGATCAGGGAGGTACTTACACTCCAGTACACTCCTTGTTCTTGATCAGGGAGGTACTTCCCCTCCAGTACACTCCTTGTTCTTGATCAGGGAGGTACTTCCCCTCCAGTACACTCCTTGTTCTTGATCAGGGGGGTACTTCCACTCCAGTACACTCCTTGCTCTAACACCTATTTACTACTGATTTTAAACCTTAAACCAACTATTTATCTCAATGTTCACGACCTCTATCAGATGCCCGGCACGAATGCACCAATATTTTAGTCCCGGTTGGAGTCATACAGCGCTTGAGTAATGGAAGGTAATCAGGTTTCATCTTAGGAAGAGGGCAGTTCTAAATCTTTCATATTACTGGTGGCATAAAATACCAACAAACTGATAAATAAGACATGTGCAAAGCTTTTATATCTTTATTGCCGAAAAGGTTCGCCTCGGCAACACGCTTTTTTCGGTAAGACACATATGCAACAGTAAGGTATCTTTATTTCGAAACGTTTCGCCTACACAGTAGGCTTCTTCAGTCGAGTACAGAAAAGCCTGAAGAAGCCTACTGTGTAGGCGAAACGTTTCGAAATAAAGATACCTCACTGTTGCATATGTGTCTTACCTAACAACCTGTCGGTATTTTATACCATTTTAATGTTCACGCTTTTTTCGGTCAAATATAGCGCTGGAGACAGTCGAAGAATTAATTTTGAGGTGATCAGTCCCTCAGCGTAAAGAAGAGGCATGCATCCAGACCTTATATACTATAGTTGAAGTAAGGTGTAGCAGTTAGAGGTGGCATCATACATGAGCGTGGACCACTAGTGGGAGTCAATCAATAATATTCTTTTGACAACAAAATCATGGTGTCTTGGTACAGGGAAAATAGTCTGCAACGCCTTTACTAAACTGTTCAGCATGACATACATCCACCAGTGGGCCATGCTTGCCTGTGACATCACCTCCAGCTGCTACACCTAACTTCTGCTCCAGTACCTAAGATCTTGCCAAATGCCTCTGCTTTAGGCTGAGGGACTGACCACTACCTATCAAGGCTGAGGGACTGACTATTACCTATCAAGGTGAGGAACTGACCACTACCTATCAAGGCTAAGGGACTAACCACTACCTATCAAGGTGAGGGACTGACCACTACCCATTAAGACTGAGGGACTGACCACTACCTATCAAGGGTGATTGACGGGCCACTACATATCAAGGCTGAGAGACGGACCACTATCTATCAAGGTGAGGGACTGACCACTATCTATTAACACTGAGGGACTGCGCACTTGAAAATTACTTCTACTGTCTCTGTTATATTCGTCTGTACGAGACTGAAGAAGCCTACTGCCCAATGCAAAACAGTTCGACAATATACCGCAATGTTGCACATGTGTATTATTCGTCAACTCCAAATCCTTGGATCAAGAGCTCGCAGCAAACGGGATAGTTTCTCCTTCGAAGGGTTCAGAGCCAGAAACTGTACCTGGAAGCAAGGCGACACAGCTACTACACTCCGGGGGCACTACGATGGTTGTTTTCCTATAAAAATAGCCGTCACCAGCGTTACTCACGTAACTGAACCGTTAAGCACTCTTACCAACAATACGCTAACGTAACCGTTAACCCGCCTGCCTTATCAACAGAACAATAGCTAACATAATCGTTAAACCTTAACTTTATCGCTAAACTTTACCAACGGTAAGCTTTCATAATCGTTAAACATTAGCAACGGTAAGCTAACATAATCGTTGAACCGCCTACCCTAATACTAAGCAAACACCGTTAACTGCTTGTCTTACCAACAGAAACTTAACAAGGACATTGTTCTACTTACCCCACCCACGGCAGAAGAGGACCGTTGAACGCCTTGCGCCCACCAGCTGTAACAGAGCTGCTAAACAAGTCAACCAAAACGGATACAATAGGACCAGAAACAGTCTTGTCAACCCCACTCCCTCTGGGGCACAATACTGGACAACGACCCCCTCTCTGCTCCCCCACCCACAGCCCTCACCGGCGGTGATAAGTGAGCTTGTGCCATTAGAGTTAAATTGCTATTAATAATTGTATTATATGGGGGAAGAGCTAAACCCGAAGGGAATATACAGCGACTGGATAAACGGGAGGTAATCTGATTAGTTCCTTGGAAGTAGAAGGTACTTAACATTTGCACAGGTGTGCAAATGTTAAGTACCTTTGTTGACTGAAACGTTTCGCCTAGGCAGTAAGCTTCTTCAGTTAAATACAGAGACAGCAAACGTAGTAGCGAAGTAAAAATGATGTTATCGGTCCATCAACCTTGGAGAAATAGTTTTTGAGGTGATCCGTCCCTCAGCCTGGAGAAGTGTTCCGCTCCGTAATTTGGAGGCCCGCCGCCGCACATATCCATCACAGCTTGGTTGATCTGGCACCTACATGGTGAAGATACTAGTCTAGTTTTCTTTTGACGACGTCTACACTTGTTCCAGCGGTGTTTCTGATATTTTCTGGTACATGAATCTTACTCTTCAACTTGTCAGTATTATAAATCATCTTCAAAATTCCCTAAATCAAGAACCTTTTACCCACCTCAAGAAACCTCCCTTGAAGACTATTAGGTTTAAAGCCTATCAACTAAGCAGTGACTATTAAAATTGCAAATGTGTCTTAATCTTCAATTTGTCGGCATTTTATACCATTTTCAACGAAACTGTGTAGGGATGACTCATGAAATCATAATGACACGACTGCAAACAAACCATATCACGGGTGGGGTTAGAACCCGCGATCAGAGATTCTCAAAACTCCAGAATGTCGCGTTAGTGTTTTAGTGTTGGGATGGGTCGCGCGACGACGTGTTGCCAGATCCACCCGGTATTCCGGGGTGCCCTCAGACCTGCCCAACAGCCATCCCTGACTAATAAATATCTCAAGAACCACTTGATATCCTACAGTGTTCCCCTGGCTTGTGTGATAACTCACCTTGTCTTTGGCAAGGTTCCCAAAAGCAACGACATGCGGCGCTGCTCAAGAACTGAGGTCGACCCACACCTAAAGCCAAGGTAGATGCATATTTTTTTTTTTAAGCAGATTTCTCGATGTACATTTACTTTGGATTTGGTTTAGTTAGAATGTTGCCTATAAAAAAAAAGAGCCAATTACGACAAACTTTCGACTAGTGAACAGAAAACGGAAACCCATCCAGAGAACTCGATCAAATAAATTATTAAATTTCGTGTTAAAGTCACACACTCGACTGTCTTAGCCACAGTGAAATACCGGTTTGCACTAGGTTTGTATGAATCCCTGTAGGTGTTCCCAGACCTGTACTCACCTAGATGTGTTTGCATGAGTCGAGACACAGCTCTTTCCACACTTTACAGAATTGACATCTAAGCGAGTTCGTAATGACACGATTGCAAACAAACCATACCACGGGCGGGATTTGAACCCGCGGTATGGTTTTGAGAGTTTGGAGTTTTGAGACTCTGACCGCGGGTTCAAATCCCGCCCGTGGTATGGTCTGACATCTAAGCGCCTGTCATACCTATACTTCAACTATTTCATGTTTGCCGCCTTCGTTCCAGGTAATGTCCACCCAGAGACTAAACAAACATCCCCCTGTTCTGTTTTTCACACAGCTTTAGCTGCTTTTCACATCTCTGCCTGCCCCGATTCACTTTCTGTAATCTTTTGAGTATTTTGTACGTCACAGCTAAAACCATGTCAGGCTCTCCTTACTCTAGGACTCTTGGACTTCCTTTAGTCAAGTCCTTTCAGTCAGGGTATCAATTTCGTTGTGAAAATCTGGATTCTCTTCGTACTGGCGCTGCATTTTCTATTACAATGGGAATAATTCATTTTCTTTATAGACCTCTTCAAGAATTTTTTGCTAAGGTTCCTGACAGCAGATCTGTCCTGCAGCTCGATTGCTAGCGTTCTCAGCTCACACACTGAGATCCGGGGGTCGATCCCCAGTACGAATGGAAACATTAGGACGTGTTCCCTTAAGACATCTGCTATCCCTGTTCACCTATCAGTAAAACAGGTACCTGGGTGTTAGTCGGCTGGTGTGGGGTCGCATCCTGGGGACAAAACTGACTCAATTTGCCAGAAATGCTCTGCATAACAAGGGGGCTTTCTATATAGTAGTAAGTCACTGATGTCAGCTAGGCCTGAATACTTGTACATGTACTCGTAGAAATAGATTATTATTATTATTATTATTATTATTATTATTATTATTATATTATTACATATACCGCCGTTATATAGTTGTGTTCCAGATGTATGATTTGCCTAGGAATTTCCAGCCTTTACTTCAACAATATTCCCAGAGCTGCATGATAGGTTGAGGTGTTCCCAGAGCTGCGTGATATCCAGCCCTTCCTCTGAAAATGTTCCCAGAAGCGTCATTACTGAAAGGTGTTCCCAGAGCTGTGAGATACCGTGAGGCATTCCCAGAGCTGCGTGATACCCAGCCCTTCCTCTGACAATGTTCCCAGAAGCGTGTGATACGGTGAGGTGTTATCAGCGCTGTGTGATAACCACTTCTGTCTATGAGGTAGGGTCCCAAGTTGTCCCGAGGTGGGGGTGCAGTACCGCATCTGTCTATGAGAAGGACCCCGCTGTGCCTGCTGTCCTGCGAGGTGCAGTACCACCTCTGCATGAGGCTGTCTACTAACAATGATAAAATATCGAGGCGGCGAGCATTGCATGACTGGCGGGCGTATCAATTAAGTCCTGCGCTCATAAACGCGGCTTTCTGGGGATCGATTAACAGCCCCTCCCTACTTCTCCCCTTCCTTTATCCATCCCCTTCCCACTTTCTCCTCTATCCCTTCCTCCTTTTCTTATTCCTCCCTCCCTTCTCCCCTTTTCTCGTTCGTCCATCCCTTGCCCCCCCTTCTCTCTATTTCTACTTCTCTCTGTCTCTGTATGTCTGTCTGTCTCTTGTCTGTCTGTCTCTTGTCTGTCTGTCTCTTGTCTCTCTCTCTCACACACACACACACAAACACAAATACACAAAAACATGATAATTCCAGCTAGGTACAACACCAGACTATAACTATTACTTATCAGTTGGCGCAAACGACAGTCACCTGAGCCGACGGTAACAACACAAAAAAACACGAATCGCCAAAAAATAACGAGGTAATAAAAAGAGTAAAGCAAAGGGTTAATGTGAAGAGAGCGCCAGCGGCTGACGCCTCCACCATGATATATAAAGGAACCCAGTAATGGCCCGGAGAATTACACAGTGTGCAGAATCTACAGCTCACAGAGGTAAAACTTAGTGGAATTTATCGTGGTGGGTATTAAAGTGTGGCAGAGCACGTTAGCCGTGAGCTATCGTCCTCCACACTATACTTACCGTATTATGAAACCACTCAAGTGAAACCTTCAGCTGGTAGAGGAGAGAAGCAGTGGAGAGGCGAGGACCAAGAGAAGGAACGAGGGGAAAGCGAAAAAAAGATGAGGAGAGAGGAGAAGGGAAGACGAGAAGAGAAGATGAGCAGTGAGGGGAGACACGGAGAGGGGAAGACCCCAGAAGTGAAGAGGGAACATATGGTGAAAGGAGAGAGGAAGTGAGAAGAGGGGGAAAGGAAAGGACGAAGAGGAAAATGGATAAGTAATGGGAGGAGAGGAAAAAACGAGAGGGGAAGAAATGAGAAAAAGGAGAGGGAAGGAAACGAAAGCGAGAAGAGGAGAGGAAGGGATCAGAAAGGGAAAAGGAGAAGAGAGAGAAGAACGGGTGTGAGGAGAGGGAGAGGGAACAGGCGAGGGAAAAGGGGAGTTACCGAGCCCTGACAAAGCAATTGGATGAACAAATACGAGTCATGACCAGAGACGGGTGGGCAGCAGAGACCGGTGAACTTGTTTCACAAACCAAGAATAATATTATAGATGGCAGCAACAGAAATGGACAAGCCTGTTTCACAAACCAAGGATAATATAAATCGTGTTAAAAGACAACTGAGAAACAGTGAGTGGGACCTCCAGTTTCTGTTTCAGAAGTACGAAAGGAGCCTAGTAGACAAGATCCAGTAAAGCCAACACTTATAGCCAAGAGACCTTGTAAACAAAGCTAGAAAAGTCCTGTATACAAACACCTTTACCTTTGAAGAGTTTCGAGAGCTGTCGTACTCTTGTAGCCCGGCCCTGGGCCAGGCTTGTTTGGTGCTTACCTGATCAACCAGGCTGATCTGGCACTTGTCGGAGGTACATGTCCAAATTCCTCTTGAATACCTCTACATTTATTCCAACAATGTTTCTGATGTCTTGTGGTTGAGAGTTAAATAGTCAGGATCCACGGATGCTGATACAGTGTTCGCCTATTGTGCACATAGTGCCCCCTGTTTTTCACTGGGTTTATTTTACACATTCCCTCATATCTCTTGTTCCAGTATGTTATGGCAGTGTGCAGATTTGGGACTAGATCCTCCCGTATCTCTCTCTCCGCTCCAGCAAATACATATTTAAGACTTTGAGGAGTTTCCAGTAATTTAAACGCTTTACTGAGTCTATGCTATATTGACTATACAGAATGGCCGGAGGGAAGCTGTAAATATCAGAGCGTGAGGCCTTGGAGTGAATACAATACCTAGCATATCACTAGACATACATAAACAGCATAACATCATCGGCATATGAAAGATTATCAGACCTCATACCAGCCTGATCAGAGTGATAGAGCTACCAGAATGTATCCCAACGTAAGCAGAATATAAATTAATTAAGAACTCGAATAACATTAAGTGCTGCATGCTAGGTAGAGAGTGTAAATAAGAACATAAGAATGGAGGAACACTGCAGAAGGCCTACTGGCCCACAAGCCAACAACACAAAAAAAAATGGTAAGAACTACAACTAACAAAAATTATCATAAGGCCATGCACCTAATAAAACACTAATGCAATATTTGAATTTTTATTTGAGAATTTCCAAGCACATTCATGAAATATTTAATTACTTCTCGACTACTGAAATACATTAAAGAATGAATTATGGAAAAACATGCTTAGCTAATTATTGTATTTTTGTACAACCAATATTTCATTAAAGACAGTAAAATATTAACATTTATACAAGTTGAATGAAGACCACGAGTCACAATAGTGAGGGAAGTGTAGATGGTAGTAATGATTTGAATACTGGAGGATATACACGGGTTTTAACCAGTATTAATGAGGGCGAGTATTTTTAATTTAGTAGGCGTTGCACAACCTTTGACTAATGAGAGTGAGCAGCTGCGTGTGCCTTATCAGCTGCTTAAAAGGATTTATCCTAAACCAACGGTGTGGCTTTGGAGTCAAATTACATCACAGATCAAGTGACGTGGTGGGTGGGTGGGTGTGTGGTGGGTGTTGGTGGTGGGTGGTGAGTGGCGGTAGGTGTCGGTGGTGAGTGGGGGTAGGTGGAGGTAGTAGGTGGTGGGATGTGGAGATTTAGCTGTGGTGAGAGTGGTAGATACTGGTAGCGTCATGGGTTTAGTTTACCTTTAGATAACAGTAAGGTGCCAAATTTTTTAACACTATATTCATTGAAAAAAAATGTATTAATCTATAAAAGAAAATGTAGGAAAAGTTCATTTTGGGGGGAAGTTCGGCATAATTGATCAGGCTTTCAGCCAGGAGGCTTGATCAGTCAGGCTACTGGTGCTGACTGCACGCATTCCAACGTAGGCACAGCAGTCAGCCTCATCGGGAACTGACTCGAAAAGCTTATATAAGTCCCTGTATGGTAGTCATGGGTCTGTTAATATCCCTTGTGTATGGTGCTGAGAAGGTCTCTTTATAATTATTCAGTTATCCTTTAATATACTCTCTGCACTTTTACTTTTTTCATCCTTTTGGTAAGTTTCGAATTTTTTCCTACTCCCAGAGTCCGGCCCTGAGCCAGGTTTGTCTGGTGCTTGCCTGGTTAACCAGGCTGTTGCTGTTGGCGGCCCACTGGCCCACATATTCATCATAGCCTGGATGATCTAGCACCAACTGTCGAACTCTTGTTTTCGGTGGACCGGTACAATCACAGTCATGATGACAAATTTCACTCATTTAACTTTCTTGCCGAGCCAATGATGGTGTCTAAGTCACTTGTTCTTTCTGTGCAGCAATGCAACACATTCACTCAAAAAAAGCTGAGGAATTTCACTGGCACGGCTCAACAATGCGCGAGTCAATTCAAAACCGCCTGGACAAGAAATTGACAACTCCATGAATCACTAAGCGACAGGTCGCCAGCAACCATCCACGAAGGTACCAGTGTGTAAAACGGAATCCTGTTAAATGCTCTACATTCTGGAAGATTACTTCCTATTTTGTGTTTTGTTAAACATTCTTCTTCTTTCAACAAACTGGCTGTATCCCACAGAGGTAGGGTGGCCAAAAAAGAAAAACAAAAGTCTCTCTTTTTAACTTTAGTAATGTATACAGGAGAGGGGGTTACTAGCCCCTTGCTCCCGGCATGTCAGTCGCCTCTTACGACACGCATGACTTACAGAGGAAGAATTCTGTTTCACTTTCCCATGGAGATAGGAGGAAATAAACAAGAACAAGAACTATTAAGAAAATAGAAGAAAACCCAGAGGAGTGTGTGTACATATGGTTGTAAATGCATGCGTAGTGTGACCTAAGTGTAAGTAGAAGTAGCAAGACATACCATAAATCTTGCAGAAAAATATTACAATTTTCCACTTGCATATTTTTGTATTAAATATTTCCCAATTTAAAAGGCCTCCTCTGAGATCTGGGGACAGGGATGATGATCTCGGGAACCACTTAACAGACAGAAAGCGACCCCCTCGGGATATCGGCGGTAACATCAGTCCTCCCTTAGTTATATTAATAAGATACAATATGCGCTGCACGGCATGTATTGAGAACTGCCAGCCTGTGATCCCATCGACACAATAATGCTGGATACTCCACATAAGTGTGTGGATGGGATCACAGGTTGGCACTTGCTCTTAGTGCATTCCATAAATCAGTCTTATTATGGAATAACCCTTGGTGACAGATACCTACACATTGGTTTAAAAAGACATGTGAGCAAACACTAGGACATGTTTATTAAAAAAAATATTTCTAACGGAAGTGATCAAGATCCCAGCACCGAAACGTTTTCTAATAAATAAGTCCAAATGTCTTTTTAAATTAGTGTTATTCATGTAGTTACCTGAAGGACGTTTCCGTGGGTCAACGACCCCGTGGCCCGGTCCCTTGTTTAATAAGGAATCAGATTAAATAATACAACCCAGTGTGGGAAAAGTCTCTGCACTTGCAATTCAGGAACGCCACTGGACTGTCTCACATTTATCCATCTCAGAACTAGTTTTAAAACTCATGCCAACACCAGTCTTACCTTGTAAAAAAAAAGTGATCTTGGGCAATCTGAATATATTAACTCCATAAATATTCTTCCTCGGCCAACCTTGCCTGTATGTAAGCATGCATATGATGCCTGTGCATGTGTTGCGTGCATGTGGTGCGTGCATGTGGTGCATCTGTGGTACGTACGTATGGTGGATACGTGCAATGCGTGCTTGCAAACGTGTCGTGCTTATGTGTATTGCATTTGTACACTGTGTGCAATTTCTTTGATCTCTCCTCGTAGTACCTTTACCTTTGATATAACTTTGATGAGTTCCAAGAGTCTTTCTACTCTCGGAGCCCGGTCATTGGCTAGGCTCGTCTGGTTCTTGCTTGGTCAACTAGGGCGTTGCTGATGGTGGCCCTAAGTTCCGGGAATAACCAAGTACGTGTTAAGAATCAGGGGAAAGTGTAAAGTGATGCACTGAGACTAGTCATAGAACCATGGGTAAGAGTTACGTGAAAAGGCTAACGAAACTAAACCTGATGACGTAAGATATAAGAACCAGGGGAGACATGATAATACCATACAAAATACTCGGAGGACTAGCTAAGGTGGACAAGGATAAACTGTTCGAGAGGGAAGAGAAAAACTTAAACACACAGATGGGACAGAGATGTCAAGTAGACCGTGATGGATATGTGGGACAGCGGGCCACCAGCAACAACAGCCTGGTTGACTAGGTAAACACCAAACGAGCCTGGCCCACGGCCGGGCTCTGGGAGTAGAAAAACTCTCGAAACCCATCACAGGTCAAGGGTATGAAATGTAATGACCTGGACGAAGGAATACCAACGGTAGGCTCCATACACAGCTTAAAGAACAGGTATAACAGGGTCCACAAGGATGAAATGGAGTAGATCCGACAAACGACATGGTAGGAGGCAGGTCCAGGAGCTCAGACCTGACCTCGGCAACCACATGTACACACAATATTTGAAGGGAAAAAAAATCAATACTGGAACACCATTACAGTAGATTCGTTTAGTCCTTTCCCTTTCCCCTTCAGGTGGTTAATCTTCACGTTAGGTTAGGTGAATCTTAAGGTGATGTTAAATGTAAGAGCAATCTTCTCGTGAGTACCTTGGGGGAGTCGAATGTAAAAGTGATCCTCTTCGAGGAGCTGCCCACACCAGAGAGAGAGAGAGAGAGAGAGAGAGAGAGAGAGAGAGAGAGAGAGAGTCATACATTTCTAGAATGATTCGAGTATGGAACGTGTTCATACAGCATAATGAATAAAGTCAGTTAATCAAATGAAATTGCTGGCTCACAGATGGCTCCAACTCATCCTGTCCCATATTTGTATATTTCATAACAATAAAAAGGTTTGTAAATAAAGTCAGGAATCCTTAGCCTAACCTTGTAAAACTGTGTAAAAGAGAGAGAGAGAGAGAGAGAGAGAGAGAGAGAGAGAGAGAGAGAGAGAGAGAGAGAGAGAGAGAGAGAGAGAGAGAGAGAGAGAAAGAGAGAGAAAGAGAGAGAGCTCTGTGGGAACAAGTTACCCAGTAATCAGTAGATAATCTAATTATAGGTGGGAACCGCATTGAACCTCAGTTGCGACCCCATCCCCCAACGTGTGTGTGTGTGTGTGTGTGTGTGTGAGTGGGTCTGACTGTTTCACACACACACACACACACACACACAGCTGGCAAGATCAAATTTAAAAAGCCCTCAAAAGAACCTTGGCATACTGTAAAATAGCTCACCCCCACAAAATCACGGATATTAATTAAGTCCGCCTGAGTAACGCTTATGTTGTAACTACTAATTTTAAAATAAGTGAATAGGGAAGCTTATTATTTTTTATACGTTAAAACAAAATTGGAAAACTAAACTAATAAGTGGAGTCTGCATCCTAGAAAAAAAAAACATAGTTAAAAGAGAAAAAGTTCAAAATATTTGACAAAGTGGATTCCAGAAACGAGACGATTAATTGGCGAACACATTTTTATATTTATTGTGAAGTGCTAAACCAGTGTGGCTCATTTAGCTAAAAGGAGTGGTGGAGGTTATATCGTTTTCTTAACGCGGGACAAACTACATATAAATTTAACAGTGTGAAAAGGTAAACAAGGAAGATTTCTTGGCGTTAGCAACACAGAGGAAAAATATAAAAACTGTTTTTATATTACGTAAGAAACAACATAAAAAAAGGGTACCGTAAAATATATGTCAACATAAACAGTAGTAGATGCCGCTGATTTGCCATGTGCCAGATCAACCAGGCTGTGGGACTGCGGGCCACCAACAGCAACAGCCTGGTTGACCAGGCAAGCACCAGACGAGTAGAAAAAAACTCTCGGAACTCATTAAAGGTAGATGGCTGAAATGGCTTTGAGGAAATATTACGTGTCAGTGGACCGGTGACGAGAGCAGCGGCCAGGTGGTTTTAGGACGGAGTTGTAAGATACTTGTCGCCTGTTTTCAACATATTCCTACTCCCGCAGCCTAGCCCTGGGCCAGGCTTGTGTGTTTCTTAAATAACAAAATAAGGCACAATACCGTGACTGGAACGATACACATATAACCCGCACATAAAAGAGAGAAGCTTACGACGACGTTTCGGTCCGACTTGGACCATTTACAAAATCACACTAACCAGAAGTGGAGCAGGGCGGCTATATATAGGCAGGAAGAGGTGGTGGTGGTAGTAGTAGTAGTAGTAGTAGTAGTAGTACAAGAATGGTATATAATACCGACAAGATGAAATTAAGACACATGCGTAACACCCGGGCATCCCTATCGTAGACGTTTCGCCATCCAGCCAGCCACCTCTTCCTGCCTATATATAGCCGCCCTGCTACACTTCTGGTTAGTGTGACTTTGTAAATGGTCCAAGTCGGACCGAAACGTCGTCGTAAGCTTCTCTCTTTTATGTGCGGGTTATTTGTGTATTATGTGTTTCTTGCCTGCTCAACCAAGCTGGTGCTGTTGGCTGCCCACTGGACCACATATCCATCACAGCCTGGATGATTTGGCACTTGCTAACGGTTTAAACACAGCTCGTTCATGGAGTTGTTAATCAGAGCATTGTTGGAGACGGCTATTATCTGCATTAAGCTGTACCTCCAATTTCTTCTCGTCACATCTAAGCATTTAACACTATCATAAGAAATGTTTGTCATTCTGTGTATATTAAACAACAACAACAAAAAAAAACTCAAGTCTTTCATTGTACACAAATAACACGCACATAAGAGAAAGAAACATATGACGACGTTTTGCTCGACTTGGACCATTAACTGGCCCAAGTTTCTCACTCTCACATGTGCGGGTTATTTGTGTATTGTTCCAGTCACGGTATTATGCCTCTTTATTCTTTCTATCAATGTAGTAACTGTCATCAATTATATACTTCCTTTACGAACAACTTAATATATATATATATATATATATATATATATATATATATATATATATATATATATATATATATATATATATATATATATATATATATATATATGTCGTGCCGAATAGGCAGAACTTGCGATCTTGGCTTAAATAGCAACGCTCATCTTGCCATATAGGACAAGCGAAAATTTGTGTATGCAATAATTTCGCCAAAATCATTCTGAACCTAACGAAAAAAATATATATTTCACTGTATTTGTTTAGTATTAAATTATTGTAAACAAATCTAAAATATATTTAGTTGGGTTAGGATAAAATAAATTGTTCTTGGTATAATAAGGTTAGGTAAGTTTTCTAAGATTCTTTTGGTGCAAAATTAAAATTTTTTACATTAACTTTAATAAAAAAAATATATCTTTAAACGTATAAGAGAAAATTTTTGAAAGGACTTAATTTTAAATGAGTTCTTGCTAATTGACCAGTTTTACATATTCGGCACGACATATATATATAACACACACACACATATATATATATATGTATATATATATATATATTATATATATATATATATATATATATATATATATATATATATATATATATATATATATATATATGTATATATATGTGTGTGTGTCGTGCCCAATGGGTAAAACTTGCAATTTTTGCTTAAATAGCAACGCTCTTCTTGTTGAATAAGGCAAGCGAAAATTTGCATATGCAGTGATTTAGTAAAAATCATTCTGAACCTAACGAAAAAATATATATTTCATTGTGTTTGTTTATTACTGAATTATTGTAAATTTATCTAAAATATATTTAGTTGGATTAGGCTAAATTAGACTGAGCTTGTTATAATAAGGTTAGGTAAGTTTTCTACGGATCTTTTGGTAAAAATTAATTTTTACATTAACATGAATGAAAAAAAATATAATTTTAAACGAGTTTAAGCTAATTGACCAGTTTTACTTAGTCGGCACGACGTATATATATCTAGAGAACGAAAGAGAGAGAGAGAGAGAGAGAGAGAGAGAGAGAGAGAGAGAGAGAGAGAGAGAGAGAGAGAGAGAGAGAGAGAGAGAGAGAGAGAGAGAGAGAGAGAGATAAAGCGTTATGAGTAATGCAAGGCTAATCATTGCAATCATCAAAGGAATATCAGCGACAGGTAACTCCTCTTACATAATAGTAAGCCTCTTTTGCATTATGCACGGTAGTTTGCACGGTGCACGGCTGTATTCTGCAATTCACTAAAAAACCCGTTAAAAAAACTGCTTTAATGTTACACAGGTTCACAGTACGAAGCGTAGTAAAGTGCACAATACTGTGATATACAGAAGTTCAATCAGGTAAATTAGCCTAGCCGAGAGAGCTCCGGGGCCAATGATAATATTTAAATCACACACAGACAAGATACGAACATGCGTAACCTAAAGAATCTTCTCGTGGTTCAGGTGGTCAATGCCCCCCCCCTCCCCACAGCCTGGTGTCCAGGCTCCTGGGTGTTGGTTTTAATAGCAGTTCAACACCACAACCCAGCAAAAAATACACTTAACAATGAATGAGTAGCAAGGACAATGACTCACGAACCAACAACAGGTACGTCCCAGGCACACACAAGAATGTTTTTATGCATGCAAATTTAATTAATCATAAGCTATTTATGTATGTATGTATGTATGTATTTATTTTATTATTTATTATTATCACACTGGCCGATTCCCACCAAGGCAGGGTGGCCCGAAAAAGAAAAACTTTCACCATCATTCACTCCATCACTGTCTTGCCAGAAGGGTGCTTTACACTACAGTTTTTAAACTGCAACATTAACACCCCTCCTTCAGAGTGCAGGCACTGTACTTCCCATCTCCAGGACTCAAGTCCGGCCTGCCGGTTTCCCTGAATCCCTTCATAAATGTTACTTTGCTCACACTCCAACAGCACGTCAAGTATTAAAAACCATTTGTCTCCATTCACTCCTATCAAACACGCTCATGGATACCTGCTGGAAGTCCAAGCCCCTCGCACACAAAACCTCCTTTACCCCCTCTCTCCAACCTTTCCTAGGCCGACCCCTACCCCGCCTTCCTTCCACTACAGACTGATACACTCTTGAAGTCTTTCTGTTTCGCTCCATTCTCTCTACATGTCCGAACGAACCACCTCAACAACCCTTCCTCAGCCCTCTGGACAACAGTTTTGGTAATCCCGCACCTCCTCCCAAACTACGAATTCTCTGCATTATATTCACACCACACATTGCCCTCAGACATGACATCTCCACTGCCTCCAGCCTTCTCCTCGCTGCAACATTCATCACCCATGCTTCACACCCATATAAGAGCGTTGGTAAAACTATACTCTCATACATTCCCCTCTTTGCCTCCAAGGACAAAGTATGTATGTATATATATATATATATATATATATATATATATATATATATATATATATATATATATATATATATATATATATATATATATATAATACACACAGTTAAAAAAATAATAATCAATAAAGTTTTATGAAAACTGTCAATGTGAATCTTAGTATGATAAGAGCCTACAATAAACTCCGATAGACTTCGAAAAAGCCATTGACAACATGCCCGTGCACTGAGCCCCGGGCCCAGACTCGTGGAACTCTGTATTCATTAAGAACTGCAAGAAACCCCTCTCGCGTGCCCTAAGTACACTGTGGAGGAGGAGCTTGGACATGGGTGAAATTCCACAGTCACTTAAAACAACGGATATATCCCCACTCCATAAAGGTGGCAGCAAAGCATTAGCTAAGAACTATAGACCAATAGCTCTGACGTCCCACATCATAAAAATCTTTGAAAGAGTGCTAAGAAGCAGTATTGCAAATCACCTGGATTCCCAAAATCTGCACAATCCAGGGCAACATGGGTTCAGGGCAGGTCGCTCCTGCCTCTCACAACTACTGGATCACTATGATATGGCCTTGGGTGCACTGGAAGAAAATCAGAATGCAGATGTAATATACACAGATTTTGCAAAAGCGTTTGACAAATGCGATCATGGCGTAATAGCGCACAAAATACGTGCTAAAGGAATAACTGGGAAAGTGGGGAGATGGATCTTCAACTTCCTAACATATCGAACACAAAGAGTAGTGGTCAACAGAGTTAAATCGGAGGCTGCTATAGTGAAAAAATCTGTTCCACAAGGCACAGTACTCGCCCCCATCTTATTCCTCATCCTCATATCAGACATAGACAGAGATATACACCACAGCACCGTATCATCCTTTGCGGATGATACTAGGATCTGCATGAGGCTGTCATCTCCCGAGGACACTGTTAACCTCCAAGAAGATATAAACAAAGTTTTCCAGTGGGCAACGGAAAACAATATGAGGAGATAATAACTAGAACAGAGTATACTACAAACTCTGGCCATACAATACAGCGGAAAAATAATGTAAGGGACCTGGGAGTAGTAATGTCTGAAGATCTCACTTTCAAGGATCACAACAGTGCCACGATCACAAGTGCAAAGAAAATGAAAAGATGGATAATGAGAACGTTCAAAACAAGAGATGCCAAGCCAATGATGATCTTCAAATCACTTGTTCTCTCTAGGCTGGAATACTGCTGTACATTAACATCTCCATTCAAAAGCAGGTGAAATTGCAGATCTAGAGAGTGCACAGAGATCCTTTACTGCACGTACAAGTTCTGTTAAGCACCTTAACTACTGGGAACGCTTGGAAGCACTTGACTTGTACTCGCTGGAACGCAGGAGGGAGAGAGATATCATAATCTACACTTGGAAAATCCTGGAAGAAATGGTCCCGAATCTGCACACAGAAATCACTCCCTACGAAAGTAAAAGACTGGGCAGGCGATGCAAAATACCCCCAATTAAAAGTAGGGGCGCCATTGGTACACTAAGAGAAAACACCATAAGTGTCCGGGGCCCAAGACTGTTCAACAGCCTTCCATCAAGCATTAGGGGAATTACCAATAAACCCCTGGCTGCCTTCAAGAGAGCTGGACAGATACCTAAAGCCGGATCAGCCGGGCTGTGGCTCGTACGTTGGACTGCGTGCGGCCAGCAGTAACAGCCTGGTTGATCAGGCCCTGATCCACCGGGAGGCCTGGTCATGGACCGGGCCGCGGGGGCGTTGATCCCCGGAATAACCTCCAGGTAAGCAAAATAAAAATTTATATACACTTGGAAAATCCTGGAGGGATTAGTACCAAACTTGCACACGAAAATCACTCTCTATGAAAGCAAAAGACTCGGCAGGAGACACAACATCCCTCCAATGAAAAGCAGGGGCGCCACTAGCACGGTAATTGAGACAACACAATAAGTGTCAGGGCCCAAGACTGTTCAACTGCCTCCCAGCATACATAAGGGGGATTACCAATAGACCTCTGGCTGTAGTTCGTACGTCGGGGTGCGAACGGCAACAGTAACAGCCTGGTTGAGCAGGCCCTGATCCACCATGAGGCCTGGTCACAGACCGGGCCGCGGGGCGATGACCCCCGAAACCCTCTCCAGGTATACTCCAGACATACACAATATTCATCACAAGGTATACACAATATTCATCACCAGATATACACAATATTCATCACAAGGTATACACAATATTCATCACCAGATATACACAATATTCATCACAATGTATACACAGCATTCATCAAAAGATATACACAATATTCATCAAAAGATATACACACTATTCATGAAACGATATACACAATATTCACCACAAGGTATACACGATATTCATCACCGGATATACACAATATTCATCACAACGTATACACAATATTCACCACCAGATATACACAATATTTATCACAAGGATGACCACTCCCACCAGATAGCTCTACCCAGGCTGCTCCTAAGTAAACTGTCCTGTGTATTCCACGAAGTGTGTGTACACCCAAACAAGCACACCAAGCAAATCAGGACGCGCCCACGCACAAACAAGCTGACACACATAAGCGCCCCCGTGCGCGCACAAACACGCCAAAAATCAATAGTTCTCCCCTTCACACAATAGTCAAAATTATGTAAGAGTAGGCCACGTGGTTCAACAGCAGCAATGACTGGTGATGGCGGCGCCACCACTACCATTATCAGAAGCGATGGTATCAGCACCACCAGCTCCACCGTTATTATTAGCAGGAGAAGCAGCACCACCACCGCCATTAGCATCATCACCGCCACCAACAGAACTACGTACACCACCTCCATCAGAAGAACCACCACCATCACCCCATTATTAAAAACAATGACACCATCAGCATCACCACCATAATTACAAGCACTATTACACCAGCAACAACAGCACCACCACTGCTAGTCTCCTCTGGTTTGACTCCGGCAATACGTTGCTATTGGCCATGTCTGTCCATTCTGTCAGCCTCAACTCGTGCTGGCGTCCCAACTCTTCCCACACTTGTGCTCCCTAGTTCCCACCCGCCCGTTTACAACCACACCACTGAATGAATAAAAAAAAAAGCATTTTCTTTCAACCCAGGCACTTAAAAGTGAGAGGGAGAAAACCTTCCTTACACGGAAAACTAAAATTCCTTTAACTGAAGTATACAACATTTCCAAAAATAAAAAAAAAGCGTTAAATTAATCCCCTCTCTTACTACAAAGAAAATATTACGGGCCTGGTGGAACATCAGTTAAATAAAATTCAATTTCCTCTGCTTGTATCGCTGTTTAAAAGAACGAAATCATCTCTCCGAGCCATCACATAAACATTTATCAGCGTTTCATTTCACGCGGGGGTAGGAAGACTGATTAATAAAATGTACTTGGGAGATTAGAGATAATATTCTCAAAAGTTCAAACACATAGGAAGAGGTTGTGTGGCCAGCCTCAGGGAATGAGGCACACATTGATACACACACACACACACACACACACACACACACACACACACACACACACACACACACACACACACACACACACACACACACACACACACACACACACACAAACGCTGGTGCTGCTGCCAGGGTTCCTCTCTCACACCCTCACACAGTGCTCCCGCTCTCTCACAACCTCGCACCTTCTGGCCATGATGGTATCATACTTAATTTGACACTGATCTTTTCAATTGCCACTCGGATTCCCCCGCAGAAGTTCCAATAATGTTGTGGGAAGGGGAGGGAAAAAAGAGAAGCGGCAACCTTTCCTGGTCCCAACGGTCGATATCCGCCCGCCTGGCCAGTGATGCCAACTAACAGAGCTGTCCGTATGTACTCCACCCCCAAACCCCACCTGTACATCACAGTCCATAACTCACTCTGACCTAGCATTAAAATTAACACACTAAGACCCCTCCCCCGTGGCACTCATCTTATAACAAAATGGGAAAGGTTTGTCAAAAAATATGATAAATGTGGGGGCCAGAGGGGTCGCCTGGGCCAGCCACGAGATAGTGGAGAGAAGCAACTGGCAAATCACACGATGACACGCTCCAATTGAGATCAATTAGCAGGTTAGTCACAATTTGGTTGGTGTGACAAGCGAGGCCCATCACACGGATGAGTTAATGGAGACGCACCCTGGTCCTTTCAACCACTAGCTGTCCACTCCACACCAGAAGTTTCCAGGAGCCCCACAAAACACGAGGCTCAACTAAAACAACAAAAACAGATTGTAAAAAGCAGAAAAGCTTCCATTTACGAACGTGTCAGCTGTTAGACCGAGTCTGGGTATAATTCACACTACCCAGCTGTTATCAACTTACTACTCGCACCAAGATAACACTGTTCACTTTGCCGCTGAACATCAAGATTTATTGGTCGTTTGTTTGGCTAGTTTCCAGACCAAGAATTGAGAAAAATGAAATGCATATTTATCTGTCTAGATGATTTAGCATATGCTGAGAATCTTGCGCTCAGAAAAATTTAAACCAAGCTATAAAGGATAATATATAAACCCTATATCCCTCGCTGGCAAGGATGGGTATGACAATCAATCTGGGAGGGTCGAGTTCCCACACAAACAGGAGTAATAATTCTGTCACATCATGGCTCCCCATGAGGGTAAGAAAACGGGTCACGGATAACAGGAAGACAAGATGGAGACCAGAACTTTGCCGCAATCTCTATACAAAGTCTTACCAACGACAGCTTTGTTTAATAACCTTCGAAATCATTAAATATACTTACTCATACTAATTTTTACTATTACATATCGAAGGAAGCACTAAACCTGTGAGGGACATATAGCTTCTCCCTAGTACATGATACTGCGAACACTTTAGTTATTTTGGATTTGGATTTATTTTAACCAAAGCTCTCATGTGTTTTTCGCATCAAGGATGATCAAATTCTATATCATTCAGTTCACAGGGCTATGATTGTTTTCTTTTACCATGAGTAAGATCTTGCAGTTGTCCACAATGACGAGCACAATAAAACTGTCAAAAATAACTGAACTTAATAAACCAACCATATCAACCTATCTAACTCAACCTGAAGCTTTCTGATGTCCTCGAAATTTATATACTATGTAGGTGTCGTCAAGTGACTTAAAATATGGATGCCATCACCCTGGTCGTGTATTTAACTTTTGAACTTTGTTGACCCAGGAAGAGGGTGTGGTGCATTAATGCTAGTGAAGAACTCTTCATCCAAGGAACTGAAACTATTCTCTTCCTCCTTCGATCTATCTTAATTACTTTCAATGTTGCTGCTGTGTACCGCAGACCCACACATCCATCACATCCACAGCCTTGTGGAATGCTGTTTGTGAGTTGTAATCATTCTAGTGTCTCATTTACAGGTAAATGAAAAATATTAAATGATATAAATACTACATCACGAAAACAGGATTCGTGGTAGATGGTGTAATATACCCCAATGAAAAGGAGTGGTACCATAAATACAATAAGAGAAAATTCAATACGCATAAAAAAGGGTAACAGATTTTTAACGCGCTTCCTTCAAATACCAGAGGAATTAAAAATGTGACTACTTTTAAATTCCAAGGAATTGCTGATTAGCCTGTAGACAGGTTCCCTTTTGACTACAGCTATGGGTTTTAATTTCCCAGATGAATGAAAGGAGAGTGTTGAAGTCTTGACACCCTTTACATTTATTGAGTTGCCTCTTACTGCACCCACGCTTTCCATTGTAATTATTTTGCACCATCTGCAGAAATATAAAAAAATGATGCATCTTTGTATCTATTTCACCTATATTGTAAAGTACTAGTACGGTTCAAAGTATTTTAGGGAAGGGAAAATGTGAGAAAGATGGAGAGGAGGGAGAGAGAAAGGGATGGGAAGAGGTGAGAGAGCTGGGAAGACGAGTGAAGGATGTACAGACTGGTGATAGATAGGAAGTCGGGTGAGAGATGGGAGGATAAGTGAGTGAGGGAAGAGATGATGGGAGAAAGGGAAGGTGAGGGGAGGGGAGGGGAAGAGAAGCAGCATGCTCAATGAAGAGCAAGTGGTAGGAGCGTGCAGGTACCAATGTGAGCCACGCGGCAAACTGACACGTGCGGTGCCCCTCACTATCTCTCCCGCGGAACATGCCACCTCGGCAAGTCACGCATAACTAGGCCCAGATTATCTTTCCTTTCCTTCCCATTGCTTGACGATACGCTACCTAGGGGATGGCTTTTCCTCACGTAATAGTAACTCCAGCTCTGCCCTAGCTAAACTGCTTGTGGAATGCCTCACAATTTTCTCACAATTCTTGACTGTCATCTATATCAGGCTGACATATTTTATCATTTCAAATACACAGCCCATCCTGTTTGGTGGAATATGACAGGAAAACATTGCAGGGTTTTGTTCTCACAATGTAACTATCATATAAAATAAGACAGCAACTCAAAGCTGAATTACCATTCTTTTAGATAAAAATTAAAAATTGGTCAGTTATGAGAAGAGGATTGTAATCGAAATAGGCTGATCCTTATAAGGCTTGATTACTTTAAGTTTGGAACAAGATTCTTGATACAGAGGATAAACTCTGCCATCCTTTCCCATATGTTGTTCAGCGCATTTATAACCATTTTGTAGCAAAATAAAGCAGAATCTATAAGCATTATTGTGGTCAATCATTTAAAGTTAAACGAACATTATTCATTAAACAATGTTCATTTATGGAATATTTACTTAACATGGTTTGAAACAGTGTTGACATTCTTACTTAAGCCACTACAGCCTAGTGGATAGAGCCCCTAAACTAATGTTGTTGTAGTTGACGGATCGTAGCACGTCCATCCTTCCTGAGAGGGAAAGAAAAAGGGGGAGACAAATTGACAGACTGAGCTTAATAGCCAAGAATAAGCACAAACCCTTGTAGCGGCACATAGGCCTTTCTTCACCCCCGCCATTCAGTAACACATTTAGAATGGATAAAATTTCCGGGCCACGCCTGCCTCACCTTATTGACAGTCATCTCGTACACCAGCGCCCCGTCTCCTTTCTCGCCTCCCACCCCTACCTGTTCTTTTCATTTTTTATGTATGTATATATTTATACTTTCAGTTGTCTAAAGTTTCTACATGCCCACCCTCCGTTCTTCTAACAAATAATTTGTCATATTAAGTTTAAAGTTCATTTGAGGTGAGACACGTTGCCGCAGAAAATCCCTTTGAAGTCTAGCCAAAAGATCGGGTTATGGAAGAACTATTCCCGAAACCGGATACAGGTCTGTCACATGCTGACCCTGTGTAAGGTCAATCATCCAACACATGTTCTCTCTATACACAAATCCACCCACACACACATGCGCGCTCGTTTCTCGTTACGACAGATATCAAATGACTTTGTATTACAACCTAGGATTTCAAATGGCCTGTTATCCCAGGTGTAATGGGAGCAAATAAACACAGTAGAAAAAGTTTAGACTTATATTATCCTTCACCAATTATAACAGCAATATGTACACTATGTACAGTGATAAATATAGTGCACTCCACGGTAAGCAAGGCAGAAATAGAAGCCACAAGATAGCAGACCGTGCTTCAACCAGCTCTAGAGTGGGAATGACAAGGGCAGACAGGAGAGCGGTATCCACATAACCTCTGCGATTGTCAATCCCACCTTCTTATTGGCTAGAACCTGGTCACTAGTTGAACGATGGGGCCCCATCATCAACTCTTAGCAACCTGGTTCGCTGGTTGGGGGAGATAGCCTGTAAATGAGGGTGTGTCCATGCGCCGAATAAAGGTTACGTACTCTTTGCATGCCACACCCCCACCCCCGAGAAGGCTCAGGATTAGGCTGCCACCTCCCAGTGGTAACCGTGCCGCCATGGCACAAAATAATGGGACCGCCTATCCTCTCCACCATCCAACTCTTAGATAGAGCTCAGCTTTCCTAGTGCCTGAAAGCCAAACCCTAAACTCAGAGTGAGACAGCAGTCAGATAAGCCAACATAGGTCCAAGATACAAGCGGACGGTAGCCCGTATCCCCTCACTAAAAAAAACCCCCACATCAGGGGATAAAAAAAAGAGCTTGAAAGGGGGGTTACCACAAATACATCCTAACCTAAATAAAATATTAAACTAGACTCTTGACAAAGAGTCTGCCAACACATTTTCTTTGCCGGCAATGTAACGAATTTTGAGGTTATAGGGCTGCAGCCTGAGCGTCCAACGCATAAGCCTTGTGTTGTGATTCTTCATGGCTTGGAGATAGACTAACGGGTTGTGATCACTGTAGACTGTGACCACCTGCGATGTTTGGCCCACATAAACATCGAAATGCTCCAAAGCCATTACCAGCGCGAGGGCTTCTTTTTCAATGGTAGAGTAAGCTCTCTGATGTGGCTGGAACTTGGCTGAAAAGTATGCGATTGGCTGCAGCTCCTTGTTCCCGATTTGTAATAGTACCGCCCCAACCCCAGACTCACAAGCATCAACCTGTAATGAAAAAGGTTTGGAGAAGTCTGGAGACAAGAGAATGGGTGCAGAGCACAATAATCTTTTTGCTTTATTAAAAGCAGTGTTACAATCTGACGTCCAATTAAAGGGAACTTTATGACTGGTAAGAGAGGTAAGAGGGGCTACAATATCTGAGAAATTCTTACAGAATCTTCTGTAAAATCCTATCATGCCTAGGAAACGTTGAAGAGATTTCCTATCATGAGGAACTGGATATTCTTTAATCGAAAGAACTTTAGCAAGTTTAGGTGCAACTTTACCACTACCTACTTCATGGCCTAGAAAAGTGACAGTGGCCTGGCCAAAGGAAGATTTAGACAAATTAACTGTTAATTGGGAATTCTTAAAGGTCTCAAACAGAGCTTTAAGTCTAAGTAGGTGTTGATCCCAAGTATCAGACACCACAACAATATCATCTAGGTATGCTGCCGTGCCTTCAAGTCCTTTAATAGCCTGATGGACGAGTTTCTGGAATGAAGAGGGGGAATTTTTCATTCCGAAGGGGGTAACTGTATACTGATAATGACCTCCTGGAATCACGAAGGCAGAGATTTCCTTCGCCTTATCTGTCAAAGGTACCTGATAGTAACCTTTAAGGAGATCTAATTTGGACACAAAAGTAGCCTTACCCACAAAGTCAATTACGTCATCCAGACGAGGAAGAGGGTAAGCATCTGTAATTGTGACCTCGTTCACTTTACGGTAGTCTGTGCACATACGAAACCCTCCATCAGCCTTTTTTACTAGGATGCACGGTGAAGCCCATGGACTAGATGACTCCTCCACTAAACCATGTTCTAACAAGAAGTCTACTTCCTGCTGAAGTAGCCTTTGCTTTTCAGGATTAGCTCTGTAGGGGGAGAGTTTAATTGGTTTAGATTTTCCCACATCTACATCATGGTAACCTAACGTACATTTTTTCGGCACATCCGAAAAAATATTAGGATATGACTGTAGAAGCTCAGTTAAATTGGTTGCTTGTATTTCAGATAATCCATCCATTAACGGGCTAGGATCCTTGAGGAGGACAGAATTTGAAAGTTTAGTATTAATTTCAGAGATAGAGTGCAAAGAGTCAGAGTCGTCCTCAGAGGTAGAGGACAGAGTCATTACTGGGACTTTATCTGGTGTATGAAAAGCCTTGATTTGATTTATGTGGTAAGTTTTTGTTTTTGAGGTCTTATCAATGGGAGCTACCACATAATTTAAATCAGATAATCTACTTACTATCTGCATAGGTCCCGTAAATCTAGCTTTCAAGGTGTGGCCAGGTATAGGTTCCTGCACCAACACCTTGTCTCCTGGATGGAAGGAGCGGAATTGTGCACTTCTGTCATACCTCTGTTTCATCTTACTTTGAGCTGTCTTTAGCTTAGCCGTGGCTAACTCACGTGCCACCTGCAACCTTGAAGACGGGTTGTAGAGCGCTGAGCTTACGTCTTCTCCCATCCATCCTTCTTTGAGCACCCGAAGAGGACCTCGTACATTGTGCCCAAAGATCAGCTCAAACGGACTATACCCTGTAGACTCTTGCACCGTCTCCCGTACTGAGAACAGCAACAATGGTAGAGATTCATCCCAATCTGTCGGAAAGTGCATGCAAAAACTTCTCATCATTGTTTTTAATGTTTGGTGGAATCTTTCCAAGGCGCCTTGGGACTGAGGGTGATAGGCAGTGGATAAGTTGTGAATTATCCCTAACCTAGTTAATACTTCCCTAAATGCTTTGGCAGTGAAGTTAGTACCTTGATCACTTTGTATAGTTTTAGGAATGCCAAAACAAGAAATGAATTTTGTTAAAGCTTTGAGAATAGCTTTAGTATTGATACTACGCATTGGGATCGCTTCAGGATATCTGGTTACTTTATCCATAATTGTAAATAAATACTGATTTCCAGACTTTGACTTAGGTAGTGGACCTACACAATCTATAATTAAATCTGCAAAAGGTTCTCCATCAGCAGGTATGGGTTGGAGAGGTGCAGGTTTAATGGAATGTCCAGGTTTTCCAACTTGCTGACATTCTCGGCAACACCTAATATGATTCTTCACATCTTTCTTTAATGTTGGCCAATAAAATTCTTTTGTGATTCTATACAAGCTTTTTGTAATTCCTAAGTGACCTCCTGATGACGTATTATGAGCTATATTTAATATCTGAGGTCTATACTTGGTTGGAACCACTAACCTGTCGTATAATTGCCGGCCCTCTTTCTCCTTACCAGTCTCAGTGCAAACCAAATAATCATTTTTAACTTCATACTTGACTGGATGACCCCAAGAGGATTTACCCATGGCTGCCTCAAAAGCGAATTTTAAAGAAGGGTCCTTTCGTTGTTCCTCCCGGAAGGACAGTCCCTCGGGCATGGAAACAGAGACATCTGGCAATCCTGCAACCTGGGAATAGGAAGGCTTGATCGGGGTCTGTTCACTTGATCTACGAGGCTCTGGCCAGTTTTCCTCGTAAAACAATGTGGCTATTCCGAGATCGGAGTCGTCCAAGGATAGGTCAACATTCTCTCCAGACAACCCTTGGGAAGTTGCCCGAGTTATGGCCAACACCGGAGAAGCATTAATCATTATAGGTTCAGGACACGAACTAACAGTAGTAATGTTATTACCCAGTAATAACATAGCATTTTTCATGGGAAATCCTTTTGAGATACCTACAGTCAAGTACCCAGTGTAATATTTGCACTGTACATAAATTTTATGCAAAGGAACAGAATATATAGTTCCTCCATAGGCTTCCAATAAAACTGATGAATTCAAGGAAGTATTCTCTGAAAGGGGTAATATTCCTTCTCTGACAAGTGAGCAATATGCTCCAGTATCTCTAAAGGTATTTACTTTAGTTGGTTCTGAGTTTTCCTGAAGGGAAATAAGACTTTCGCAATAATAAGGGGCCATACCTTTTTCTACTTCTCTAGGGGACATGTTACTAGGGATATTAGAGATTTTCCCGATGGGTTGAGGTTTTTGGGGGCAGTTGGAACTGATATGACCTACTTTATTACACCTGAAGCAGACGACAGGCTTGCCCTTTACTCCCTGATGACGTTGCAAGTGGTGTCGTTCTGGCTGGTGCCTCTCTGGATATTGTTGTCGAGATGCTCCATAAGTAGTTTGCCTCTCCGCAGGGGGACCATATGTTGAGAAGCGTGGCTCACCAGGTGACTTGGTTGGATGTCGTAGACGCTCTCCCTCCGGCTGGCACTTCATTCTCCAATGTTGTCGATCTCTGCTCACGCCAGACTGTTGAAAAGAGAGACGGGACCGCTCGGACAAGGAGCGGTTCGTTTCGAAGGTATCAGCCAACCTGGCCGCCTCCAATGCAGTGGTTAAGTCACGATCCTGCAGAAAGACACGAACCTCTGGTCCCACAGACTCCAGCAGGTTATCAATCAGAATAAGCTGCACCAGCTCCTCAAAGTTAGAGACACCACTCGCTTTATACCAGCTGGTAAAAGCTTTGGTTTGCTGTCTCACAAAGTCCACCAGGGATTGACCAAGCTGCCGCCTGTTCAATTTGAAGGTCTTACGATATTTAGCTGGGATACATGTATATGCTCCCAACACTGTGGTCTTCACTACTTGATAATCAGAGAATTCAGCGTCAGTTAATACCGACGTAAATTCCTGTGCCTTACCCAATAATGCTGTATGAACCAACGCTGCCCAGTGCTGTTCCGGCCACCTCAAGGCTCGAGCCTGATTTTCGAAGCTTTCGAAAAATTGCTCTGGTTCGGCCTCATTGAAGCGGGGAACAAGCTGTACTGCTTTTTGTAAACTGAAATCGTTTACAGAATGCGAAAACTGCCTCCTCTCTCTTTCCCTATCAAATTCTTCCCTTGCGAATGCTCTCTGTTCCCTAGTTTGCTCAAGATTGATTTTTGCCAGCTCAAGTGCCAACGACGCTGATTCACCCTGAGACAACCCAGCTGCACTATACTGACCATTTTGCTCCGTAGGTATATCATCTTCCTCCTGCGAGAACATAGTAGTTTTTTCCCTAGCTCCCGTAAAGGGAGGAGTTTGATGTGCCATCTCTTCTTCAATAAGTATGTCAGTAATAAGTGAACGCAGTTGCGCAGCTGTAAGAGTGCGTTTATAGGGAATGCCAATGGAACGAGCAATTTGCCAACAACGCTGTAGGGACAATTTAGGTAGGTTATGCAAAGTATATGCCGACACCAGGCGTCTGACTCGTCTAGGTGGCATAAGTTATTCGCTATGCACAGTACGAATACCCCAACGTAACACGTTAATTTGCAGAACACGCTTAGCTATGCACAGTACGATTGCAGAATACGCATACAAGCAAAGCCGACTGCACACAAGATTGACCGTAGCGAAGCGAGCACACTGAACAAGCTAGTAGCGAGCTGTTGAACGATCACACAATAGCAAGGCTGATCATAAGCGACTGACACGCAAAATTTTTAAAGCGAAGCGAAACAGCAAGCTACACAATGTTCCTGCTACAAGCTTCACCCTAAGCTCAACCGTTTCTCTAAGTCCAGCTCTCGGACAGGCTACCCATATTACAACCTAGGATTTCAAATGGCCTGTTATCCCAGGTGTAATGGGAGCAAATAAACACAGTAGAAAAAGTTTAGACTTATATTATCCTTCACCAATTATAACAGCAATATGTACACTATGTACAGTGATAAATATAGTGCACTCCACGGTAAGCAAGGCAGAAATAGAAGCCACAAGATAGCAGACCGTGCTTCAACCAGCTCTAGAGTGGGAATGACAAGGGCAGACAGGAGAGCGGTATCCACATAACCTCTGCGATTGTCAATCCCACCTTCTTATTGGCTAGAACCTGGTCACTAGTTGAACGATGGGGCCCCATCATCAACTCTTAGCAACCTGGTTCGCTGGTTGGGGGAGATAGCCTGTAAATGAGGGTGTGTCCATGCGCCGAATAAAGGTTACGTACTCTTTGCATGCCACACTTTGATTATCTCGATTCCAGGGTAGAGGGAGTGAATGTATGTGAAGATGCGAAAAAAGATGATCTTCGTGATGCTATGTGAACTTTTCGCCAAATTCAGATTCCCAAATAGTGTATCCATCAACGGTGATATTGAACAAATTATAACACGAATGTAAAGTGCCAAACAACTGCAAATCCCTCACCATTATTCAAAGCGAAGATGATGTCTTATGTACATGCAAGGTGGCAGAAAAAATCTCACTACTACCGTACATACGACATACAGTATATTTACTTGTCCGTAGGATTCCGTTGCAATTTAGAAGACCTGGTCTGATATCGGGCAACAGTGAAAGCAATGATCCTAGGAACCATTAACAGATAACAGAAACATTTCAGAGTCAGATCACTGACTCTTCCAACGCTAGTCGACATTTTCAAGACTAAAGCAATAATTATGTTTACTTTTGTTTAATCAGCGAAACCATTTTGCGAAATACTCAGCCTTTTCACATATTTACATTGTTATATTAATGTGGCCATAGAGCACTTGAGGAATGGGAGACAATCAGAAAGGGAAGGGTAGCTTCAGTTTCTTTTATCAGCCCTTAACCAAAATCAAGGCATCTCCTTGGAAGGGCCAGCCTTCTCACAACAATCGTAAATGTGAATCACGTCAAATGAATACGATATTCATTAGCATAAATTAAACTACAATTAACAATAATCTCTGAAGTGGTGTGCCATTTTTAACTAACGTCTGAGGCTTTCCTCTACCACCTCTCACACGCACACGTATGATCTCAGTAATGGACTTTTGAAATAAAATCCTCGTAATTCCCGGAATTCGCTTTAAAACCTTGTGTGTGAATGGAGATTACCTAGGTGGGCGTGGCAGGCGGCTGCTCAGGGTATTACTATCTTCACAGAGGATCCTGTCAAGTTGCTCTTACCTCCCTCTACACCCCACCTTATGATCGTCGTCATACTGTATCGTGCAATACTACCTCTACCACTTGCTACCAATCATACACTGAGCTCCGACATACAGTATGAAAAGTTTATTTGTAATCGTGAAACAATGTTTATAATAAAGAACATAGACGAGGTGAGCAAGTTTTTAGCTAGTTTTTTGCCCCCATTACATGCTATTACCACGATTGCATTACAGTTCTTATCATGGTGGCACGCGAGACGGGTGTGAGGAGGACGGTATTGTAACAAAATCCACAAGTGTTAAATCGTTAGTTCTTGCTCATGTTCTCGCTCTACGACTGTTCTTTGTGTTTTCACTCTATGACTATTCTTTATGTTCTCGGTCATGCCTGTGACCTGTTTCTGTTTCTTTTATCCTCGCAGTCCAACACACACACTTCTGTATACCTTGGTTTCCGTCTGTAGGGAACACCAGGCCCGCCACGTATGCAGCCCATCAAGTAACAGAGATAGAAGTCTGCTATAGAGTTCGTCATAGAAGACCTGGCCTTGGCATTTGCCCATTCATTTATTGGGACACCAACATAACCCAACAAAACCCTACATCTCTGTGCAGTGCGTAGAAATGGGCTACCACACTTGTAACTTTTAGAATACAAGGTGCATATTGGGTCTGGACAAATATATGCACAAAAATTAGAATAGACAGTCAACCGAGATTCACCTAAGTCGACTTTCAGGACAAGAGTAGCGAGGACTGTATAAAGCTCCGTTGTGAACACATGGAACTCATCTGGTAACTGTGCACAACATGAGTTCTCACTGGCGATCACCTCAATCAGTACAGACCATTATCTTTGCAGAGTAAACAAAATCATGCTTCAAAAAATACTGGTCAAAGTCATCACCGGAGCTCGGCACTCAAGGGTCCCCCATCCACTACCTACATAGATGCGCCTCAAGCACTGCTCATGGAGGGGTAGAGCCCATCCACTCTGATTGCAGGTACAAGGAGGAATCTAGGAGAGTAGCCAGCATCCGAAGACGCAACGGCACAGGAAGTCTCCCATAATAAGCAAAGAGCTCTCCCCTCTCTCCACTGCAAAGACCGCAGTATACCTTCACTTTCATAAGCTGGGTTGTCATATGTACGCCGAAAGCGTTAAGAAATTGACATTGAGTACCATAACAAAAAACTAACGCAGTAAATTGAGAATAGGTTGCAATGCGAGGCTCATGCTCTACCCCTGGATATTCTCACGCCACTCTAAGGTCTCCAACACCGCACCGATAATTCACTCACCACAAAGTTATACAGTAACAAACTTGTGGTCCCACCCGCACGCATAGAAACACCACAAACACACACACACACACACACACACACACACACACACACACACACACACACACACACACACACACACACACACACTTCGTGTGCTAAAGGTGGAGACAAACTCCAAATTCAGTTTCTGGCGAGGGTATGGCAGAGCTCATGAAGCGCTACCACAGAGACAAATGAGCGAGTACAAAAGAGTAATTACACTGCCACTAAAAAGCACAAATTTAACTTGAAACACAACCAGCCTGGTTGACAAAGCAAGCACCAGACAAGCCTGGCCCAGGGCCAGCATACGAAAGTATGAAAACTCTCGAAATCCATCAATGGTTTATCAAAGGTAAATCATAACTAAGCACACGAATAAATTATGTTAAACACTGACAAACCAATAAACACACGAGTAATGCTAAACACAAAAACACTTCACCAAATATTAAAAATTCCGCTAAACACAAGCCTTCCATTGCACATACAAACACACACAAACACAAAAGCCCCCTCCCCTTACCCTTCGGATCCCCACCAATCCATCAAAAACCCCGCGGACAAAAATCTTCCAAAAGAGAGTATAAATTCCAGTTTAGAGCTAGTGTGCCGAGATCACCCGCCTTTACTACCAGCCCCTCCGTCTGCCGGTCTGTCTGTACTTTCCCACTTGTGTTTGCTGGAGCACAGACTGTTCCTGGCCCCGCCTCTTTGCTTGCCTTGACCGCTATTTACTGGGTTCTGGCGTCGCGGGCCCTATCGTACCTGCTTTCAAAGCTCTGTATAGAAAAGTTTTCCTCCACAATGTCCTCAAATAGATTCTTCCATTTTTCTGTAACTGATATTCAATACATACCGCAAATTCCCTATATAATTTTCACCCTTTGTTTCTTGTCTCCGTTATTTGAACAATCTGACACAAACTACAATGTCAATTCTCAGAAAACTGACATTGCAATGCCCACCCTCTAACTCCCCGCCTCTCTCGGGTCATCAAATTCAATTCCTCTAAGTCTCTCCTTATACTTGATTACTCTGAGTTTGGAACAAGATTCGCTGGAAACTTCTGAATCTTTTCTATTTCCTGCAAGTGCTAAATCAGGCGGGGACAACCCTTTGAAGCCGCAAACTATTATGCGCCTTGATTACGTTGTGCACAGCGCCCTCAAGAATTCTTTTAGGTTTCTGAATGTTATTCTGATATTCACTACAAGTTTCACCTTTTCTTGCAGGCTATTACTTGCTGGTTCAGTCCCCTCCCCTGTGATGTTTATCTTCTCAAGCTTACCTTCTTCTTTCCAGATTCCCATATTATTGTTTTCCAGATAATAACAGCAGTGGCTTGCTGACTACCTCTTTGACATGCCCAGGTCTTCTAGGTTAGTCTGTCTCTGCCAATGTTTACATAGCTTAACCTCTTGCTGGTACACACCACCACACCGCAGTGACTACCAATACGCACCTTCGACAGCAGATATTGTAAGGACCACGATCGTAGAAATCTGCACTGCCCATAAAAGCAGTCAAGGAAGCGACACCCACGAACACAACTCGGTAACGACAAACGAGTAACTTAAATGGACAAATATGATGAAACGTTGTCAAACGGGAGCGCGAGGAGTAAAAAAAAAAGAAACACATCAAAACTCAAGAGAGGGAAAATTGTGCGGAGAGATATGAAGAGCTGGGGATGCGGACAAAGAGAGAGCAACAGCCACCTCCGCAGTGACGCCAGGTTCCAGTTGCTGCTGGAGAGTTGCAGGGAAAGGAGAGGCGGGAGGCGTAGTGGTGATGATGATGATGCTGGTGATGATGATGATGCTGGTGATGATGATGCTGGTGGTGGTGATGATGTAGTTGTGCTGATAATGACGTGGTAAACGGAAGATGATCAGAACGGTGGTGAGTTGTAAGGTAGTAAATGACAGTGGCGAATCTGTTGTGGATGGGAGGGGAAATGGGGGTTGGTGGTTGGTGATCAAATGCGTGGCGGGACACTATGGTAGTGACAGGAGATAGTCATGGGGGTGATGGCGGCAGCAATGGGGCGGATGGGGACTAGTGAAGCACAGTCTACTTCCGTCGTTCGGGAGATAGAGATAAATTAACAGGTTATTACAGACGGCATTATAGCTGCACCTGGCTGCGTCGCCCATTCAACGGACAATATTTACATTACTTCCCACCAGCATCTAATGTGCCAACAGGGAAGAAAAAAATATTATAAATTTTGAATATTTGCCCTTCCAAAAAAAAAAAAACTTTTTTTTCTCGCGTACTCGACAACTTTCACGTATTTGACTTACTGTGCTCTCTAAAGGATAAACCCCCCGACATACTTATTGTTAGGTCTTGTAGGTGTTTCCTGTGTCCCATGAGATGGTCTACATATGTTCTGCAGCCTCTGTGGTCTTTTGAGTTTTCATTCGTCTCACATCTAAGCAGTTGAAATTTGTCACCACTGAACATCATGTTATTTTTATATTCCCATCATTAAACTTGTTCATAACTCTTTCGTGTTTCTTATCAAGGTTGTGATTTCGACCCCCAATACTGCAAGAGGTTTTTGCTTTGGATTTTATGTGTATATAAAAAATATTTAGGATTTTTCCCAATTTCCTGAATGACTTTTTGTTTCTTTTGTGTTTCTTGTCTGGTATGAATAATATATGGTTGCCTACTCTCATTCTCAGAATTTCCCTCTCATTCTACCTGTTGCAACTCTTGCAACACTGCACAGCTCCTGAAGAAGCACTCTAGTGACAGTGTGAAAGGCCTAGAGCTAGTATGTTCCACTCCCTAGTGGCTCATTTTGCATATAATATATGTATTATATAGACAATTTATCAGTGAATATATTCTTTAACTTGTGGTATCTGCGTTTTTTAATCAGTCCAGTAACACTTTTTCTTCTTCCGTAAAGTTTTTTACGTTTGTACGTTTCTGTACTCATTTTTCAATGGAATGCAGAAGCGCTCATATCTGCGGCCAATAATCGCAGGTGTAAGCGGTGGCAGTGACCAAGACATCGACGCTCACACCTGGGTCCAGTCATCCCCAGGAGGGTGACGGTGTTGAGACATCAGCGTGCACACCTGGGGCTGATTATCACAACGTGTATACGCAGGCACGCACGCTCATCCCGTCCCAGCTACATCAACATGCCTGCCATAACAACATTTTGCACTCATGATGCTCATCGTGTCTCAGTCCCACACTAACTCCATCCCATCCCTCCTCCTCCTCCTCTACCCCATCCCTCCACTTCTTCCTCCCATCATAATCCACCCCATCCTTTATCCTCCCGCCCACACCATCCCAACCCTCCTAATCTCAACACACTCCCCACCAACTACCCTCTTCCCCAATCACCCTCCTTCCCGCACACTCCATCCCAACCTCCCAGCATACTTGTTACACTCCACGCCAACGACTCCCCTTCCCCTATTCCTCCCCTTCCCCCAAAAATCTATCCCAATGCCCAGTGCCCCCTGCCTCCTCGCGTAAAATCTGAACCCGCTATGCAACGCGCGCACACACGCGGACTCGACCCTTGCAACCACATATAGATGCGTACACACACACACACACACACACACACACACACACACACACACACACACACACACATACACACAAATCACAACACTGCTCTGAACCCCCTTATTTTTCTTCAGGTAACCTCCAGGTCACCATCATAGTATCTTCAAGTAGCTTCGAAAGATTACATGACGTGGAAGACTGGTAAGTAGCCATCGTTCACGCAAGACGTCAGCTTCGCCCAGCTGTTGATTGCGTCTCACACACACGCTGTCAAGTATGTACTCGACACGATTTTTTAAAGCGATTCTGTAAAATATATTTGATCGAGTCACTTGAAGTGGCTGGGCAGGCTGGAGTCACGCCAAGACCTGAAGCCGAATGTTCAAGCAAAATGTCGGAATGTTGAAGTTAAATGTCGGAATGTTGAAGCTAACGTCCAAAATATTCAAGCATGAAATGTTCGAGTCAGGCTTCGAAATGCTCACGGTAAAGCTTGAATTTATAAGTTGAAGCCCGAAATATACAAGATAAATCCCTAAGGCTGTAATAGACACCCTAGTGTTCAAGTTAAAGCCTCATTTTAGGAAATTAAGAGGAGATGCCTGGCTTCACACCGAGCTGACTGAACAGAAAGGAAAATTTCAAGTTGGGTACACTACAAGCTTCAAACGCGCACACTTATGTAAAATATTACTATTTTAGCCTTGTGGAAAATACTCAAGAATCATTAAGACAAATACCATAAAATCTCTCACATCCACCCAAGAACCAACATTAATAACAATCATAATAATAATAATAATAAATGCGTAATTTTTCCTATCAAGTATATAGTTTTCTCCGTGCCTGTGCTTCCCCGATCGAAATAGCATAAGAGGCGCTGTCTAGGGCCAAGACTCGACCCAAAATACACAAATCGGTGAGAGCGCTCATATAGCCTGACGAGGTTGATCATACCGAAGAATTAATAGGAACAAACTGAAATGTGAGGACCAGGAAAACATACATCGAAACAAAAAACAAAGACTTAGAGAAGCAATAGATACATTAGGAAATACATCATTCTTTCTTAAGGTAGTAGGGAAGTCAGTCAGATGAAGAAGTGGTATAGACAAGTGCACTAAACAATTCAAGAACAATTTTGACAAAACCTCTGGAACAGGAATAAATAACGTCTTTTTATCATAGTTTGAGAAGCGAGTGAGCGCAGATACTACTCAATCAACCTCCGCAAACACATCAGTGTACACATCCTACGTTACCTTCCACGCTATCCAAGCAATGTTGAGCTCACAAGGAGCTATTCAGCAACTGACTCTAGGCTGAGGGACTGATTACCTTATACTCTTCATTTTCCACCGTTCTTCTCTGTATTGGACTGACGAAGCCAGTGGCTGGCGAAACGTTTCCTCAATAAAGATTCCCGAATATTACAAAAGCATCTCATTCTTTAACAACTGATTTGCTTTATTTCCCTGTGGTAGCACGTTCATCTCACAACCGAAGGACCCAAGTTCAATCCTGGGCGAGGGGGAAGACACACATGAGCTAATACCTACCGACCCTGATCACCTAGAAGTAAATAGGTACCCGGGTGATAGGAGGCTACCGTAGGTAGCATTCTGAGGCAGAGGACGAAATGACTCCATCATATTAATAATTCGAATAAAGACTTCCATTTAAATTAAGAAACGAACATACGATCACTGTTTTAAAGGGGATGGTAACCGAACACGTCGTTACCTAACCGAGCAGCGACTCGTC
>NC_091371.1:10834984-10904984 GCF_038502225.1 Cherax quadricarinatus | reverse complement strand
GCTCCATCAGTGTGCAGCAGGCTGAGTGCTCCATCAGTGTGCTTCAACTCTCCACGTGTGCAACAGGCTGGGTGCTCCATCAGTGTGCAGCAGGCTGGGTGCTCCATCAGTGTGCAGCAGGCTGGGTGCTCATCAATGTGCTCCAACTGTCCACGTGTGCAGCAGGCTGGGTGCTCCATCAGTGTGCAGCAGGCTGGGTGCTCCATCAGTGTGCAGCAGGCTGGGTGCTCCATCAGTGTGCTCCAATTCTCCACGTGTGCAGCAGGCTGGGTGCTCCGTCAGTGTGCAGCAGGCTGGGTGCTCATCAATGTGCTCCAACTTTCCACGTGTGCAGCAGGCTGGGTGCTCCATCAGTGTTCTCCAACTCTCCACGTGTGCAGCAGGCTGGGTGCTCCATCAGTGTTCTCCAACTCTCCACGTGTGCAGCAGGCTGGGTGCTCCATCAGTGTGCAGCAGGCTGGGTGCTCCATCAGTGTGCAGCAGGCTGGGTGCTCCATCAGTGTGCTCCAACTCTCCACGTGTGCAGCAGGCTGGGTACTCCCTCAGTGTGCAGCAGGCTGGGTGCTCCATCAGTGTGCTCCAACTCTCCACGTGTGCAGCAGGCTGGGTGCTCCATCAGTGTGCTTCAACTCTCCACGTGTGCAGCAGGCTGGGTGCTCCATCAGTGTGCAGCAGGCTGGGTGCTCCATCAGTGTGCAGCAGGCTGGGTGCTCATCAATGTGCTCCAACTCTCCACGTGTGCAGCAGGCTGGGTGCTCCATCAGTGTGCTCCAACTCTCCACGTGTGCAGCAGGCTGGGTGCTCCATCAGTGTGCTCCAACTCTCCACGTGTGCAGCAGGCTGGGTGCTCCATCAGTGTGCTTCAACTCTCCACGTGTGCAGCAGGCTGGGTGCTCCATCAGTGTGCAGCAGGCTGGGTGCTCCATCAGTGTGCAGCAGGCTGGGTGCTCATCAATGTGCTCCAACTCTCCACGTGTGCAGCAGGCTGGGTGCTCCATCAGTGTGCTCCAACTCTCCACGTGTGCAGCAGGCTGGGTGCTCCATCAGTGTGCTCCAACTCTCCATGTGTGCAGCAGGCTGGGTGCTCCATCAGTGTGCTCCAACTCTCCACGTGTGCAGCAGGCTGGGTGCTCCATCAGTGTGCTTCAACTCTCCACGTGTGCAGCAGGCTGGGTGCTCCATCAGTGTGCAGCAGGCTGGGTGCTCCATCAGTGTGCAGCAGGCTGGGTGCTCATCAATGTGCTCCAACTCTCCACGTGTGCAGCAGGCTGGGTGCTCCATCAGTGTGCTCCAACTCTCCACGTGTGCAGCTGGCTGGGTGCTCCATCCGTGTGCTCCAACTAACCACCAGTGCCCCAGGCTGGGTGCTCCATCAGTGTGCTTCAACTCTCCACGTGTGCAACAGGCTGGGTGCTCCATCAGTGTGCAGCAGGCTGGGTGCTCCATCAGTGTGCAGCAGGCTGGGTGCTCCATCAGTGTGCAGCAGGCTGGGTGCTCCATCAGTGTGCTCCAACTCTCCACGTGTGCAGCTGGTAGGGTAATTACGGCGGAATAACAATTATCACATCATCATCACGTTTTTCCTTTGTTTACCTCTTATAATTAATAAGGAAACGCGCCCATTAACAATTTAAAGTCAATTATTTTTTTTTAAAGTTTGTACTGTGTTAAAATGTCACACTTTTTTCTTACCTATCCATCTCGTTAGCCCCACTCACCTGCCTATTCCTCTTAAAATGATCCTCATAACCAAGGGGGTAATATGTATTATTTAATGTCATCCAATATTGTAAAAATTGTGTGTATACCTCGTGAAAATAAATTATTACCTGCCTATCCTTCTCACTAAGCCTCCCTATTTATCTATTCAACTTAACCCTCCCTTACTAACTCATCACCTCTCTCTATTATCACCGCAACAGACCTCCATAATTCCTCCCTAATCCATATGCCAATCTTCCTATTTTCTCACCCATCTTCCATATCCACACTATCTTCCTAATCCTTCTCCTCACCCTCCTAACACTATCCACACCAGGGGCCAGGAGCTAAGACTCGACCCCTGCAACCACACAGGTGGGCACTTCTTACTTTCCAACACTACCCACATCACACCACTCTGATCACATCACTGCACTTCTCTCCCCTCCCACACCACGTACCGGTAGCCACCCGTCCACCCCTCACCACACTAGCTAGTCTGGGGTGGCTAGGTAGTGAGAACCCGGGCCGTCAAGGCAAACCGGTGACATGAAACAGGTTGTTGGGAGTCTTGACGTGCCGTTAACGTCGCACCCGCACAAATCGATACATCGTCAACTCCATTTTGGCCGTCCAGGTGAAATCGAGCATAAGTGACAGGGCGGGGAAAGGTAGTGGTGGTAGCGGCAACGATGGTGGTAGTGGTGAAGGTGATGGTGGTGGTGATGGTCTTGATGGTGGTGATTGTGACTGTGATGATAGTAGCTGTGTTGATGATGGTGGTAGTGGTGTTTTTGATGATGGCGGTGGTAGCAGCAGCATCAGTAGCTTTGGCTACACCGCTGGTGGTTTGCTGGTGACCGTGGTAGCACATCGCTCACCCGAGACAAATGAATGTCATAGGGGCGACCCCCACCTGTCAAACTGGTGGTGGTGGAGACCCAACCATCCCACACTACAACTATCAACCCTTTACCCCACAACGCTATAAACGAGCACTCCACCCGCTCCCACATAGTTAAACAGAATACCTCCCACCATTTACACAGCCTTTCAATTTCCTATATGAGAAGACGGAAGGTGTTCCGATTTACAAATTTGTTTAAACTAACATTTACATCGAAAATAGGGCGTTGATTCGATATTTTTTTGAGTGTTGAGTGAAATAAAATCGAGCCGTTGTACAGATACAAAGGCACAATAAATTGCCACCAAAACAATGAAAATAACTGAAAGAAATGCAAAGAACTAATGTAAGCTAACTCACTGAAACTTTAAGCTAAAGAACTATGTCATTCTCGCTGTTTAAACTGCACGAGCCGACAGAATATGAGAGTGAAAGCAACAGGGTCACTGTGGACGGGCTCAGAGGAGGAGGAAGAAGAGAGAAGAGGGAGGAAGAATGAGGAGAAAATTGGAGGAGAGGATGGAGGAAAGACTAGGAGAAGAGGAGGTAAAAGATGGAGGAGAGGCAGAAAGGAAGACGAGGGAGAAATATGGATGCAAAAAGGAGGGTGTTGTTGTTGTTGCTGCTGCTACTACTGTTTACGCTACCGCTACTTTTTTTGTTGTTGAAGTGGACCACATTAAAGTTAAGCCACAACATTAATATAATCAGTAAATGAATAAACATAAATACGGGTATAAGAAACTTGTTTACTGACTACCGTCATCGTCGTGCATCGACCTTCTTTTGCAATGAACTTTAGTGTGCAGCCTGCAGATCGGCAGAGTCTGATAAATCTTGAGAGGGCACACAAAATCAGTTAAAGGGGCACATACGGCCCTAGGGAAATGGGTTGGCGACCCCTGACTTATACTGTTTTCAAGAGAGAACTTAACACGTTTCTCAATATAGTCCCTGAATGGCCTGGCTACAGAACGTAGAATGTTAAACGCAGGCACCAAGAATCTGATTGAATGACTCGACTTTTTATCAACACCAACAATAAAAAAAAAGAACATCAGTAAGCCGTAAATTTATTACAGCCTAGATAATAAACTTGCAATAAAGCACACACACAAACACGTGTTAATTTATAAGCACGAGGATACCAGAGCAGATTTATGGTGGGATGAAAGCAATAAAAGATGGAGTAAATAACTGTTTGTATGTGTGGAGGTGTGCTGGTGGTGGTGTCAATAAGACGGCTCCACCGCCTCCCTGCTGATACACAGCTCATCAACATGCCAAGCCAAGTCAACATCCCTCTCACTTCCACTACTAAAACCCATCACCACCACCACTTCCCTCCCAACACCACTATCATTACCCATTACCATCTAGCTATTATATCCTATCCCCACAATTACAACCCATACCCGTGACAGTTCAGCCACGCTTATTTCTTGATTGCCTTTTCACCCAGGTTGTTGCTATTGGTGCTCCCACTGGTCCACCTATCCATCGCAGCCTGGTGTTCTGACTCTTGACGGAGATACTTGTTCGGTTTCCTCTTGAAGACCTCTACACTTGTCCCAGCAGTGTTTCTGATATCTTCTGGTAAGCTGTTGAATTGTCTGGGACCACATATGTTCATACAATGTTTTCTTATTGTGCCCACGGCGTTCCTACTTTTATTTTACAGTTCCTCCTATATCTCTTACTCCAGTTTATTATGGTTATGTGCAGATTTGTGACCAGGCCCTCAAGTGCTTTCCACGTATATATTATTATGCATCTCTCTGTCCCCCACTCCAGCGAGTACATATTTAGGACTCTGAGGCGTTCCCAGTAATTTAAATGCTTTAATGGCTTTATGCAAGCCGTAAAAGGTTTTTTTTTTATCTGTTCGATCCCTGCTGCCACGTACCTCAACATCCAACATCATCACCTCTACCACCACTTCAACCACCAGTACTACCACTATCACCATGACCCAGAGCCACCACCTTCCTTTCCACTCTCTGCCTCTCAGCTCGGGGATTTAAAGTGTATCCTTCTTCCCGTCACCTTACCGCCAGAAAATTACAGGTTTCCCTTCCTCTTTTATAACATTTGTCACATTTCTCAACCAAAACTCTCAAGAGTCTCTCCCTCACAACACCATCCCCTCCCCACGCCATGAGTTACTCAACCACAGCTCCCACACTTCCCACAACAGTCCGCTGATAATGGTGGGCAGTGAACCACTGTGTTTTAAGGGCTCACGTTTCAACGCAGTAGTTCACCACACTAATCTCATATTCTAGTGTAATAGCAGTAACCTGGCATGGTCTGTGCACAATCACCTGGCCTAGCTCTTCAAGGGGATTACCATGTTACTGAAGGGCTCTTGATTCAAGTAATTAAAGCTACCTTTATCTTACGGAATTAGCGATACGATGCGAATATATTAAGACATAATAATAATAATAATAATAATAATAATAATAATAATAATAATAATAATAATACAAATAATTATAATAATGGGCTTGTATGTAACGATGAAAGCCCCTTCCTAACAAATCGAACACAAAGAGTAGTGGTCAACAGAGTTAAATCGGAGGCTGCCATAGTGAAGAGCTCTGTTCCACAAGGCACAGTACTCGCCCCCATCTTATTCCTTATCCTCATATCAGACATAAACAGAAATATACACCACAGCACCGTATCATCCTTTGCGGATGATACTAGGATCTGCATGAGGCTGTCATCTGCTGAGGACGCGGTTAACTTCCAAGAAGATATAAACAAAGTTTTCCAGTGGGCAACGGTAAACAATATGATGTTCAATGAGGACAAATTCCAACTACTCCGTTATGGAAAACTGGAGGAGATAATAACTAGAACAGAGTATACTACTGACTCCGGCCATACAATAGAGCGGAAAAATAATGTAAGGGACCTGGGAGTAGTAATGTCTGAGGATCTCACTTTCAAGGATCACAACAGTGTCACGATCGCACGTGCAAAGAAAATGATAGGATGGATAATGAGAACTTTCAAAACGAGAGATGCCAAGCCCATGATGATCCTTTTCAAATCACTTGTTCTCTCTAGGCTGGAATACTGCTGTACATTAACATCTCCATTCAAAGCAGGTGAAATCGCAGATCTAGAGAGTGTACAGAGATCCTTTACTGCACGTATAAGTTCTGTCAAGCACCTTAACTACTGGGAACGCTTGGAAGCACTTGACTTGTACTCGTTGGAACGCAGGAGGGAGAGATATATCATAATCTACACTTGGAAAATCTTGGAAGGAATGGTCCCAAATCTGCACACAGAAATCACTCCCTACGAAAGTAAAAGACTGGGCAGGCGATGCAAAATGCCCCCAATAAAAAGTAGGGGCGCCATTGGTACACTAAGGGAAAACACCATAAGTGTCTGGGGCCCAAAACTGTTCAACAGCCTCCCATCAAGCATTAGGGGAATTGCCAATAAACCCCTGGCTGCCTTCAAGAGAGAGCTGGACAGATACCTAAAGTCAGTGCCGGATCAGCCGGGCTGTGGCTCGTACGTTGGACTGCGTGCGGCCAGCAGTAACAGCCTAGTTGATCAGGCCCTGATCCATCGGGAGGCCTGGTCATGGACCGGGCCGCGGGGGCGTTGATCCCCGGAATAACCTCCAGGTAACCTCCTCCAGATAACCCCTCCGTCCTCTCTCTTCCCGTCCCTCAATCCCTCCCTCTCTCTCACACACACACACACACACACACACACACACACACACACACACCATGCAAAATGCAGAACACACACACACAAACACTCGTAAACTAAAGTCTAGATCAACTGGGACTGGGCCACTGTCCAAGTTCCGATTTTCAGAATCATCAATAAATACATAAATTGTCAATTTAGTGAAACGAACCAGAGTGCTTTGTTTTAAATTCAATCGTGTTTTGGTCGACTGCACTCTCCATTACCTAGTCATTCGTTTATGAATAATAAAAACTATAACGGTACGGTGAACTATTAACTACCTTTTTTTTCCTCTCTGGATAAACTTTACAGTATTATCATCCCATGATTTGTTACATGTTGAGCAGCAGTGTGTGTGTGTCTCGTTATCCTATTATTAACAGTGATGGAAATCAAAGGCACAGTTTAGAGCACGGAGAGAGCGTGTATTTTTCAAAAATTAATTAACTATTGTAACATTCTGTTTGTATGTGCTTTGTGAAGTATTACATTAATTAGCCTAGATAGGTTTTATGCACGAATAAATAGACGTAAAAATATAAATGAAACAAGCGCTCGTGAATATGAGCGATATAATAAAATGTGTGTGTGTATTATATATACATTCTCACTGGCCACTTTATTAGGTACACCCTTCTAGGACTGGGTAGGGCCCTTCTTTGCACACAGAACAGCCTGAATTCGTCGAGGCATGGATTCAACAGTGTGCCGGAAACATTCCTTAGAGATTCTGTTCCACAATGACATAACAGCATCACGGAGTTGCTCTAGATATAAAAGGTATATCAGAGGTAGATCTTCTGGCTGCACATTCATGCTGTGAATCTCCCTTTTCACATCTCAAAGGTTTACGCCAAATTCTGACCCTGCCATCTGCACGTCGCAACAGAAATCGCGATTCGTCAGACCAGGAGACGTTTTTCCCAATCTCCATTCAGTTGTGGAAAACCATTGCCCACTGTTGCCTCAGTTTCTTTTTCTTAGCTGACAGGAGTGGAACCCGGTGTGGTCTTCTGCTGCTGTATACCATCCACTTCAAGGTTCGACACGTGTTGTGCATTCAGAGATGCTTTTCTACATACCACTGTTGTAAAGCGTCGTTATTTGAGTTAGTCAACCTGTCAGCTTGAAGCGCTCTGGCCAATCTCCTCTGACCTTTCTCATTAACAAGGCGTTTTTGCCCACAGAACTGCCGCTTATTGGATGTTTTGTGTTTTTCACACCATTCTCTGTTAACTCTAGACTGTTGTGTGAAAACCCCCTGATCAGCAATTTCCGAGATACTCAAACCACTTCATCTGGCACTAAGGTAACACACCTAGCTTGGCTGGGTGCTTGGTTCTTGTAGGATTGCGTGGTCCTGTGGGTTAGAGGTCATGTGTTTTCGCTCACCATGAGATGGGCCAAAACAACATGGGTTCGAGTCCTTGGCTAGTCGCAGAGTTCTTATTGATCAATACCACTCGTTCGTAGTTACAATAATAGGCCTTTCGTGTTGCAATCACATCATCAGGAGCTTGCAATGTTGGAGAAATAAAGGAGGTCCAAGTAAATACGATCAGAGAGAGCGCCTTTGTTCGAATTATATATACATACAATGAGACGCGCGCACGCGCATGCGTTTTGTGTGTTTATGTGTGTGTGTGTGTGTGTGTGTGTGTGTGTGTGTGTGTGTGTGTGTGTGTGTGTGTGTGTGTGTGTGTGTGTGTGTGTGTGTGTGTCAAGACAATCGTGTCTTCATCTACGTACCTGCTTACATAAAAGTTAGAAGACTGAATATCTAGTGTTATCCTTTTCTTCCTCATTGAAACAACAGGGTGGTAGACATCTGTTTACCACCAACAATCATCTACTCTCATCATCATCACTGCCTTCCATCATCTCCACCACCATCACTCATCTACCACTATTACCGTCTTCCGTCATCACCACTATCAGTCTCCCATCATCACCCTCTCTTATCGCCACCACCATCACCACCACCGTTTCCCTGCCAGGGAACCCCTTCCTCCCACCGTGGTGAAGGGCGCGCAAATGGACTATTTATTTCCAGTGACATAACATTTGACATTAAGAGGGAATGATACACGTAAAAGGGGTGATGAAAAACAGGAGTGGAGGGGAAATCTGGACTGCCAGATGCACTGGAATGGATGCCTGGAAAACGTATAACAATACAACAAAATATTAATACCACCAAAGCGTTATTAATGGCAAGCCAAGTTGAATGAAGCTGCAGTTACCACCACCACCCATATATTACCAAGGGGGTTTACTTCGACGTCCTCCTTCACTGGTGGTTTCTTGAGTCTGATAAAGGGATCCTGATCCAAAGAATTAAAGTTATCCTTCATTTAATCGGATTACACCTGACTGCTTCCCATTCCAGTGATGCTGTACTCGCCCAAATGTATGCGAAGTCGAGACTCAGTTCTTGGCCTCGCCTTCTAGACTACTTAAGAACATAAGAACATAAGAACGAAGGAACACTGCAGAAGGCCTACTGGCCCATGCGAGGCAGGTCCAAGTCTCCTACCGGCTTAAGCCAATGCACCCAACCTAGTCAGGTCAGGTCACATTGACTTAAGGGAGGAATACGGCAACCGACCTGGTAGCACAAGCTATGAGGTCCAACTCACACCCACCCACATCCACTCATGTATTTATCCAACCTATTTTTAAAGCTACACAACGTTCTGGCCTCTATAACTGTACTCGGGAGTTTGTTCCACTCATCCACAACTCTATTACCAAACCAGTACTTTCCTATATCCTTCCTGAATCTGAATTTTTCCAACTTAAAACCATTGCTGCGAGTCCTGTCTAGGCTAGATATTTTCAGCACACTATTTACATCCCCTTTATTTATTCCTGTCTTCCATTTATACACCTCAATCATATCCCCCCTAATTCTACGTCTTTCTAGAGAGTGCAGATTCAGGGCCCTCAGTCTATCCTCATAGGGAAGGTTTCTGATACATGGGATCAACTTTGTCATCCTCCTTTGTACATTTTCCAGAGAATTTATATCCATTCTGTAATACGGTGACCAAAACTGTGCAGCATAATCTAAATGAGGCCTAACCAAGGATGTATAGAGTTGAAGAACAACCTGAGGACTCCTATTATTTATGCTTCTTGATATGAAGCCAAGGATTCTATTCGCTTTATTGCGAACACTTATGCACTGTTGTCTTGGTTTCAGATTACTGCTAACCAGAACTCCTAAATCTTTTTCGCAATCCGTAATATTAAGATCTACATTATTTAGTTTATATGTGGCATGGTTATTGTCCTGTCCAACATTTAGAACTTTGCATTTGTCTATATTAAACTGCATCTGCCACTTCTCCGACCACTGCATCAGTCTATTCAAATCTTCCTGGAGTGCTCGAATGTCCTCGTCAGAATGGATTCGACGGCCTATTTTGGTGTCATCGGCAAACTTGCCGATGTCGCTCTTTATGCCCTCATCTATGTCGTTTATGTAGATTGTGAACAGCAGGGGGCCCAACACTGACCCCTGTGGAACACCGCTCGTGACGCTTCCCCACTCTGATTTCTCCCCGTTTATGCAAACTCTCTGCTGCCTATTTGTCAACCATGCCTCTATCCAGGAAAAAATTTCTCCTCCTATTCCATGTGCTTTAATTTTCCTCAATAGTCTCTGATGTGGGACCCTGTCAAAAGCCTTACTGAAGTCCATATACACAATATCATATTCATTACCATGATCTACCTCCTCAAATACCTTAGTGAAAAAAGTTAATAAATTCGTAAGGCAGGAACGCCCCTTTGTAAAACCATGCTGAGATTCGTTGATTAATTTATGCTTTTCAAGGTGGCTAGGAACTGCCTCGGCAATTATTGATTCCATAAATTTTCCCACTATGGAGGTTAGGCTTATTGGTCTATAGTTCGAAGCTAAGGACCTGTCACCTGTTTTGAAAATAGGTATCACATTTGCCATTTTCCACTTATCTGGCACCATGCCAGTTTGTAGTGATATGTTGAAAAGATTAGCCAAAGGTGTGCTAAGCTCCTCTTTACATTCCTTTAGAACCCTTGCATACTTCGCTGTCATTACTATCTATAATATCCAATTTTCCTCTCAGACCGGGCCGCGGGGGCGTTGACCCCCGAAACCCTCTCCAGGTAAACTCCAGGTAATCACTTCGTCATCTAAGTACTATTACATTAAAGAAACACTTCCTAATATCCTTATGCATCATCTGTGTGTTCAGCTTCCATCTTCCTCTTGTTTCTAGTCATCTTAATTTAGATGGCCTATTTCTTCTGTTCTAGCAATTGTTCTCCAACTTTTATATATTGTAATCATGTTTTACCCAACCCTTCTCTCCGTCAAGGCCGGCAGGTTCAGTTCTTTCCACAACTCACAGTAGCCCATTCCTCTTAGTTCTGGGACTAGTCTGATTGCAAATGCTTGTTACCTGGAGGTTATTCCGGGGATCAACGCCCCCGCGGCCCGGTCCATGACCAGGCCTCCCGATGGATCAGGGCCTGATCAACTAGGCTGTTACTGCTGGCCGCACGCAGTCCAACGTACGAGCCACAGCCCGGCTGATCCGGCACGGACTTCAAAGTTTTCTGCACGCACTAGACCAGATAGGGAACTCCACATTGAGGCCACGTACTCAATGATTAACCTATGTTGTGAACAGTGTTGAAGGATTCCTTGTTCACATTCCTGAATGCTGTTTTGAGGTTTGCTAGTCTTACATATGACGAAGTTAAACGGTATGTGTGTACCTTGGAACGAGTGTAGATAATTTTTCAAGAGGAAACTGGGTCATTACCTCCGCCCAGAGCCAGATCAACCGGGCACTGATGGATGCAGTGCTAGACATTTCTTTACATTCAAATCCGATATGCACTTTGCAAACAACCTTTGATAACCTTTACCTTAGCCTTTAGCTAGTTTCGAGAGTAATTTTAATCCCAGAACCCGGCCTTGGGCCAGGCTCGTCTGGTGCCTTCCTGGTCAACCAGGCTGTTGCTGATGGCGGCCCATGGCCCACATATTAACTACATCAAGAGCCAATGCTCCTGCGGTCAGGCACCAGGCTAGGTCTCCTTTTTGACGGCCTGATCAATAAAGCTGTTAGTGCATGTCGCAACTATGAATTATGGTGCAGCTTTAGTCGAGATCTCAACAACTAGCGGGAAAGATGTCCACATGAGTAAATAAATGTCAACAAACATGCAGCCAGACGGAAAGCAAATTGCTACAAGCTCTCCCTTCTAGCCCAGGGCTAATAAAACACGGAAATGGAAGCAATATTAAGAGGGGAGAGAGGGAGAGTGTGAGTGAAGGTCGGACAGAAGATGAGGGGAGAGGGAGATGAAAGATACAGAGATTAGGGAGAGAGAGAGAGAGAGAGAGAGAGAGAGAGAGAGAGAGAGAGAGAGAGAGAGAGAGAGAGAGAGAGAGAGAGAGAGAGAGAGAGAGAGAGAGATAGGCTGGAGGGGGTTAGGCCACGATCGAGGACAAATTGGGGTGGGGAAAATCAATACGCATCACACAAAACGATGAGACAAATCAATTCAACCAAAAAAATAAAATGTACGAGGATGGCAATGTTGTATATTAAAAGTGAACACAACTTTAAGGTTATGGGAATGTTGGGGAGATGTAGGGAGCAATGGGAATGTTGGGGAGATGTAGGGAGCAATGGGAATGTTGGGGAGATGTAGGGAGCAATGGGAATGTTGGGGAGATGTAGGGAGCAATGGGAATGTTGGGGAGATGTAGGGAGCAATGGGAATGTTGGGGAGATGTAGGGAGCAATGGGAATGTTGGGGAGATGTAGGGAGCAATGGGAATGTTGGGGAGATGTAGGGAGCAATGGGAATGTTGGGGAGATGTAGGGAGCAATGGGAATGTTGGGGAGATGTAGGGAGCAATGGGAATGTTGGGGAGATGTAGGGAGCAATGGGAATGTAGGGAGCAATGGGGAAGATAGGGAGCAATAGGAATGCTGGAAATGTGGGGAGCAATGGGAATGCTAGAGATGTAATAGGGATCAATGGGAATGCTGGAGAGAGAGGAAGGAACAAAGGGACTAGAGAGAGAGGCAGGGTGAACTGGGAATTATGTGAGGAAAGAATGAGAATATTGATTAGACGGTGAAACGTAAATACTGATGAGATGTTAGGAGTAATAGGAATCCTGATGAGGAACCAGATAAATAGAAATACTGGTGCCTTTACTGATCAGGCCATCAACCAGGAAGCCTGGTCTGGGACCGGGTCGCAGGGGTATGATTCCCGGGATCGATTGCAGGTACAAACTGGGGTATACTTGGAGGGTATTCCGGGGGTCAACGCCCCCCGCAGCCCGGTCCATGACCAAGCTGAGAATCCTAGTACAAGAATCTTGAGAATCCTGGAGAGGGTGGAACTGGCGAGCAATGGCAGTCAGTGGTAAACAGCAAGGCTCGGCTGGGAACGGTTGCAAAACTCTTGAGTCGACTCGATTCAGCTCAGCTGGATTCGACTCGGCTAAGCTCCGCTAGGCTCGACTCGGCTCGGCTCAGCTCGGCAACCCCTTCCCATATGGGTAAATGAAGGTAGGGTTGGGTCCAGTCTGCAACCACTGCTTTAACCCAAGGGACATCTACCAAGGGATTTATGAGAGGGGTTGGGGAAGGAGGGAGAGGGATGGCCAGAGGAAGGAAGGACGGGCAGGTCGTGAGGGAAGGGAAACGGGCAAAGAGGTGGAGGAAAAAAAACGAAAAAAGGATTGCGCAATATGGAATAATTTCCAAACAACGAAATAAGGAAAGGACAAAGCAAATTAGAGTTGAATACACAAGTGGCACAGAGAACAAAACGCAGAAGACAAGGGAAAGTGGCTGAGAGAGAGAGAGAGAGAGAGAGAGAGAGAGAGAGAGAGAGAGAGAGAGAGAGAGAGAGGACCATGGGATAAAGTGGAAGGAAGAAGAAGGGGAAGAAAGATAGGGAGAAAAGAAGGGAGGAATGGATGGAGGAGGAAGAGGGAAGGGGGCATGGGATGGAGTGGGAAAAAGGGGAAAGGGTAGGTAGGGAGGAAGGAGAGGGAGGAATGGGGGCGGAACGAAAGAAGGAATGGAGAGATGAGGTAGGGAAAGAAGTGAGGGAGGGACGGCAAGTAGGCAGTGAGAGGAGGGAAGGCAGACTGACAATGAGGGAAGGAGGGATGGCAGGGATAGAGAGGGAGAGAGCAAGGAATGGGAGCGGAAGGAAATAAGGAATGGGAGCGGAAGGAAATAAGGAATGGAGGGAAGATGAGGTAGGGACAGCAGGTAGGCAAGGAAGGAAGGCAGTGAGGGACGGAAAGGCAGGGAGGGAGGAAGGGAGAGTGTTAAGAGACGCAGTAAAGACCCCGTCATCACCCTCAGCTGACGGAGCTTCAGTTTATTTTCTCGGTGGCCGGCCCAGAAATAGCTCCATTCATATGTGCACACTCACCCTTGAAGCACCTGTCCTCTCGGGCACCATCACAAGGTAGTGACACATCTCAGGGCACCATCACAGGGCGCCATAGGGTAGTGGCACATCTCAGGGCACCATCACAGGGTAGTAACACATCACAGGGCACCATAGGGTAGTGGTACATCTCAGGGCACCATCACAGGGTAGTAGCACATCATAGGGCACCATAGGGTAGTGGCACATCTCAGGGCACCATCACAGGGAACCACAGGGTAGTAGCACATCTCAGGGTATCATCACAGGATACTGGTATATCTCAAGGTACCATCACATGGTAGTGGCACATCTCAGAGCACCATCACAGGGTAGTGGCACATATCAGAGCACCACCACAGGGTAGTGACACATCTCAGAGCACCATCACAGGGTAGTGGCACATCTCAGAGCACCATCACATGGTAGTGGCACATCTCAGACTACCATCACAGGGTAGTGGCACATCTCAGGGTACCATCACAGGGTAGTGACACATCTCAGAGCACCATCACAGGGTAGTGGCACATCTCAGGGTACCATCACAGGGTAGTGACACATCTCAGGGCACCATCACAGGGTAGCGACATACCATGGGGGCACCATAACTCAGGGGCACTACCACGATAAAGCTCACAGAGCGGGGAGAGAGTGGACCTAGTGGCAACCAGCGAAGAGGCGGGGCCAGGAGCTGCAACCACGAATAGGTGAGCACAGTCAGAGTAGAATAAACAACAGATCACACTCTCCTGTGCCACCAGAGAACAAATAACACTCAGAAATTCAAGGACACATTATTAACCGATCAGGCCAACATTCTCCTACCTTCACTGTGATAACAAAACACTAAATCCAAGTTGATTACCGGGTCAATCTTCAATATTAACCAAAGCTACCCGCCATACCTAATAGTGCAGTAACGAGGGGTATAAAAAAAATAAAAGAGACGTCTCCTCCCTCCCCTGGGAACAATGGGTTTCATGTTACCGTTCAAGTTTTTATTTACATCTATACAAAAATCATGACAAATAAAATTACACCATTTTTTTTATATTTGCGAATGGCGCAAGGCCAACGATGTTGAAGAAAACACGTCGTAGAGCAAAGTTTATTGGAAAACGCAAGTCAACATGAGTTTGGAACAAAAAGGTCATGCTCTTCTCAACTACTGAATCATCAGGACACAATTACGGAAGTTTTGGAATCTCAAAATGCAGACGTTGTCTACACGGACTTCGCTATATAAATTCAGTGAAGCACCTAAATTATTGGGAATGCCTGAGGTCACTTGACCAGGCAAACACCAGATGAATCTGGCTCACGGCCGGGCTCCAGCAGAAACACTCTCGGAACTTCTCAAAGATAAAGGTACTTGATCTGTGCTTCATGGAATGTAAGACCAGAAAGATGCATCCATTTTATCCCTGGAAAATTATCGAGGGAGTGATCTCAAATCTATACACCTAACTTACGCGAGGAAGAGTCTCCACAAATAGTACAAAATTCGTCCAATAAAAAGCATGAGTAGAGTAAGAAATATAATTCATGAAGTGTAAAGGAACCAAAATATTCCAACAAAAAGAGATCACCCTAGTTGCCTTGAAGGAGGAAATTATTAAATTCCTGAAGTTTGTTTCTTATCAGTCGGGCTGTTAGGTCCTTACTCTGAAGCTCGTGCAGCTAACAAGTGCAGATAACAAGTGCAGCTAACAACAAGTCTGGCTGGATCAGCCCATCAACTGGAGTCCTAGTCTGAGATGGAGCCGCGGGGACGGTGACCCCCAGAACCAACTTTACGTAAGCATCAGAGCAAGAGTGAAGAAAAACTTGGACTGGCCTAGATGGAGTTCTTGACTCCCTTCCCACTATGTTTTCCTCAACCGTGAGGGTGGAGAGGCTGTGCCAGGGATTCAATGTTTAGGAAAAATCCTAGATAGCCTGGCTGACTAGACAAGTTTGTCCCAAGGTCGGGCTGTGGGAACAGGAAAAAAAATAAACAGGTCACAGGTATATCAGGTATATTTTTATCGTTGCGGGTCTACACACTACATTCTTCTTCACTCCCCTCCACTTCCTCTCCAAGTTGGCTCTCGCCCTCCCCCCAGCTGGCTCAGACCTTGTGCGTCTTGCCTCCCTACATGGATATCCCTTTAAGGTTTTTTAAAGGGCCAAACTTTCTCCGGCCTTGACGTGAAGCTGCCATTACTTAAGTCACACTCTTCGCTCCATCACACTGGCAAATCTACCTCCTTCCTGCCTCCACTTCTCACGCACCTCACCTCTCAACAATTCTGAATCAAGTATTTACATCTTCACATCATTTCAACAAACCTTATACATTTATACTACATTAAATATTTTTACAGTTTTAAATGAAATTATACTACAATTACATACCTAAAATTTATGTTGCCAAGTTAATTCAATATATTTTTTCATGAATACCTGGACGTCATGTTTAGAAATAGAGAGAGAGAGAGAGAGAGAGAGAGAGAGAGAGAGAGAGAGAGAGAGAGAGAGAGAGAGAGAGAGAGAGATACAAGCAACGACAACTCCACAAATCTGAAGGGAATGACAAACGTTCCGACAGTTCCGACGATTAAGAGGGATACTGGGAGAGCCGTACCTTGATCACTAAGCCACTCGCAGGTACAGGTACGCCTCCCCTCCTCCACCACTCTGTCACTCTGACGTCTCCTAATTAATCATCGATTTGCCCCGGTATCGCATAATCACTCGCTCCTGTGCCAAACCCATCCTCTCTCACCTTTCCAGATGCAGCCATACAAGCTAAGGCACCCAAACGGAGTTGAGGAGGTTAACGGAGGATCTAACATCGTGTCCTTGTGCTGAATGGCTGAATGACCCGCACAAGTTTAGAGCTTCACAAAGTAAACCACGGAACGGATGGGGCTTGAACTCATGGGGAGCGAGTCGTAAAACTCCGTCCTACCACGTGAATGTAACTAAAGTCTACTAAATATGTTACACTAACAGGATTTATACTAATTTCCTTTTGTCTTTTCAATCGGAAGATGGCAGGTAAATCTTACGAAAATTTATATTCGTTATACATTTACCCTCATTATCCCGTGTTTCTTAAGGAGTTCTAACTCTTGAATATTTCCTCTCCAACTGTGACCTGGTCACAGGGGTCGATGATTCTAGGTACCATGAAAAGGTAATATATATGTGTGCAAACAGGCGAAATTCTTTACCAACATTATCTCTCAGTCCACAGAAGGATTCGAACCTACACACACTGCATCAAAGTACGCACATTCTACGTTATCTGTGTGACTCTTCTCGCTACAAGCTTACATCAGAGCAATTTTTTTTCTGGGAGCATCGATCATGAGAAAACTAAATTATTGTTTCAACCAGGCAAAAAAAGATTGCACCCCGCCATCATTACTGTTGCACAACTGATTCCCCACCCTGATCCTCACTCCCAACACGCCTTAAGCTCAACCTTGATCAAACACGGAAGAAACAAACAAAAAAACATACATTCACCTCCCTCAAGTTGCGCTCAAGGGACGGAAGCCGCCACACTGTTGATATTTACATATCCAGATGTACACTGAGACTTGACAGGTGCAATTCGCAAATTTCTTTCATGTATATAGGACAAAGATTAAGGAAAAATAACAAGTTCACTTAAATTTAACTCTCGACAGCTCACTGATAAAAGAATTTTTACGGTTAATTATGTCCTGTCAGCTTTCACACAAATCTGTAAATGAAATCCCCGAAATTAATCATCATTTAGGGCCAGATGCAAACAAATTCGGCGGTATTAGAGACGGTTGTCAGAGTGACGTATGCGCATGTTTATCCGAGGAAAGCGGACGGCCAATGTCTTTTACTCTACTAAACTAAGACTGCAACATTTTATAAATTCCGTTGAGCATTTACAACGTGGCTCAGAGTTTCTACGCGAGCATCTGCCTCAACAATTTGGAAGAGACAGGCGCACATACCACCAGGTAGCTAATACAATGAAGTTAAATCTTATACGTTACACACGCCAAGTAAATAAACGCGACATACAGTGTGCGGGGCTAACTTGGTGTACACGCCCATACGCGCACACGCACACACGCGCGCGCACACACGCACACACGCACACACGCGCGCGCACACACGCACACACGCACACACGCACACACACACACACACACACACACACACACACACACACACAGGAAGTTAACTTAGACGAGTCACAGGGCTGTTAAGAATATTTCTTTAGCCTTAGAGTTGTCAGGAAGTGGAACAATCTGGAGAGTGAAGTAATGGAGGCTGGATCCATACACCACTTTAAAATGAAGTACGATAAGGTTCTTGGAGCAGGGAGAGTGGATATAGTAGCGACTAGCGAAAAGGTGGGGTCAGCAGCGGTGAATCGACCCCTGCAACCACAAATAGGTGAGTACACATACACACACACACACACACCAAGAAAACCCTCTGGCAACACTACACAATTTATAAATTCGTTTACCTGTTTACAGTAGAATAATAATATGTCAAGTACCTTTGCATAGACATTTTCCCCTGATCGGTCAACCCTTAAACCAGTAGGCAATGGTGTGGCATCAGCCCACCGAGGCAATGGTGTGGCATCAGCCCACCGAGGCAATGGTGTGGCATCAGCCCACCGAGGCAATGGTGTGGCATCAGCCCACCGAGGCAATGGTGTGGCATCAGCCCGCCGAGGCAATGGTGTGAGCCAGTGGAAGGCCTCGGTCAGATGACCAAAAGCTTCAGCTACGGGTCATCATATGACTAAGAGCCGCGTCAGGAAACACTTGTCCTGTTTCCTGGCAAGCCTTACCTAACCTAACCTACAGAGAGGCCACTGCTGCTCATCATTCTTAAAAATAATAATAATAATAAACAAGTGTCCTTTGGTGAAAAAAAATGAAGGTTGAGACTTGCCTGCGGAGGCTAACAATTGCTATTCTTTTTATCTCTTCTGACCATGAAATCAAAGATCACTCGAGTCAACACGCAGTGGAAGAGGAATAACCCCTGAGCCTTCAGTGTGCAAGATAACCAAATAACCTGCGTGTTACTGGAGCGCCGGCAACAGATTAGTAAATTGGCAGACAATAACCAACCATGGAGGTAATACCCTCATGTCATATGACGGTAAAAGTTTTGCACTCAGGCGGGATGCTGATCGTTTCTGACTTATCAACAAGGATGGGAAGTAAATCTTACAACTTCTACTTACATTCAGTATACACTTAAATTTACTTTCCTGTGTTTCTTAATAGTTCTTATTCCTGTAATATTTCATTTCTAGATTATGAACCTGGAACTGAGACATACCATTAACATACCGTGTATTCAGAGTGTAACACCAATACATAACCTAAGTGTTACTGGCGCACCGGCAACACATTAACTTGGCTGTCGGTGACAATTGCACTGATAAATCTAATTTCCTACCACATCCACTGCGGCACGCCCATGCTGATGCATTCACCCTTACTCTACTTCACTCTCGTCTGCACTTCTCACAGTCGTTACTGCGAGAGAACACGGTTCTCCTGAAGCTTTCTTAACTTTGTGCCAAAGAGCTAGCTCACATTTTTTTTTTCACTTGATAGTTCACAAGCACTTTCATGGTTCGTCCTCGCAGTCCACCTCTTGGTGCTTATCAATTTTAGACTGTTTATGCATTTACAAGTTGGCTAACATTTATTTTTTTCACTGTTACATTCACTTTAAAGTGAGGTGCAATTCTACCTTAACATAGAAACACACTGCAACTCTACAATCAACACACAGCCTCAAAAGTAGGTATGACTGAGGCTCAAGAGAACATATCTGAGGTAGGAAACGGGAGTTCAGGAACTAAGTCTAGACCCTTTCAAACAACTCTGTGAACACACACAACCCTCCTTCCCTATTAGCTGGCTCCGCTACGCTCCGGGTGATTATTAGCATCCAACATCTGTTGTATTCATGAAAGACTCTTAATCAATTCGTCCCATGTACCTGGCATATCAGATTACAGGTGATGTGGAGTGGGAACAACAGCTTCATCAATCGAAAAACTGAATACGCATTTCAGGAACCAACTACGCTAGAGGAATTAAAACTTGAAAACGCAACAAACACAAGTATATAACGTTTCACATACAAAGGATTAATTTATATTTTGCCTTTTAGTTTCGGATAGTGGTATACGCACTTTTGTAAAACAAAGCCAGCCTCCACACACAAAAATCGGCTGGGAACTACATCCCGGATATCAATCATATTCGTATGTAAAATCCTCAACCGGCCAAATGGATGAACCTGGCTAACCGGAGTAGGATAGGCTTGTATGAATATTCCCAGGGACCCGGATGAGTGTCAATATTTCGTTATTTTTTGCCACTCTTCAAACAAAATTTTATGCTGCAGCTCATGGTAATCAACTTAAATCTCGAAACAACAACAATATCAACGACTTTCTTGAAAATGGTGTAAAATACCAACAAGTTAAAGATTAAGACACATGTGCAGCAGTTGGGTATCTTTATTGATGAAATGTTTCGTCTACACAGTAGGCTTCTTCAGTCAAATACAAAGGGAGCAGTAGAAATGAAATAAAGATGATGTAATCAGTCCATCAACCTTGGAGAAAAAGTATCTGAGGTGGTCAGTCCCTCAGCCTGGAGAAGAGTTCAGCTCCATGGAGCTGAACTCTTCTCTAAGTTGAAGGACTGGCTACCTCAAATACCTTTAATCCAAGGTTGGTGGACTGATTACATCATCTTTACCTCGTCACTTCTACTGCCTTCAATCCATTCTCTGTATCTAACTGAAGAAGCCCACCGCGTAAGCTAAACGTTTCAACAATACTGATGTTGCATGTCTTACTCATCAACCTCTTGACTATTGGTTCACCCAGGCTGTTGCTGTCAGTGGCCCACTGGCCCCACACAGCAACCTACAAAGTTTATTTTAATTAACATACGGATTTAAATCTCTGATCCCTACGTGATTATTTGTAAGATGAACTCATTATTCGAGTCTTTGAACGCATCTAAAACACTCACATCGAGACATGTGCTAAGAGGACAAAGAAACAGTCGTTCACGTTCCACAAATTGAGCGCCTCCGAGGGGTGGCATAGCAAGCGATGGATCAAACCATCATCACAACTAAGGTGTGAAGTATTTCGATAATGATCAGGCAAGTATAACGTGGCTTTGCACTGTTTACTTAATACTATCTTATGTCTAACGGAAGGCTGCAAAAGTAGAATATATTCTTTTACAAAAATACATACGCAGTCTCACCAGAACATAAGTCGTATAGTTTGAATATTAACACGGTCTGAATATTCCAAGTGCGCCCACCTCTACCAAATTGTTCCCATCGTTTTCGGCACTTTTCTGACCGGAACACTAAACAAACCCTTCTGTCAAAAAAAAAAAAAATGAAAATTGAAGACAGTTAAATGTTTTACATTCTGACAGGCCTGTTGGTCTTCTCTTTCTATCTCAAACATTCAACATTTTTACCAGAGGACATCAGAAACACTGCCGGGACAAGTGTGAAAGTCTTTAAGATGAAGCTGGACAGTACATACATAAATTGCCAGATAAACCAGACTGTGATGGATATGTGGGGCAGCAGGCCGCCAGTAGCAACAACTTAAGTGACCAGGCCAGCCTGGCCCAGCGAGTAGGAAAACTCTCGAAACTCATCAAATGTATAAAGGTAAAAGCATATTAGATTGCAGGTCAATCTTAAAAAATTCTATTAAGCTTTACTGTCCTTAGTTCTGATATTTCCTCTCTAGTTTAGGTCTGGCCTGAAAGCAGGTCACTGGGGCGATGATACCAAGAAACTTTAGCAGGTGTTAGAGATACGTCACGGAGGCTGGAGGCGGAAGATGCACGAGCAAGTGTCAATAGAGTGTAAATGTAGAGCATCAAGGTATGAGGGTGAGGCGTAACCCGGGACGTTATGCATTAAGAACGACAGCCTGGGCCATCACACGAGATAGATGCGACCCACGTGGTTGGGGTACCCACGAGAGCCATTATAACCCCTCCTGTAACCTTCTTATACGTTCCTACAGCGCCACGGCGACGACTTACACCAGCACTACATCACCTTCAGTGTCTGGCTGGCCGACCTGAGCTGGAAGCAAGATAAAAATTCGATGATATTTTCACATGAGAAAAATCTATTAAATGAAGGTTCATCCACAGTGAACATAAGAACATATGAAAGAAGGAACACTGCAGCAGGCCTACTGGCCCATGCGGGGCAGGTCCATGTCAACCCCCGGCTTAGACCAATGGCCCACACAGTCAGGTCACCTCCACTTAAAGAAGGAGCCCGGCTTCTGACCCAGTAGCACCAGCTAGTCAGGTCCAACTCACACCCACCCACATGTATTTATCTAACCTATTTTTAAAACTACACAACGTCTTAGCTTCTATGACGGTACACGTGAGTTAGTTCCACTCAATAAGTACTGTACTTGACAAAGCTCTACTGTGGGTGAAATGTAGTATAATTTTTCCCCCAACTAAAAGTGCTTTTGAAAAGACCATTTGTCGGCATATGTCATTCTCAATGGAAGTCATTGTCTGACTTTTCTTTTTTAGTTATCCTATGTAATTTACACAATGTATGATAATTGTGCTTATATGCACCTGTACTTAAATAAACTTACTCACCACTCTTGATTCTGGTGAACTTAAAAGAATAAAGCTCGTTCTTTATAAGTGGAAGGGAACTTCGTTATTAATTTAAATATTATATTCTCTACCCCAGCAACTGAGGTAAAAATAACAATCTGCAGTAATGAAATTAACATTCCCGTTAACTTCCTTGTTGATAATTAACATTCCCGTTAACTTCCTTGTTGATAAATTAGCCACGTGTAAAGCACTTGGGTATCTTCATTGTTGCACATGTGTTTAATTTATCAACTTGTCGGTTCTCTGAACCATTTATCCGCTAGCTTCCTTGTACAAATTCCCACACTCTGTGATGCTGTTTCTCAGCACAGAACAAATTGTCTGTTTCCCTGGATCATCGCCCTCGTGGCCACCTGACCAGGCCTTCTGGTTAGCTAACTCATCATCCAGACTATTAGTGCTTGCTTCTCGCAGTCCGACGATGGTACGATAGTTTGGCCTACCCGATCAGATCAGGAAAGGCTGGAAGGAACTTATCAAGTGAAACAGACACTAAATAGTTAAAGTTTCGCCAGGTGAATGCCTTTGCCAAGTAATTAGAGCCACACAGAACAAAATGCATTAAATAAAAGGTTTACTTTGTATGTCTTTGATTCATCGTTTACTGGCTTTCACCATTTAATACAAACTTATCAAACTCCCTTTTGGAGACATCTCTTACCTTTGATGAGTTTCGAGTGTTACTACTCCAGAAACCCGGCCATGGCTGGCGCCAGGCTCGTCTGCTGATGGAAAGTAATCAAAAGTACAAGACTATGCATACAGTTTTATCCTTCGGAATAGCTGTTGGACTAACTGTTCACTGGGGCTGTTTTACACCGTCTACCCTGTCCCACTTTCGTAAAATTACTTCTACATAAACAAAGTTAAAGTACTTCTGTATATTTCAAAGCCTTAAAGTCTTAAATATGTACTCATCGGAGCGGAGGAGAGGGGAAGACACAGGATAATATATACCTGGAAAGTATCCGAGGGCTTGGTCCCAAATCTGCACACTGCCATAACATACTGGAGTGAGAGACATGGGAGGAAGTGCAAAATAAACTCAATGAAAAGCAGGGGTGCGGTGGGCACAATAATGGAACACTGTATCAACATCCGTGGCCCCAAATTCAACATTTTACTAGAAGATATTAGAAACTCTGCTGGAACAAGTATCTTCACCAGGTGCCAGATCAACCAGGCTGTCATGGATATGTGGGGCTGGGGACCACCAGCCGCAACAGCCTGGCTGACTAGATAAGGGACGTTGACCCTCCCTTAATCAACAACAAACAGACTTTCCATGGAGAACAATTTAACAGATTTTAGGCGTTCCCAATATGACGTTGCAAAATCTAACGATTTATCAAGCCCGTGAAGCCATCAAGCCCAATTTATCTAGAATGTCTGTTTTAATTAGCTTGGCTGCCTATTCCAGCACTGACAAAATTCCCATCCTCTAATCACACAATAGAGCGGAAAAGCAATGTGAAGGACCTGGGTGTGGTAATGTCCGAAGATCTCACCTTCAAGGACCACAACAATGCCAATATCACATCTGTGAGAAAATTGATAGGATGGCTAATGAGAACATTCAAGACAAGAGATGCTAAGCCAACGATGATCCTTTTTAAATCACTTGTTCTCTCTAGGCTGGAATACTGCTGTACATTAACATCCCCATTCAAGGCAGGTGAAATTGCAGATCTAGAGAATGTACAGAGAACCTTTACTGCACGTATAAGTTCCATCAAACACCTTAACTACTGGGAACGTCTGGAAGCACTTGACTTGTACTCACTGGAGCGCAGGCGAGAGAGAGGTATCATAATCTACACCTGGAAGATTCTGGAGGGACTGGTTCCTAATCTGCACACAGAAATCACTCCCTACGAAAACAAAGACTTAGTGGGCGAATGCCCTCCAGGTGGGAAGGTATTCCGGGGATCAACGCCCCCGCGGCCTGGTCCACGACCAGGCCTCCCAGTGGATCAGGACCTGATCAACGAGGCTGTTACTGCTGGCCGCACGTAGTTCAACGTACGAACCACAGCCCGGCTGATCAGGCACCGACTTTAGGTAGCTGTCCAGCTCCCTCTTGAAGACAGCCAGGGGCCTACTGGTAAAATATATTTACGGATCTACACATCCTTACGTCTGGAATCATTACTACACGCCGAATCAGATTAAAAACAAGTATATATTTATTCTGAATCTTGTTATGACTTGCACATTACACTACAGAATATCTTCAAATAATTATTAATTATACAAAATTACGATGCGTGTATTATTACAATCAAAACTAAGCACTAAACCCACTGCGATGCGTGCAACGATGTAGAGCGAGCAGCACTGGCCTGGAGTTTTACGACTCACTCGCCATGGGTTCAAACCCCATCCATTCCATGTTTTTTTAGCACCATAGGTAGTATGTTGGCAGGGAGCAACTATCCAGGGAGGCAATACAGTCCTATCATATGAGTGTGAAACAAGCTCTTATTAAATGTTTTTCCCTCTAGCAGGATTACTAATCTGGTCTTTACCATGAATATTATCTTTAGCTCATGAGCATGCAAGATAACAGGTTATGTTGATAACAGTATAAAATACCAATAAACTGATGATTAAGACACATGTGCAGCAGTTGAGTGTCTTTATTGTTGAAACGCTTTGCCTACACAGTAGATTTCTTCAGTCAAATACAAAGGCAGCAGGTATAATAGTGAAATGAAGATGATGTAATCAGTCCATCAACCTTGGTAAAACAGTATTTGCAGTAGTCAGTCCCTCAGTCTGGATGAGAGACTGACCACCTCAATTTATTTTATTTGGATTCAATACATCCTTAGCTTTACTTTGTGTTTCTTTAGAGTTCTTGTGTCTTTGTTATTATTTCCTTTACAATTTAGGTTACCTGGTATGAGACAGTGCCGCAGTGGCGATCATCCCGGGAACTCTTACAGTACCAGGTTAACAGGCAGCTCAAGAGCTGTAGCCGTAGCAAAGTTTCTGTTTCCTTGTTGGAAATCACAGGTTTAACAAATAGTGGTAACACAATGTTACGACGGCCTGTGGCCTGATCCCATGAATTACTAACAGGTAACAGCAATATAATGGGAACACAGATTTACGATAGTCATTGGTCTGTCAAGTGTGCTTTTTTACTAACCACGATCATCATGTACGAAGCAAGCATGACCACTTCCCTCATTATCACTCGACTTCAGCTATAGGGAGGGAGGAGACCCCGCCGATGTAAACAATGCGAGATGAAGCGCCCGCCCATATTGGGCGCCTCTGGAAGCTCCGTATAAAGCGACCTATACCAGGCCCGATCTGTAGTTACAAGGAACCCTCTTCACTTGTCTTTCCTCTATTCACTTTTGTGTGTGTACATGAGTTTCTAGCGACATATACACACGCCCTAACAATACCTAACCCTCAATGGTTTCTACATTTGCACACTCGAGCCCTAAAATGGTGCAATAGACAAACCGTCGCAGAAAAAATACCTGCGAATCCGGTTGCCAATGCACAGAAAAACAGTAGTATGAAGATTAGGTGGTACCATAAACTCCACGCCAGCACTAACGACCTCTCGAACAGTCCAACTGAAAACCAGGAGTATGCTACAATATAACTCCTCATATAAAGTGCCTCACGGGTTTCAATATCCATGGCTGTTTCCAAGCGGAACTTAGTGAAGCTGTGTGAAATGGCGTATGGCCGACAAGACAAGAATGAAGCCAAGAAAAACAAGTTACTGGATAAGTTTCATCGGGACATTTCACTCTACAGAACTTTATCAAGTCACTTATTACATAAAGTTCTACACCGAAAAAAAGGCGCCGCAATAAAATACTGTTCTGCAACTTGGGTAAGTTCCTAAAACCCATCCCTTATAAGTCGAACTATGATGCCTACCAGCAGTCTAGATGATTAGACCACCTATCATGTTTCTTAAATTTCTTGGAACTTCACTAAAAACCTTATATGGCCTCGATGTTGATACTCTGATAGTTCTCACCGACTACTTGTTGGGCTGTTTGTAATATCTCCTTTCACCGATACGTTACTGATGTGTACAGACCTTGGGAATACCTTTTCAAAACAAGGGATATAGTACCAGTAGACACTTGAAATCGCTTGTGCCCACTGGAAAGTAACTGAGAGCCTTGTCCCAAACCTGCACACTACCACAGAATACTGGAGTCGTATGGAAGTGCAAAATATACCCAGTGAAAAGCAGGGTGCTGTGGGCACAACAAGAGAACATTGTATCAACATTCGTGGTTCCAGACTATTAAAAATCTTCCCAGAAGATATCAGAAACACTTCTGGGACAAGTATAGAAGTCTTCAAGAGGAAACTTTACAAGTAACTTCACCAGGTGCCAGATCAACCGGGCTGTGATGGATATGTGAGCCAGCAGGCCACCAACAGCAACAGCCTGGCTGACCAGGCAAGCACCATACGAGCCTGGTCCAAGGCCGGGTACTGGGCAGTACCGTGTAACTCTCCTTCATATATATATTCTCATATTCTCCCAATAAAGCCGCCCCCAACATCACTCTCAAAAAAATGAAACAAGAAGTGATAAAAAGTAAGCAAGCGAAGTAAAATTTACAAAAAAAAAAAAAAAAAATAATACAGATTAAATTCAGCAGTAAGCCCCCCTCCAAAAAAAATCGATTAAAACTTGGCACCAAGATTGGTACATACAGTCTATAACTTTATACAAACCAATGAGAACCCGTCAGGACCAGCTGTTACCCGAACTTCCACATTTTACAACATCATGTTCTTATATAAATGATTTAGAAAAACCGACAAGTTGATGAGTATTTTTTATGGAAACGTTTCGCCAGCCAGTGGCCTCCATTCCTTTCTTCTCTGTACTGGGCCGAGGAAGCTACTGGCTAGTGAAAACATTTCCATAATAAAGATGCCTAAATGTTGTATAAGTGTCTCACTCATCATCTTGTTCTTGTATATATACTAACATCGATCTCTAGAACCTTCCAATCTACAAATCAAATCAACTTGCGTACCTGCCAACCAAATTTGCATTTAACAGATTTGTATTATTATAATCAACACACAGCACTAAGCGTTTAACAGGTGAAATATATATTGCAAATACATATCCAGATATAATCCTGTTAACTATTTTGAGTCTAGTTCCTAACCCTTCTGTGAATCCAAATGTTCTGGCGCTACCGTCCACTGGATAGCTATATTGTGCACAATAACCTAGCCCAAGCGTGGGCAACCTGCGGCCGTCTAGGGCATTAAGTGTGGCCTTCTGAATACCTTTGATATACCTCGGATGAGTTTAGAGATTGAATTATTTTTCCTGAAGTTATTATACAATAATTAACTTTTTACAAAATAACGGACACTGCAGTATATCTAATCAAAATTTCTTGAATGCGGCCTTATTAGATTACAGTTAACTTCAATGAGGCCTTCCAGGATAAGATGGTTCTCACACCCTTGACCTAGCTTTGGTGGCAAAAATCTAAATACACTTCAGATCCTCCTACCTCCTGTTAATTTAGCGTGAAACGTTGTCTGATGAAAAGATTCCCACTGCTGTGTTGTACGTTACCCTCCCACCCCCTTTTCCCAACGGACCCAGGTAAACGAGCTGAGAAACTTGAGCTTCTCTTTCCTCAGCTTCTACCGGCAAATGCTGCCTCGCCTTCGTCAACTATCACCTCGGGGACTGAGATGAATAACTTAAGAGTAATGGGTCGTTGCCTCCCCTTGAAGACCAGTCAGAAACACGAGTTATTGGACGTTTGGTGACCAAGTGACCTAACAACTGGCAAAACACACACACACATACATCGACAATAATAGATGGACCAGGAGCTATGACCCTGCATACAATATTAGTTATGATCACAAGATTAATGAGACTAAACCAGACATATCAGCAATAGTGGAAACAAAATAAACAGGAACAAACACTGAAGGATATCAGACTAAGGAGAAATAACAGGCTAACAAGGACAAGAAGAAACAATATTAAAAGATTTTAACCAGTCTCACGGAGGCAAAGGATGGGAATAGCAAAGATGGAAGATACAGCGTTGCGAAGCCTTTTAACCCAATACGTTAGGTTCAACGAAGGAAAAATTGACACAAGTGCAATATAATGTGACATGATGAAGTCCACTGTGTGGGCGAAACGTAGTCAATAACGGATCGCATTATACTACATTTGTGTTTATTTTTCCATTGTGTCGGTATTTTATACCATTTATCTCCAGGTTCAAGGAAGATGAGAGATCAAACAATCAGGATAGACTATATATTCAGCGGAGAAAATCTGCATCATATTCTCAATCTACTCTAATTTTTTAGGCAATTCCCAATATCAGTTTCCGAATACTCTTAAAAAACTTACAAATACCACTTAAGCTTTTTAAGTTAGGTTAGGTTACATAAACTTATATGAACATATATTTAACCACAATCAGTAAAAAGACGGCTGGTAACTTGACTGGCTGCACCGCTCCAGGAAACGTTCAACTTTACACTGACATCATTGATGGTGAGAAATTGGGCTGATGATCTTTGCAATGGTTAAGTATTCGCTGGTTTACCGGAGGTACCTGAAGGTTACCTGTCAACAGACAAATCCTGGTTGATGGCCTGATCAAGCAAACTGTTGGCGCTAGGCGCACGGAATGTACAATATCCCATACAAAAACAAAATGGTGAATCCTAAGACGTTGATACGCTTACGGACACCCCCACAGAATCAGTCGCTCGCTAGGCGACTCGCATGAAAGAGCACAAGTGCTGGCGAGAACTGCCTGGGTGAGGGAACAGTCGGCAACAGCTTCGTAGCATATCATTTTCATCAGCCCGGGGCTGCTAGGTAACTGTGGTTACTATTATCATCACAAGAAAACGAAGATGCAAATTCATGCGACGAGTGACAGCAAACACACTATTTACTTCCACCTACGACTGAAATTTATCTGGGATGTGTCTTATTCTTCTCATCTTCTCAGAATGTGTCTTGGTGGGATGTATCTTGGGTGATCCTCACATTCCTGGGATGAACCTAGTTGCTGGTTCTTACATGTGGCTCGAGTGGGCACAAATCACCACGAGAACCAACAGCAAACAAGGTGAATGACGTTCCCCTCTCCGGGTTTGTTCTCAGAAATACCTTAAAGCATTTTATTCAGTCCGCTTCACCATTTATCAACTCTTACAAGGCGGGAAGCTTCAATGTCTGTCCAGAAGCATAAGAAGTGAGTAACATTCGTGTCAAGTAATAAGCAATATTTAATACTTTAAATAACTTAGGAATTTATATGCTTAGGACAATGTATTTTGTCAATGTATTTTTTTATAATTATTAAATAAAGCAAATATGGAATATATAGGGGGAAGTAGGAGAAAATTTTCAAACAGCTTCAGGGAGAACCTTGAGTTTTCCCTTAAGCAAGTTTATTCTTTCTCTGAGGATGAGGGTCCCCAGGACAGTTCTAGAGGTGGTACCTCCATATATACATACACACACACACACATTATATATATATATATATATATATATATATATATATATATATATATATATATATATATATATATATATATATATATATATATATATATATATATATATATATATATATATATATTATATATATTATATATATATATATATGTCGTGCTGAATATGTAAAACTGATCAATTAGCAAGATCTCCTTTAAAATTAAGTTCTTTCTAAAAATTTCGCTTATACGTTTAAAGATATATTTTTTCATTGATGTTTATGTAAAAATTTTTAATTTTGCACCAAAAGAATCTTAGAAAACTTACCTAACCTTATTCTAACAAGCGCAATTTATTTTAGCCTAATCCTACTAAATATATTTTAAAATTTTTTACAGTAATTTAATACTAAACAAACGCAATGAAATATATTTTTTTCGTTAGGTTCAGAATGATTTTGGCGAAATTATTGTATACACAAATTTTCACTTGTCCTATATGGCAAGATGAACGTTGCTATTTAAGCCAAGATCGCAAGTTCTACCTATTCAGCATGACACACACACACACATATATATATATATATATATATATATATATATATATATATATATATATATATATATATATATATATATATATATATATATATATATATATATATATGCAATAAGATCACAGTAAACAGGTGATTTCAGAATATGCAAAACAACCACTCTGAAAGAATAGAGAAATTCCAAGCGCTTTCGTGACTACTCACATTATCAAGGAACTATAGTTCCTTGATAATGTGAGTAGTCACGAAAGCGCTTGGAATTTCTCTATTCTTTCAGCATATTCTGTGTTTACTGTGATCTTTTGCATATATATATATATATATATATATATATATATATATATATATATATATATATATATATATATATATATATATATATATATATATATATATATGTAGTAAATAATATGCATGCTCTACATTATTTCAGGAAGATGCATGGAGTCAATTCCTTCGGAAACACGAACCAATTTCTACATCTCAAGTAAAATATTCAATAATGGTTAAAATGATGCAAAAGGCAAGGAGAAATGTGAGCTGCCAGTAAAACCTTTAAAGGTTATCCACGGCTCACATTCCATCAATAAAACTTGGAAATTACCGCCACTGGTAACATGCAAGACAGCTCAAGTCGTAAGTCTTATTTATTGAAGGTTCGTGTATGATGTATCACTATAACACACGAAAACCATGAAAACATCTTGCTCTTCATTATTTTACAAACCACTTTACCACTGTAACAGCCGTAAAATTTATATCATGAGAACTCAGTGATAGAAAAGACGAGGAAGTGGTGTTGGCTCACTCCAATCATAGCTTTGGAAATAGTTATGAAAGATCAGGGAAGATTTAAGCCTGGTAGATGACAGCCTAAGAGACGGAGTTAGGAGCAATGTCTCAACCCTCGAAACCAACGCAGTGACTACAGAAAAATTCACAAATATCCCGCACACAGGAGAAAGAAGATAATGACGACGTTTCGGTCCGACTTCAGACCACTTAAAAGTCACGCTGTAAATGGTCCAGATCGGACCGAAACGTCGTCATAAGCTTCTTTCTTCTATTAGGTTCGGGTTATTTGTGTATTGTTCCAGTCACGGTATTGTGCCTTATTGTTCTTTAGAACATCAATAGTGTAAAACCAATGACAACAACAAAAATACTGAATAAAACATGATGGCTGGACTACAACCTAGTGCCAGAAATAAAACAAACATAGAACACCTAGAAAGCCTCACAGAGACAGACGGCTTGTCCTTCTCAACATAAATCTTGCGTTTAAAAGTTCTCGCAGATGCCAAAGTTGTGCTCAACTCTTAAACTTAGCGATAAAAAAAGAAAACGTGAACAAATGTGGAGATACAAATGTGTCAAAATTCATAATAATAAACTGAACATGTGTATAATTTACATACTGTGTAAATATATGTTTATGTGTGTACACACGCACATATACATATTAAATCTTTTGTACCATATTATGTAATAAAATATACCTATTGGTAAAAAAGAATGAAAAGATGGGGTGGTAGGGGAGGTGGAATATTCAAATGGATTCAGGGAGAAATCCAATATTCTTCCTTGAAGCCTTTTTATCCATTCACACATATATATATATAACAAATTTGCCGTCTCCCACCGAGGCAGGGTGGGAGACGGCAAAAAAGAAAGAAAATCCCCAAAAAGACAATACTTTTATCATCATTCAACATTTTCACCTCATACAGAGGTACCCACAATACAACAGTTTAGAAGCATATACGTATAAAGATACACAACATATCCCTCCAAACTGCCAATATCCCAAACCCCTCCTTTAAAGTGCAGGCATTGTACTTCCCATTTCCAGGACTCAAGTCCGGCTATATAAAAATAACCGGTTTCCCTGAATCCCTTCACTAAATATTACCCTGCTCACACTCCAACAGCTCGTCAGGTCCCAAATACCATTTGTCTCCATTCACTCCTAACACGCTCACATATGCTTGCTGAAAGTTCAAGCCCCTTGCCCACAAAACCTCCTTATCCCCTCCCTCCAACCTTTTCAAGGACGACCCCTACCCCGCCTTCCTTCCCCTACAGATTTATATGCTCTCCACGTCATTCTATTTTGATCCATTCTCTCTAAATGACCAAACCACCTGAACAACCCCTCTTCAGCCCTCTGACTAATACTTTTATTAACTCCACACCTTCTCCTAATTTCCACACTCCGAATTCTCTGCACAACATTTACACCACACATTGCCCTTAGACAGGACATCTCCACCCTCTCCAACCGCCTCCTCGCTGCAGCATTTACAACCGAAGCTTCACACCCATACAAGAGTGTTGGCACCACTATACTTTCATACATCCCTTTCTTAGCCTCCACAGATAATGTTTTTTGTCTCCACATATACCTCAATGCACCACTCACCTTTTTTCCTTCATCAATTCTATGGTTAACCTCATCCTTCATGCATCCATCCGCTGACATGTCAACTCCCAAGTATCTGAAAACATTCACTTCTTCCATACTCCTCCTCTCCAATTTGATATCCATTTTTTCTTTATCTAAATCATTTGATACCCTCATCACCTTACTCTTTTCTATGTTCACTTTCAATTTGCTACCTTTACACACACTCCCAAACTCGTCCACTAACCATTGCAACTTTTCTTTAGAATCTCCCATAAGCACAGTATCATCAGCATATTATATATATATATATATATATATATATATATATATATATATATATATATATGTGTGTGTGTGTGTGTGTGTGTGTGTGTGTGTGTGTGTGTGTGTGTGTGTGTGTGTGTGTGTGTGTGTGTGTGTGTGCGCAAAACAAGCCAGATGGGGATGGATATCTTTAGCTCAAGATACTTCGTACATCGTCAGGAGCTATGCAATGTTGCAAGACAGCAACAAGTAGGGGAGGAAAACTCTGAGACAGGGCAGAAGGTATCAGTGTCAAGCCATATCACAGCTGTGATATGGGCTGCCACTGATGCGTATCTAATATATATACATGTAGTGTATATATATATATATATATATATATATATAGTATATATATATATATATATATATATATATATATATATATATATATATATATATATATATATATATATATATATATATATATTATCACACTGGCCGATTCCCACCAAGGCAGGGTGGCCCGAAAAAGAAAAACTTTCACCATCATTCACTCCATCACTGTCTTGCCAGAAGGGTGCTTTACACTACAGTTTTTAAACTGCAACATTAACACCCCTCCTTCAGAGTGCAGGCACTGTACTTCCCATCTCCAGGACTCAAGTCCGGTCTGCCGGTTTCCCTGAACCCCTTCATAAATGTTACTTTGCTCACACTCCAACAGCACGTCAAGTATTAAAAACCATTTGTCTCCATTCACTCCTATCAAACACGCTCACGCATGCCTGCTAGAAGTCCAAGCCCCTCGCACACAAAACCTCCTTTACCCCCTCCCTCCAACCTTTCCTAGGCCGACCCCTACCCCGCCTTCCTTCCACTACAGACTGATACACTCTTGAAGTTATTCTGTTTCGCTCCATTCTCTCCACATGTCCGAACCACCTCAACAACCCTTCCTCAGCCCTCTGGACAACAGTTTTGGTAATCCCGCACCTCCTCCTAACTTCCAAACTACAAATTCTCTGCATTATATTCACACCACACATTGCTCTCAGACATGACATCTCCACTGCCTCCAGCCTTCTCCTCGCTGCAACATTCATCACCCATGCTTCACACCCATATAAGAGCGTTGGTAAAACTATACTCTCATACATTCCCCTCTTTGCCTCCAAGGACAAAGTTCTTTGTCTCCACAGACTCCTAAGTGCACCACTTACCCTTTTCCCCTCATCAATTCTATGATTCACCTCATCTTTCATAGACCCATCCGCTGACACGTCCACTCCCAAATATCTGAATACATTCACCTCCTCTATACTCTCTCCCTCCAATCTGATATCCAATCTTTCATCACCTAATCTTTTTGTTATCCTCATAACCTTACTCTTTCCTGTATTCACTTTCAATTTTCTTCTTTTGCACACCCTACCAAATTCATCCACCAATCTCTGCAACTTCTCTTCAGAATCTCCCAAGAGCACAGTGTCATCAGCAAAGAGCAACTGTGACAACTCCCACTTTATGTGTGATTCTTTATCTTTTAACTCCACGCCTCTTGCCAAGACCCTCGCATTTACTTCTCTTACAACCCCATCTATAAATATATTAAACAACCACGGTGACATCACACATCCTTGTCTAAGGCCTACTTTTACTGGGAAATAATTTCCCTCTTTCCTACATACTCTAACTTGAGCCTCACTATCCTCGTAAAAACTCTTCACTGCTTTCAGTACCCTACCTCCTACACCATACACCTGCAACATCTGCCACATTGCCCCCCTATCCACCCTGTCATACGCCTTTTCCAAATCCATAAATGCCACAAAGACCTCTTTAGCCTTATCTAAATACTGTTCACTTATATGTTTCACTGCAAACACCTGGTCCACACACCCCCTACCTTTCCTAAAGCCTCCTTGTTCATCTGCTATCCTATTCTCCGTCTTACTCTTAATTCTTTCAATAATAACTCTACCATACACTTTGCCAGGTATACTCAAAAGACTTATCCCCCTATAATTTTTGCACTCTCTTTTATCCCCTTTGCCTTTATACAAAGGAACTATGCATGCTCTCTGCCAATCCCTAGGTACCTTACCCTCTTCTATACATTTATTAAATAATTGCACCAACCACTCCAAAACTATATCCCCACCTGCTTTTAACATTTCTATCTTTATCCCATCATTCCCGGCTGCCTTACCCCCTTTCATTTTACCTACTGCCTCACGAACTTCCCCCACACTCACAACTGGCTCTTCCTCACTCCTACAAGATGTTGTTCCTCCTTGCCCTATACACGAAATCACAGCTTCCCTATCTTCATCAACATTTAACAATTCCTCAAAATATTCCCTCCATCTTCCCAATACCTCTAACTCTCCATTTAATAACTCTCCTCTCCTATTTTTAACTGACAAATCCATTTGTTCTCTAGGCTTTCTTAACTTGTTAATCTCACTCCAAAACTTTTTCTTATTTTCAACAAAATTTGTTGGTAACATCTCACCCACTCTCTCATTTGCTCTCTTTTTACATTGCTTCACCACTCTCTTAACCTCTCTCTTTTTCTCCATATACTCTTCCCTCCTTGCATCACTTCTACTTTGCAAAAACTTCTCATATGCTAACTTTTTCTCCCTTACTACTCTCTTCACATCATCATTCCACCAATCGCTCCTCTTCCCTCCCGCACCCACTTTCCTGTAACCACAAACTTCTGCTGAACACTAACACTACATTTTTAAACCTACCCCATACCTCTTCGATCCCAATTCCTATGCTCTCATTAGCCCATCTATCCTCCAATAGCTGTTTATATCTTACCCTAACTGCCTCCTCTTTTAGTTTATAAACCTTCACCTCTCTCTTCCCTGATGCTTCTATTCTCCTTGTATCCCATCTACCTTTTACTCTCAGTGTAGCTACAACTAGAAAGTGATCTGATATATCTGTGGCCCCTCTATAAACATGTACATCCTGAAGTCTACTCAACAGTCTTTTATCTACCAATACATAATCCAACAAACTACTGTCATTTCGCCCTACATCGTATCTTGTATACTTATTTATCCTCTTTTTCTTAAAATATATATTACCTATAACTAAACCCCTTTCTATACAAAGTTCAATCAAAGGGCTCCCATTATCATTTATACCTGGCACCCCAAACTTACCTACCACACCCTCTCTAAAAGTTTCTCCTACTTTAGCATTCATGTCCCCTACCACAATTACTCTCTCACTTGGTTCAAAGGCTCCTATACATTCACTTAACATCTCCCAAAATCTCTCTCTCTCCTCTGCATTTCTCTCTTCTCCAGGTGCATACACGCTTATTATGACCCACTTCTCGCATCCAACCTTTACTTTAATCCACATAATTCTTGAATTTACACATTCATATTCTCTTTTCTCCTTCCATAACTGATCATTCAACATTACTGCTATCCTTTCCTTTGCTCTAACTCTATATATATATATATATATATATATATATATATATATATATATATATATATATATATATATATATATATATATATATATATATATTATATATATATATGCAATAAGATCACAGTAAACAGGTGATTTCAAAATACGCAAAACAAACACTCTGAAAGAATAGAGAAATTCCAAGCGCTTTCATGGCTACTCACATTATCAAGGAACTATCATAGTTCCTTGATAATGTGAGTAGCCACGAAAGCACTTGGAATTTCTCTATTCTTTCAGAGTGGTTGTTTTGCATATATATATATATATATATATATATATATATATATATATATATATATATATATATATATATATATATAATATATATATATATATATATATATATATATATATATATATGCATGTATATATATATATACATAATGGTACCCCGAGTTTCGGCCATAATTCTTTCCAGATGGCTGTTCAAGTGCCGTTACTGAACGAATTTGTTCCCATAAGGAATAATGTAAATTAGATTAGTCCATTTCAGACCACCAAAATACACTTACATAATTGTTCGAGTTGGGAGCTGTACGAAACTTGGAGTACCACTATATATATACAATGGAACCTCGGTTTTCTTACGCCCCCAGTTTTCGTAGGATTTTGTTTCGACGACTTTTTCCGTTGAAATTTTGTCCCATCTTCTGTACATCACCTCAGTTGACAATGGTCTGCCTTTATTTATCATTGAGCATCACCCGCACGTGCAGCTCAAACATTTCATAATAATCCATTGTTTTTTTGTGCTTTTTGAAGCCTTCACTGGTGTATCACTGAAAATCCCTGAGTGTTCAAGAAAAACAATATCATCAAGAGTAAATTGTGTGTTGTGGAAGGCTAACAATAAGGCATGGGTCACAAGGCAAATTTTCACTTATTTTCACACAAATGCATAAAAATAACAAATTTTCTATTATATAAATATATTCACATCATGTGCCTAGCATCACTTTCCTGCACCAATATCCAGCAGCAGTGAGCCATCAAACTGATTATCAGTTTTTCCTGATATATATCTCTTCTTCATGATAGTTATATATTAGTGATATCATTCAGTGTGGAGTTTTATTTTACAGAAACTGTATGTGCTGGAGCAAAACTAAGCTCAGATCAGAATTGAGCATCCTAAAATTTAGTTAAAAACAAGTTTTAAACATGAACTGAAACCTCTGTTGGCCAGTGTAATAATCTCTGTACCTCAATGTATGGTACGTGGCCTAAATGTCTCTCATTCTTATATCTGACACAAACAGAAATACTGCACACAGGAGGGCCCCGTTTTACAGCATTTTGCTAATGCAATAGTTTACAATTATACCCATTCTTCATTTATTCAGACTACCTTCAATAAATATATTCACCACTTACTATAAGCTAAGGACAAAAATATTTGGGTAAGTAATGTGTGTACTGTATATGCATTGTGCCTAGCTCTATTGCTCACCTATTATGTGATAGCATAAACATGTTATCAGGCTTTTATATACATTCGAAAGTGAAGAAAAAGGGCTATGTTTCACTTTACAACGATTTTCGCTTTACAGTAGTAGCCCAGAACCTAACCTGCTGTATAAGCAGGGCTTGCCTGTACTTTGATTTGAGTATAGCAAAACTCAAAGAGCACATTTTGAATAAAATCCTATGTTAAGTTTTGAATTTAGAGGTTGTACACCAAGCCAAAAGAAAAGAGGCAGTAAAAAATGTGAATAATTTATTTTATTTGAGAACTGCCTGTCAATAAAAACCCTGAATAATTACCCCCCCCCAAAAAAAAAAAAAAATACACAATAACGGAAGGCCCCACTTATACAGCAGGTTAGGTTCCAGGCTTCTGCTCTAAAGTGAATTGTGTTTTTTTCAATTTCAAAAGCATTTAAAAGCCTGATAGCATGTTTACACTATCATATATTAAGCAAGCAATGTGGCTAGGCCTAAAAGTGCATGTACAGTATACACATACATGATTTACCTTAAAATATTTTTGTCCTTAGCTCATAGTGAGTAGTGAATATATTTATTGTAGGAAGTCTGAATAAATTAAAAATAGGTATAATTGAAAACTGCTGCATTAGCGAAACACTGTTAAGCAGGACCCGCCTGTACTCGACTAAAGGATGCACCAACAACCTATACATAGAGGTACATGAATTTCTCTGATCAAAGCTCAAATGATCTACTAGAATACTAATAAAAAGTGCAGTGTAGGTAGTGAGAAAATTATATGCAAAATTATACTACATACACCTGTAGTCTACCTACCTGCAGTCAATACAGCCTCTCCTCATTTAACGACAGAGTTTCGTTCCTAAGGCCTTGTCGGTAAACAAATTAAGTCGGTAGGTGAGGGGCATACTACAATGGTAGTGGGTTTGTGTCAACCATCTTTGATATTTTTTTAATGTCACCTATGCACCATTGATAGCATTTCTGGTATATTTTTAAATGTTTATACAGTAGTATACTGTATTGTAATGAGCAGAATAGAGGAAATCAGCTCTAACATATTATTTAGGTATGAATACTGGTCAAAGAGCCTGTCATCGGTAAATAAGTACGTCACTAAGTGAGGAGAGGCTGTATTAAGTATCACTAGTGCCATCAACCCATTCCCATAACAGTCCTCTTGGATGATGCACTGATCAATCATGGCTGGTGATGCTATCAGAATGTAGCACTGAATAGCAAAGTATGGTATATATTTAAGCTCTCACAACCAGCCTGTAACTGTTCTCTTATAACTACTACCTGATCAGCCAGACTCTTGCTGTTTTCAGCCCATAGGTTAAAGAATCTTCACCGATAACAACAAAGAAATAAAGAAAATACTATGAAACACTATTCAGCACCTAAAGTCAGTACCTGATCAGCCTTGCTGTGGTTTGTATGTCGGTTTAAGTGCGGCCAGCAATAACAGCCTGGTTGATCAGACCCTGATCCACCACAAGGCCTGGTCTAAGACTGGGCCGTGGGGGTGTTGACCCCCAAAATCCTTTCCAGGTATACTCCAGGTATAGTGTTCAGGGAGCTGATAATTAGAGAAGATATATTTTAATTAAAACCCAATATTTTAATTCAGCCGGCATAATTTGTGATAATGAAATTTTAGCACAGGATAACCAAACAAGGCCAAATATTATGATTTATTTCAACTAGAGTCCTCTTGATTTATACCTTATATGGGCATATATGTACATTATATATGTTCACCAACGAAAAATAATACAAAATACAAAAACTTTTAAAATTACAAGACCTAACAATTGAATGTATCTACATGTTATATCAAATATAAATTTGATTAATGATGTAGTACTGGCTATTAGTAGTGCAGCATTTAATGTTTTCAGTAATGCATAAAGTCTCTTTCTTCTACTTCATTAATTAGGTACTACCACACTGTTACTGGCCTTGACCTGATTAAGTATCCCATCACAATTCTAAAGCTCTATATAGAAGGAATTTATTGCTTGGATACCTTTACCTTTGATATACTTTTGATGAGCTCTGAGTTTTTCTACTCCTGGAGCCTTGCCATGGGCCAGGCTCGTCTGGTGCTTGCCTGGTCAACCAGGCTGTTGCTGTTGGTGGTTCTCTGCCCTAGATATCCATCACAATCTGGCTGATCCTGGCATCTGGTGAAGATGTTGAAGACTTGTCTCAGCAGGCTGAATATGAGTATTACAAAACTATGTTTATTTTACCTGGTACAATGTTGATTTTGGGTTATAACTCATGGTTTCAAGTTATTATGAGCGTTCAATGCTAGGACAGTGAGTGGATTATATTATGATTAGGTGAGGGGTAATGGGTAGGACCTGAGGGATGCTTCTAGGTGTCAATGTCCCCATAGCTCGGTCCCAGACTAGGCCTCCCGGTTGATCAAGGCCTGATCAACTAGGCTGTTACTAATGGATACATAGTGCAAGATATGAACTACAGCCAGCTGGTTAGTAAATGATTTGAGGAACTTGTCCAGTTCCCTCTTGAAGCCAAAGGTTTGTTAGTAGTTCCCTTTATGTAGGGAGGGAAGGGACTGAAGAGTCGGAAACCCAGACACTCAATGAGTTCTTAGTGTACTTGTCATGCACCTGCTTTGTATTAGAAGTACTTTGCACCGTCTGATAAGTCTCTTGCTTTCATATGTAGTAATTTTGGTGTAGGTTTGAGGCCAGTCCCTCCAGGATTTTCCAAGTGCAAATTATGATGCACAGGCATACCTCACAAAACACAAATAACCCGCACATAAAAGAGAGAAGCTTACGACGACGTTTCGGTCCGACTTGGACCATTTATGTGCGGGTTATTTGTGTATCGTTCCAGTCACGGTATTGTGCCTTTTTTGTTATTAATATACCTCACAAATATAACAGGTTAGGTTCCAGATCATTGCCATAGAGCAAATCACAACTTTTCTTTCACTTGCCAGTGCATATGAAAGCCTATAAACATGTTTACACCATCATTTATTAAATGTGCAAGAGCACCAGGTCTGAAAAAAAGATGCAAAAGCAAAAAATAAAAAAACGAAAATTGCCAAAATCTATCTTAAAAGCATAAACATGAATATAATTGAAAAGAACTGTATTAGTGAAGTACTCCAAAGTGAGTACCGTGTTAACATGATATGCCTATACCTCTCTTGCCTACATTCCAAGGAATACAGTTGAAGGTATTTCAGGGGTTCCCAGTAGTTCAGATGACTGATCGAGTGTATATGGATAGTTAAAGGTCTCTGTATTCTTTCTAGATCAGCAGTCGTACTTCCCTTGAAGGGCGCTGTTAGTATACAGCAATATTCCAGCCTGTAGAAAACGTGTGACTTAAGTATCATCACTGGTTCAGCATCCCTTGTCTTGAAAGTTGTAGTTATCTAGCCTATCATTTTCCTTATTGTAGCAATAGTAACACTGTTGTGATTCTTGAATGTGAGATCTTCTGACATCATTACTCTCAAGTCTTGCATGTGAAGCTTCCACTCTACTGAATGATTTGAGTTTCTGTATCCCACTTTAAAACAGCCTTCATTTCCTTCATTCTTCCATAGCGGAGGAACTAAGACTTGTCCTCGCTGAATATTATGTTGTTGTCTGGTGCCCACTGAAAGATCTTATTTATATCCTCCTGAAGATTCACTGCGTCTTCAATACAGCAAATGCTACATAAGCAGCAAAGGGATCCATCAGAGACTTAAAATACTGTTCTGTAATAACCATGCTGGAAACAATCATACACTAATGTTTTGTAATAACAAAGATATCATAACCAGCATTAACGGCAGAAATGTTTCAACAAAAGCTACAGAAAAATATAAAGTATTATATCATTCTGTTAGTGGTATATAAAACCTTTAAAAAAAAGTGTATGATGTGTGACCATAAGTAAGATCAGCAAAGACCGAGAGTAAAAACAAACCATCAGAGATTGCATCAAGAGCAAATGATATAACACACAGCTTGTAAGTGTAAAGATGTGTGAGCAGCATGCCCAGTCCCAGAAGTCAACAATCTGGCTGCTCTCTGTCAACACACCCCACACGCCCACCCGCCTGCTCGCCAGTCCTGCTGAAAATCGAATCATCTTGGAAGATGTTGCCGGAGGGATGGGGACACTGCCAACCACCCATCTCGCCAACATTGCACCCTTCCTTTGTCCTTTTTCTTCCCTTCCTATTCCATTACATTATATAGCACTTCATTCACACTTCCCATATCATAACTAGCAATTCACCGACTATTTTTTTCCTTTTTACGTAATTTTCCAACGCCGCCACACTCGCACAATATACCTCATTCATCCTTTCCAACTGCCCTCTGGCCTTCCTTCTCCCCTCCACATTGTACACTCACTACACGCCATCGCTCCTCAAAATAACCCTCTCCCCTTAAAACAAAAAGCAGATGTAAACAGAACACTAAGAGAACTTTGTAATAACATATAATTACACTTGGCCTATTCATGCGAAGCAAGTCTACTCACAGCAATCTGCAACAGCCTGGCTGATCAGGCAAGCACCAACAAGCCTGGCCCAAAGCCAAACTATAGTAGGAAAACTCTTGAAACCCATCAAAGGTAAATGTGTACTTGACCTATTGTTAAAAATCGCCCCGAGTATTAGATTTCACGGCTATAATAGCCAACTTGTTCCACTCTTTTCACTGTCTTTCCTTCAAATAAAATGAAAATGATTTTTCAAAAGATTAGTGTCTTCAAGAGAACTGCAAAAGTTCTGCAAACTGGTCCTGATCAAATGGACAGAGGTGCCTCTGTCATTCTGTAAGCTGAAAATACCTATAGTCTGACTACTCAGACCGCTGAAAGTGATCACCACCCAAATACGTCAAGATAATACTTTATCCCTCTCCCCCAAAATAGGAAGTTCAACTGCTGAGTGTAGAATGTCTGTCTCGCGATTAGCAGATGGAGGATCAAGCCTTCATCCTTGCGTTGAACAACCCACGGGGTACAACGCGTCACATAACTATATAATAATAATTTCTTCCTCACAATCCGCACTATCCACAGCACTATCTGATGTGCCTGTAAATACCTCTCCCCTTACCCAAGATATAGTTTACTGCTATAAACAATGGATTCGAGTTGGATAAATTAAACTAGAAAGGATGTATGAAAATTCGCAGCTTTAAAAACCAGGCTAACTTAAAAGAAAAAAAAAATAGGCGAAACGACCAAGGTGTTGAATATGTTAAAGAGGGGTTGGATTTGAGTGGGACTTGCACATGAGTTAATAGGATTATCAAAACTCATTCCCAGGGTAGCACTGAAAATGGGTTGGACGAATATTTTTGTTAGTAGGTATGAGAAGGACCTGCCCAGAATTGGCCAGTAGGCCTGCTGCAGTGTTATTTTCTTATGTATCTTACTGATAAACTTGTCGGTATCATATACCATTCACATAGTATGTGGGTACGTTTGAGCGAGTGCAGGGCCTGCCTAGATTTTAGGTCAGTAAGACCTGCAGAATATGAGCCAGTAAGACCTGCCTAGCATAAGCGAAAAAACCCTGCTGCAGCGCTCCTCTGCTTTTATGCTTATTCATGGTAATATTTGAACATTAAAATGGTATAAAATACCGACAGGTTGTTAGGTAAGACACATATGCAACAGGTATCTTTATTTCGAAACGTTTCGCCTACACAACAGGCTTCTTCAGTCGAGTACAAAAAAGTTGATAGAAGCAGAAGATACTTGAAGACGATGTAATCAGTCCATCAAGAACAATGCTCTTCTCCAGACTGAGGGACTGACCACCTCAAAACTTCAAGGGTGATGGACTGATTACATCGTCTTCAAGTATCTTCTGCTTCCATCAACTTTTCTGTACTCGACTGAAGAAGCCTACTGTGTAGGCGTAACGTTTCGAAATAAAGATACCTAACTGTTGCATATGTGTCTTACCTAACACGTGATTTGAGGTATATGTGTTGTTTGTGCAGCATGTACAGAACTTGGGAAAGTCACACTGACACTCCCCTACATTGTTAGTAAGGCCTTCAAGTTATTATAATCAAAAAAGCGCTAAACCGACAAGGGTCAAGGCCTTCAAAATAATTATATATAATCGCTAGTTACAAAACTCATCAACACGAGCTTAGCGAAAATCCATGTAAGGTACTTCCACTACATACAAGAACATAAGGAGGAACACTCCCGCAGGCAAAGATTATAGTTAGCTTTGTTGTTAGGTAAGACACATATGCAACAGTAGGTTTCTTCAGTCGAGTACAGAAAAGTTGATAGAAGCAGAAGAGACTTGAAGACGATGTAATCAGTCCATCACCCTTAAAGTTTTGAGGTGGTCAGTCCCTCAGTCTAGAGAAGAGCATTGTTTCATAGTCTGAAACAATATGGAGTTGAAGTGACAGGATGGAGCCTTATATAGCGCCAGGAGGTGAGACGTAGGTCACTAGTAGAACGCAGATGTTGGGAGGCCAGGTCCCTCTCAAATCCAGCCGTTCTCACTAGTAGAGGTTGTCGAAGTTGAATGCAGGTCTGTACCAAGATACCCTTGTGTTGCAGTGTCTGACAGCTTTAATTTGAAATCTTAACTTCATGGGGTCTCGTCAGCTAGTCCCCTTAATAAAAAGATGCGTCACTTGTTAAACCCACCGCCAGCTGCTGAGTCACCTACATCATAATGGCCTAGATAATGTATTACTATTACTTAAATATGCAACCTATCATCATTTTACCACGTTAGTTTTTGACGATATTCTTACGTCAATTTTTTAACGCTTCCTGTAGTCGTACAAATATTAGTCCTTTTACGTAAAGCAGGGTTAGCTTAAACATATATATATATATATATATATATATATATATATATATATATATATATATATATATATATATATATATATATATATATATATATATATATATATTAGCGAAATTCCAAGCGCTTTTGTGATTCCTAACATTATCAAAGAATAAATAATAATAAAACAAGAGAATTTATAAGGCTGAGATAAAGACCTCACACATGACCCAACACGCTAAGCGTGGGAGTGTGGTGAAGATTTGGTCAGGTCACATATCAAAATTATATTTTATTTTATATATACAGTACATGAATTTGTAAATGGTATACAATACCGACATGTTGATAAGAAAGACGCATGTGCAACAGTTTGGTATCTTTATTCCGAAACGTTTCGCCTACACATTAGGCTTCTTCAGTCGAGTATTGAGGAGTTTGCAGAAGCAGTAGAGATGTGAAGACGTAGTTTTGAGGTGGTCAAGCCCTCAGCCTGGAGAAGAGTTTTGTTCCATAGTCTGGAACAATGTGAAGTTGAAGCGACAGTATGGAGACATATACTATCAGAAGGTGACAGTATAAGAAAACCCTTTATGTTGCATGAGCATCACTCGGTGTGAGAACGGGTTGAAGTTCGATACCATATTATAACTTGCTCCACACATCAATTTTCGAACTGATGTTGACCTCTTTCCTAAGCATGGGATAGACAAATACACTGAATTTTGTTATACACTATGAAGTCTCAAGCTTGTGTTGGATAAATACACTGGAAGTTTCAAGCCCGTGATGGACAAATACACCTAAGTTTCAAGCACGGGCTAGGCGAATTCACCAGTGATAAGGCTGGGTATAAATACGAGCTGCCTTGCAAGGGCAAAGAAGACTTGCATATTCTTACAGTGGAAGACAGCCTGGTAGACTGGAAGTCCTGCAAGGAACGTTGGTAAACAGTCTTAACTCCGAGTCTGCAAGGTTTAAAAAACACCACATAAATTTTAAGTGGCAGATTTAAGAGCTCTTCTGTTGACGTTCCGAGACTAGCAAAAATCAATCAGTGTTGGCGCTTTAGCAGTCATCTTTATATTACTGTCTAAACACGGAGAGCACTACATCAAGGCTCTTACCACAGTATTTACTGTTTAAATAAATATAAACAAATTTTAATGAGGAGTCATGACTAAACAAGCACAACCACTGAAATTTATCGTGATAGGAGCAAGGCAGCCAACCATGACAAAAATCAGTGAATACTCCTCACGTGTGTCTGACCCCATTACCCGAGAAAAACGTGGCTATTTCACGGCTTTGTCCATGACAGATGATAATTTTTCACCAACACCCAAATCTCGTTGCCATTATAAACGCTAATCTATATTATCAACGACTGGCTACTGACAGATCCAGGTCTACAAGAGGCATTCTCTTAAACGGCAGGGAAAACCAGGCTGTCGGTGGAACACACTACACACTGCTTGAGCAATAGCTTTATTATCCATAACGTTGGCACACAAGAATAAGTTCCCATCTCTATTCGTGCATAGAGACTCAACAGTAATCTACTGTAAGCTCCTGAATAATAGATAAGGTTCATGTGGAGCGTACTAAAATATCCCACTTTACAGGATAACGTTGAAGCACCAGATAGCTTATCGAATGTTTTCACAACACACTCTAGATTCAATAACTGATGTGGTACTAAAACATTGCTACAAAATATGACTTTCGATATCGAATTATTACGTTTATACGAAGTACTAAGCTCATGTAGGTCATTCAAAACAAGGAATGGTGGAGGCTACATCCTCCTTCCGTTACTACTATAATCAAGGAGGAAGAGCTAAACCCGGAGGATTATACAGCGCCTGGGGGGGGATGTGGAAGGCATTCAGGCTTAATTCGGGAAACTGGGGCACAGATCCAATTCCCTAAATCAAGAGCCCCTCACCAACATCAAGGAACCTTCCTTGAGGGGTACCTCCTTCCGTTAATCGCAAGAAGCGATACTCTCAAACCACTTGGCAGAATTATTCCATTTTTGGGGGTCTCATGAACATGAAAGATTGTAGGTAAACATTTACCTGTTGTCGATTTTGGGAATCATCGCCCCAGCGGCTTGGTCCCAGGGCAAGCCCTTTGAATAGTCTGATCAATCAAGCTGTTAATGCTTAGCAGCACGTAGTCCAATGTAGGCACTACTTTCCTATGTGTACCTTAATATCTCTTATTGTCGGTTCTCTGGACCATTTATCTACATTTCCTTTATCGTTTAGAAGGCCAGGTCTTCAACTCACCACTATCAGTGCTATTTTAATGACAATTTAATACCCAAGGCCTTTTGATATACTGAGTAAACCTCAACATTATATGGCGAGAGCAGTTGCTCAAAACCAACAGATTATGTTTTGACATTCTGAATGGACCAAGACGGGTTCACGAGTGGTGGACAGAGTATCAAGCCCTCGCCATTCCTTGTGCTGAATGACTTACACGGGTTTAGCACTTCAAGATATAAGAACATAGAAAGAAGGATCACTGCAGCAGGCCTGTTGGCCCATATAAGGCAGGTCCTTTACAATCCATCCCACTAACAAAACATTTGCCCAACCTAATTTTCAATGCTACCCAAGAAATATTGGTCTTATACCCTACGTCCTAGATCCGAATCATGGCAAAACAACTTAAGAACATAAGGGGCACTGCAGTATGCCTACTGGTCCATGCTAGGCAGGTCTGTCACCTACTGGACTAACCCAGTTAGTGATGAATGGTTTGAAAAACCTACAAGTTGAAGATTGAGACACTTATGCAACATAAGTGTCTCAATCTCAGTTAGGTCCAAGTCACCCCACTCGCTTCCGCTGACCCTATTCAACTTGTAGAAAATGGGTCAGGTCAAGGGCATTAATCAACTGCTATGGGTTTCATCCTGGTAGATGACAAAATTCTTGGCTCTCACAAATACTGCTATGCCGTACCCTTCACTGTTCTCCTGGGAACTTCCATCACGAAATCTAAATCTGAGCCGGACACGAGTTCAACCAGACCAATACAAACTAAATCTGAGTAATCAAAACAGCCAAAGTGATAGAGTATATTCTGAAGAAACCTATATAGTTCTCTTAATTTTCCCTCCCGCCTCTTCCCAAACACTACTCACTGGTCCTCTTGATTTTTTTTAAATCCGACAGCGAAAAAAACCTCATTGATATTAACAGTAAATTATTCATACTAATTTTTTTTGATATTACAATCTGTTGCTCTAATAGAAAGCAATTTTTATTTGTATATTGGGGAATAAACCATCCAGAAATTTCCACAGATGTTATATTTTCACTATTTTAACATGATTTTGTTCCTGTTCCTTGTGCAAGTCAGACATTATTTATGATTACTACCTGGTGCAAATGGACCAAGACGTTCGTTCTTTTTAACACCCTCTCTTTTGCATAAGGGTAATTCAAACACATATGCAGTATAATGTGATCCTTTATTGACTACGTTTCGCCCACACAGTGGGCTTTTTCAAGTCACAAACAGCATTCTGAACCTGACTATAAATACTCGCGTTCCTTCCACCCCAGGTAGTTCTGTTTGTGACTTGAAAAAGCCCACTGTGTGGGCGAAACGTAGTCAATAAAGGATCACATTATACTGCATATGTGTTTATATTTCCATTGTGTCGGTATTTTATACCATTTATTTCCATAAGGGTAATTCCCAGATCGCTAGCTATTTTCAAGAAGGAACTTGTTCCTCAAATCAATTCCTATCAGTCGGGCTGTGCTGCCTGGACCAAAATATTTGAGCATCCTGACTTCATTCTTAAAAGGGAAATTACAAACAGACGGTTGACTGTTTTCAAATAAATTCCTGATCAACCGGGCGTGCAGTTAGCAGCAAAAGCCTGAATTATCTGACCATCAACTGGGCGGTAATTCCCGAAATCATCTTCAGGCAACCTTCAGGTAGTATATATATATATATATATATATATATATATATGTCGTGCCGAATATGTAAAACTGGTCAATTAGCAAGAACTCATTTAAAATTAAGTCCTTTCTAAAATTTTCTCTTATACGTTTAGAGATATATTTTTTTTCATTACTGTTAATGTAAAAAATTTAATATTGCTCCAAAAGAATCTTAGAAAACTTACCTAACCTTATTATAACAAGAACAATTTATTTTAGCCTAACCCAACTAAATATATTTTAGATTTGTTTACAGTAATTTAATACTAAACAGACACAGTGAAATATATTTTTTTCGTTAGGTTCAGAATGATTTTGGCGAAATTACTGCATACACAAATTTTCGCTTGTCCTATATGGCAAGATGAGCGTTGCTATTTAAGCCAAGATCGCAAATTCTGCCTATTCGGCACGACATATATATATATATATATATATATATATATATATATATATATATATATATATATATATAAAATCACTGTTTATATAACTAATGATATTGTATAAGCCAGCTTTTGTCTCTGCCATCAACATTCGCATTACTTTGACACTACGATCTCATAGATGCTAACTATAGTACTTCCACATACAAACGCTACTCAAGAGCCATTTCAATTAATGTTTAACTGCAATTTATTACTACCTCAAACCCAATGTTTCTAACATGAATAAATCTTATGAACATGGACATACAATTTCCAGGAATTTTATTTTTGCATAACCTAATAAAAATACTAAATTTGTTTTGATACCAAAAACAATTCCCACTCACACACGATCCGTGTCCACCACATCCTTGGTGGTGCTTTCTAAAGAGGTACAAAATTAATTTTACCCAAACTTTTGCCTCCGCGATCAAACAAATGGTAAACCCTAACGTTCTCCCGCACGTGTTTATTTCACTGACATGTAACATTTTCACGGCTCACAGGATATTCATCATCCCATGAGAATAAGTCCCACTTCCGCCACTCCGACAAGTATAATACCTCCACATTTTCCACTGCGGGGTTTGGTATAATTTGGCAAATCTCATCTCATTATTACATAATGCTAATTACCTGAACCCGGGAAATAAGCGTGTAACTTTTTTTAAGCTTTAACGCAACCTAACATAATAATTACGTCTTTAATATAAATTACAATCAAGAAGACTGGAGCAAAGTTGCGTTAAAAAACAATATCGTATAAGGGGAAAAATAGCCTAACGTTGTTGTCTCTTTAAACAACCGTATCATTTACGACATAACAAATTCAGATAAGCTCTTAAATTCAAAGTTGAGAGATACTAGTTGTGAATGTTGTTAAGGCGCTCAGAGACACCCAAGCTACATGTTCTGCATACTTGCCATGAGTTATGTCTCACGAGCGAGTTGTAACAAATGTTACCCGAACTTCAACCTCTGGTACATTCCAATCACATTAAAAAAAAGTGTGTTCACAGGAAGCCACAGTACAGAGACATGTAAACACACCTGCCGCAATTTGCTAACGAAGAGTGATTATCGTGGTAAAGCGAGATGTAGAAAGAAGCTTTACAAGTTTATGATGCCATATTTTATTACGAAGCAAATATATTCGTTCAATTATATTTATATTAACATTAAACGTGTATGGGTTATTTTGCACAGTAAGTGAAGGCTCGAAACTCCATCCCACCATTTCACTCAAATGCCTGGCAAGGGAAGGCCCTCAATCACTAAATTTCCTTTTGCAACACTTTTCTTAATTCTTATCGAAATAAAGTTGATAAGGAGTTTCAATACCTTTTATTTAAAAAAAGAGATAAACTTACAAGGATATAATGCAACAAATTGAATATGTATTTTTTCCAAGGCTTTCAAATTCATTAATGTAAACTGAGTAAAGCTTACTTAATAGCCCCAAGCTACTTAACTGGTGCTTAAAACAAGCAGAAAATATACTGGTAATGATTTGAGTATTAAATAAATACCAAAGTTCAGGTTGGAGTAAGTGCTTGTTAATAAAGAATACAGTTTTTTGTTAACGAACCGAATGTACTTTATTGCCTAGAATAAGCTGGGTCGTGTATTTATAAGTTATTTAACGCTGGGGCGTTGACCCCTGGAACACCCTCCAGGTAGACTCCAGGTAAATGAATATTACTACTGCTGAAAACTTATTTTTCACAAGTACATGGCTAAAACACAGTAATATCTGAATAAGGCCTTATATTTTAATTCCTATATAAACATATTTAAACAAAAAAGACTGTCAATGAAGGCTTCAACTATGTACGCTCAGTTGAGAAGGCACTCACAAATTATGTCAATAGAGCAAATGATAAAAAAATGCAATAAAAGAAATAATCCAAGGAATCCTTAATTCACTGCCAAAGTCTTAGATAATAAATATTCGTACCACTTTTAGCATAGTATATAAACTGCATTGCTTTATAAATAAAGTAATTATTAGGCTACGGTGCACGCCAAGCCACACGATAGTGTACCAACTTTTCTTATAACTTATCTTGCAACGCTTGTTAAATATATCGAGCGCGGCTGCAAACTATTAATTAAGCTTAGTATTCAAATTTGTGCGAACTAGCAATTTTTGTGCTAATTTAAATTTGTGTAAACAAACTACATATAACGACCCTAACATGAATGCTTAGATTTCACTACTAATGAGAAAACATGTCAAATTCGTTGAAATTCATTGCATCCAGTTGCACTCCAAAAATATATAACGTTAATTCAGCGGAACAAATAAAATAGAGCATGATAAAATACAGCTAATCATATTAAATAATAGTTGCATAATGTTGGGAGTTAGCACAGGAGTGCTGCGACACTTCTGTTTACTAACAACAGTAATAACATTAGCAGGTTTAACCTCCCCTCGGACAATCTGAATAATTCGGTGAAATTTAATCCATCGTTCATTTGAATTTAAGCCATAGGACTGAGCTCCTGTGCTGAAGTATGCTGGGGGAGGGATAAAATGTTAAAACTACGCTCTATGGCGAGTGCAATTTTCAAAATGGCAAAGGTTCAGAGATTGCATTATAGAAGCTGCACATAATAGCACGTTAGGTATGATTCGTCAGTAAACAGAGCAAGAGTTTCCCGACTCGGGTCTTAGTTATATGATGCCCCCGCCAGTGGAACTTTGGTCACCTTACCAGGAGGGTGTCTCTATGAAGTCAGGGTGTAGATGGGAAACCAAGGTGTGGAGCAAGTGGTGTGGATGTTGAGGGCAATACCAGGCACGAGTGTTTATGACGTGAGGGGTGTAGAAAACGAGGGTGGATGAGAGGCTAGGTTGCGGAGTGGAGTGTGGATAAAGTGGTGTGGATGTTATGGGCAATACAGATTATGTGGATGAGACCTTGATGTAGATAAGTGTAGATGCGAGACCTGGATGTAGAAAAGAGCGAATGAGATGTGAGGAGTGCAGGAGTGTGGATGAGAGGTCAGGGGGTAATGTGTAGAAGCTAGGGTGTGTGGATGAGAAGCCAAGGTGTAGAAAACTGGATGAGAGGCCAATGAGTAGAGGTTTGTAGAGGCCAGAGAGTAGGGGTCTGTGGATGAGAGATCAGGGAGTAGAGGTGTGTGGATGAGCGGCCAGGGAATAGAAGTTTGTGGATGAAAGGCCAAGGAGTAGTTTGTGGATGAGGCCTGGGAGTAGAAGTTTGTGGATGAGGCCAGGGGGTAGAAGTTTGTGGATGAGGCCAGGGAGTAGAAGTTTGTGGATAAGGCCAGGGAGTAGAAGTTTGTGAATGAGTCCAGGGAGTACAGGTGTGTGGAGAGGCTAGGAAGTAGGTGTGTGGATGAGTGGCTCGGGAGTGATGTAGATGAGAGGCCAAAGAGTGATGTGGCTAAGAGGCTAGGACATAAAGGAGTAGGAATGAATCCAGGGAGAGGTATGGATGATTCCAAGGGGTTGAGAGGCTTGTGGAGAGACCATGCAATAGACAAATGTGGATGAGATCTGGATGTAGTGTGAGCTTGAGGTCCGAGTGTAAAGGACAGGATACAGATGAGAACATTAGGGATGAGGCCTGGGTATAGTTTGGATGATGCTGAGGTATGAACGAGGGCATAGTGTGGATAACATGGCGTGGATGAGGACATGATGTAGATGAGGATATGGTGTGGATGAAGCGTAATGGACCAGGTAGTGTGGACGAGGGTTGGGTGTATTGGATTAAGTAGTGGATGACGGGAGGGTATACAGAGGAGTGTGGAAGTGTGAGGCAGTACAAGAGTACATGTGCGGCAGTGTACGGTGTTGCAAGGCGTAGAGTGCGGCAGTGTACGGTGATGCAGGGCGTAGAGTGCGGCAGTGTAAGATGTTGCAGGGTGTGGAGTGCAGCATGTGCGGCAGTGTAAGGTGTTGCAGTGTGTGGAGTGCAGCATGTGCGGCAGTGTAAGGTGTTGCCGGGCGTGGAGTGCAGCAGAGCACGGTGTTGCAGGGCATGGAGTGCAGCAGAGCATGGTGTTGCAGAGTGTGGGGTTCAGCATGTGCAGCAGAGCATGGTGTTGCAGGGCATGGAGTGCAGAACATGGTGTTGCAGGGCATGGAGTGCAGAACATGGTGTTGCAGGGCATGGAGTGCAGAACATGGTGTTGCAGGGCATGGTGTTGCAGGGCATGGAGTGCAGCAGAGCATGGTGAAGGACGCGAAGTGCAGCAGAGCATGGTGTTGCAGGGCGTGGATTGCAGTAGATCACGGTGTTGCAGGGCGTGGAGTGCAGATCACAGTGTTGCAGGGCGTGGAGTGCAGCACATCAGTGTAGCAGGGCGTGGAGTGCAGCATAATATGGTGCTGCAGGGCGTGGAGTGCAGCATAATATGGTGCTGCAGGGCGTGGAGTGCAGCATGTGCGGCAGTGTACGGTGTTGCAGGGCGTGCGCCAGCTACGCGGATTCCGTCCTTGCGGGGTCCTGACTGAGGGTCGATGGTGGCGTGCGGTAGAGGACCATTGTTCGCTAGCGCCACGTTCCCCCGTCGTTGCATCGCTCTCTCTTGCTCCCTACCCGGGGGTTGTACTCTCCCAGGGACCTGGCCAGAGTACAGCTGACCCCTGGGACCCGGCCCTCCCCAAGGAAGACCTAGCTCAGAGCTTCACGGAGCTCTAACAGAGCACATTTCACCCGAGCGCCGCACCTCGCGACTCACCACGCTTACTTACCTCCAGGTCTTCGAAGGTTTTGAAGGCGAGGAAGGCGAAGCCTTCTACCACGTCCTCCTCAAAGAGCGGATCCTTACTCTTCTTGCGAGGGCGCGGCGGCTTGGTCCGTACCATAGGAACGCTCTCCTCACAGCTATCCTCAGAAGCCTTTCCACTTTCCGAGATTTCGGCCCTCATTTTTAGAGCTCTCTCTCGGCGTCTGCGGTTACTCTTAGCCTTCTCCTCCATCTTACTTCACATAGCACTTTTTTCCGCGCCACCCACTTCTCTCCACAACATGAGGCTTACATTGCATAACCTCAACACACACTTAACTCACTTCGACACTAAATAAAGCATCAATACAAGCAAATCGAGGGACACCACCACGCAACTAAGACCTTCAAATGGCGGCGACAACACTGAGCCGCGGTGCATCCTGCAGCCGGGACCGTCCCTCCGCCCGGCCAACTAGTCCGCGCGCACACCCCCCAGCGCACCCACATATTACTATTTTCACAATTTTACTACAACTTTTCACCACTTTGAAGTCATCTAGAACTGTGATAATCATGCACGCGGTTACAACTCTAATGTTAAACCCTCTCGATGTGTTTCTAGCAAGTTTATCAGCGTTGTAAGTTATATGGCTGAAATTGGAGAAATGCTCACTATTTTACCAAATTATGGTGTTTATTATGTAGTGTTTGTTATTACTAAGTGATCAGTTTAAGGAGTTAAGGAAAACAAGTTGAGTGAGAGATATAAAGCCAGTTTTACAAACTTAGCGCGAAGGAACCCGTCAGCTGAGCAGGGATGGTTGTTTTGGGAGGGGATGGTCGGGACTTGGTGGAGGGTTGTGGATGGCTGGGACGGGGTTGTCGGGCTTTGGGGATGGGTGGAGGATTGGTGGTGGAAGGGAGGAGATGGTGTAGTGGGGGAGAAGTGGTGGGCCTGGGAGGAATGGAGAGGCTCTGAGAGCAACTCCCTCCCTCTCTCCCACACCTTCCCTCTCTCTCTCTCTCTCTCTCTCTTTCCCACACCCTCTCCCACTCCTTTCTTCACCCACTCCCTCTCTTTTCCACACCCTCTCTCACACGTTAACCTATTATTCCCTTTCAAACACACTCTCTCACTCGTTCCCTCCCTCTCACACATCTTCATTCCCTCCCACTCACGCTCTTTCCCTTCTCCCTGTCACATACTTTCCCTTATTTCGTCCCTCTTAGACACCTTCCTTCTCTCCTTACACACCTCTCTCTTTCATATACACCTTCCCTCTCTCCCTCTCACACGCCTTCCCTCTCTTCCCCTCACACACACCTCCCTCTCTTCCCCTCACACACACCTCCCTCTCTTCCCCTCACACACACCTCCCTCTCTTCCCCTCACACACCTTCCTTCTCTCCCTCTCACACACCTTCCCCTCATTCCCTCCCTCACACACCTTCCCCTCATTTCCTCCCTCACACACTTATCCCTCATTCCCTCCCTCACACACTTACCCCTCATTCCCTCCTCACACACTTACCCCTCATTCCCTCCCTCACACACCTTCCCCCTCATGCCCTCCCTTACACACTTTCCCTCATTCCCTCCCTCACACACCTTCCCTCATTCTATCCCTCACATATCTTCCCTCATTCCCTCACACACGTTTTTCTCATTCCCTCACACACCTTCCCTCATTCCTTCCCTCACACACCTTCCCCCATTCCCTCCCTCACACACTTTCCCCTCATTCTCTCCCTCACACACTTTCCCCTCATTCTTTCCCTCACACACCTTCCCCTCATTCTCTCCCTCACACTTTCCCCTCATTCCCTCCCTCACACACTTTCCCCTCATTCCCTCACACACGTTCCCCTTATTCCCTCCCTCACACACGTTCCCCTCATTCCTTCCCTCACATTTTCCCCTCATTCCCTCCCTCACACACTATCCCCTCATTCCCTCCCTCACACACCCCCTCATTCTCTCCCTCACACACCTTCCCCTCATTCCCTCCCTCACACACTTTCCCCCCATTCCCTCCCTCACACACTTTCCCCTCATTCCTTCCCTCACACACCTTCCCTCACCCCCTCTCTCACACCTGTTTGCAGATATGAAACTAATAAGGAAAATACAAAGGCTACAAACGGACCTGCATAAGCTGCAGGACTTGTGACTAGTGGCTATTAGATTTCAACCCCAGCAAACGCTAGGTCATGAAAACTGGGGAAGGTCAAAAAGGATCAGAAACGGAGTACAGGCTCGGGGAGACAAAGGCTACAAATGAGGACTTCGAGGTGAGCATGCTGCCGAGCATATCACCTGAAACGAACATCAAATGAATACCCTGTGCAGCCGATGTATGACAAGGAAGCATTCACGACACCATGTATAACATATGTCAGGCCCATTTTGGAGTATGCAGCATCAATCATGTTGAGAAACTGAAAAATGTGCTAACGTTTGCACCGAGATTAGTCTCAGAGCTGTGCATAAGCGATGACAAAAATCTTAAAAAAAGCAAACCTGATGCTAGGACAGGACCAGGGGAGACATGATAACGACGTACATAATACTGAGAGGAATTGAAAAGGTAGGCAGAGATATTCTATTCGAGAGGCTGGAAACAAGTACACACGATCACATAAATATAAACAGACTTGAATGTATTTCTTGATCCTCGGTGATCAGGAAGTGGTGCGAGCTGGACAACGAAGTGTTGAAGGCAGGAGAGAGGGGACACCAGAAGCTGAGATTCGACCACAGCAACATGAAAAAGGCTAATACAAATAGGTGAGTATACCTTCCCTCACCTACTCCCAATCTCCCACACCTTACCTCTAATCCTACCCCACCACTCCCTCACTACCACATCCATTCCCTTTTACACCTACACACTCCCTCCCTCCTCACAAACACCTACCTTCCCTCACAAACACCTACCCTCCCTCCCTCCCTCACAAACACCTACCCTCCCTCCCTCCCTCACAAACACCTACCCTCCCTTCTCCCTAACACCTACCCTCCCTTCTCCCTAACAAACACCTACCCTCCCTCCCTCACAAACACCTACCCTCCCTTCTCCCTAACACCTACCCTCCCTTCTCCCTAACAAACACCTACCCTCCCTCCCTCCCAAACACCTACCCTCCCTCCCTCCCTCACAAACACCTACCCTCCCTCCCTCCCTCACAAACACCTACCCTCCCTTCTCCCTAACAAACACCTACCCTCCCTTCTCCCTAACAAACACCTACCCTCCCTCCCTCCCTCTCACACCTCGTCGAAAGCTCACGTAGTCAACATATTTGTACATTCCCAGGTTTATTTTTCAGTTAAATAAACGTCTTAATTAGACAGACGGGGTTTAACTACCTCAAGAAGATTTCAAGGTAGAAAAAAAAAGAAGTATTCTTTTAAAACCAGCGTCTTTCTTAAGAAACCCTGGCACTGCGTTTTCTCACAAGACTGTATAATGTATACCCATGTAGATTAATGGGGCAAGTGATCCTCTCAACTATTAACCACTCATTTGCTCAAAGTTAATTGTCTTGTAAAAACTTTAATAAAAATTTGCTCATAAATAGACCAGTTTAAAGAAAAGTGTATATACACCGAGAAGTGTATATCTCTGTATACACAGCGAGAGGGGTGTGTATTTTGGTCTATATTCGTAGGGTTCAAGTCACAGCTCCCTGTCCCGCCTCTTCGCTGGTCGCTACTAGGTCCACTCTCTTCCTGCTCCATGAGCGTTATCGTATCTCTTCTTAAAGCTATGTATGGATCCTGCCTCCACTACATCACTCTCCAGATTGTTCCACTTCCTGGCAACTCTGTGATCGAAGAAATACCTGCTAATATGTCTGTGTCAGTGAGCGTGTCATCCAGGGCAGTGATCTCGTCCTCCCATAGATTGTACCTAACACGCTATGACGCTGACTTTTCTTTAATTCTTATATTAAGGATTAAAATATTATTGGCTAGCTGGTCTGATTTTCACTGTTGGTGTGGCCCAGTGTGGCCGTTGGTAGTCCAGTAGCTAGTGTAACCCAGCATGGCCAGCAGCTGGTATGGCCCACAGTGACCTTTCCTAAACAATACCGGGGATATGGAGCACAAATCCTCTGTGCCTTAAACAATTCCGAGGATGTGGAGCACAAATCCCCTGCTTCCCAAACAATTCCGCTGAAGTGTGCATGAGAGGTGACCCTGACAACATTAAACTCATGTTGATTTAATAAAATTGAGTGTGGAGACATACCGTCAGCTTTACTCTGGGACAGGTTGGTGTGTCGGCTGCTCTGTCCTCTCGTAACATAACCTGTTACACAATTTACAACATCTTACATTGAGGACATGTCTTCATCGATCAGAATCATGCAATCTAAAAATAATATAAATATATCATGCTAGTTACAAAACTCAGACAAATTTATACATAAGAACATAAGAAAGAAGGATCACTGAAGCAGGCCTGTTGGCCCATACTAGGCAGGTCCTTTACATACATATACCTGCCTCAGTATATACCCGTCTCAGTATATACCTGCCTCAGTATATACCTGCCTCAGTGTTAAGAACATAAGAACATAAGAACGAAGGAACACTGCAGAAGGCCTACTGGCCCATGCGAGGCAGGTCCAAGTCTCCTACCGGGTTAAGACAATGCACCCAACCTAGTCAGGTCAGGTCACCTTGACTTAAGGGAGGAACACGGCAACCGACCTGGTAGCACAAGCTATCAGTTGAAGATTGAGACACTTATGCAGCATATGGGAATCTTTATTCAGGAAACGTTTCGCCACACAGTGGCTTCATCAGTCCAATACAAAGAGGAAGGCGTAAGGAGAGGAGGAGTATGAGGTAATCAGTCCCTCAACCTGGAGTCGATGTGTTCAGTCCATCAATCTTGTAGAATCATTCTACAAGATTGATGGACTGAACACATCGACTCCAGGTTGAGGGACTGATTACCTCATACTCCTCCTCTCCTTACGCCTTCCTCTTTGTATTGGACTGATGAAGCCACTGTGTGGCGAAACGTTTCCTGAATAAAGATTCCCATATGCTGCATAAGTGTCTCAATCTTCAACTTGTCGGTTTTTCAAACCATTCATCACACAAGCTATCAGGTCCAACTCACACCCACCCACATCCACTCATGTATTTATCCAACCTATTTTTAAAGCTACACAACGTTCTGGCCTCTATAACTGTACTCGGGAGTTTGTTCCACTCATCCACAACTCTATTACCAAACCAGTACTTTCCTATATCCTTCCTGAATCTGAATTTTTCCAACTTAAAACCATTGCTGCGAGTCCTGTCTAGGCTAGATATTTTCAGCACACTATTTACATCCCCTTTATTTATTCCTGTCTTCCATTTATACACCTCAATCATATCCGGCGCATATCATGCGCCTTCCTATCTCGTATATACCTGCGACTTTCTTCAGGAGCTCGCCTACTCTCGCGGCTGGACCAAATTTATGTAAAACACAACCAAAATAATATAAAAATTAAACGGCATGTAACTACAAAACAATCATACTTACTTTAATATACATAATACACATTACAATTAAACTAATCAATGTGAAAAAATCAGAGCCAAATTAAATATTGTTTTACAAAAATTACATACCAAAAAATTATGTAAATTTGTCTAAAATACTTAATAAACACAAAGTTTATTAATGAAAGCACATAGATAATTTATGTAAAAAATCTCATAAAAGTAATTTAGCTATAATTAGCCAAAACTACTATAAAAATCACACATAAATTTTCTAATTAACAGTAAACAATCTGCACTCTCTAGGAAGACAAAGAATTAGGGGGGATATGATTGAGATACACAAATAACCCGCACATAAAAGAGAGAAGCTTACGATGACGTTTCGGTCCGACTTGGACCATTGACAAAGTCACTTTGTCAATGGTCCAAGTCGGGCCGAAACGTCGTCGTAAGCTTCTCTCTTTTATGTGCGGGTTATTTGTGTATCGTTCCAGTCACGGTATTGTGCCTTTTTTTGTTATTTATGATTGAGATGTAATAAATGGAATACAGGAATAAAGGTAATGTAAACACCGTGCTAAAAATATCTAGCCAAGACAGGACTCGCAGCAATGGTTTTAAGTTGGAAGAATTCAGATTCAGGAAGGATACAGGAAAGCACTGGTTTGGTAATAGAGTTGTGGATGAGTGGAACAAACTCCCGAGTACCGTCAATGTGACCTGACCTGACTAGGTTGGGTGCATTGGCTTAAGCCGGTAGGAAACTTGGACCTGCCTCGCATGGGCCAGTAGGCCTTCTGCAGTGTTCCTTCGTTCTTATGTTCTTATGAGTGGGTGTGGGTGTGAGTTGGACCTGACTAGCTTGTGCTAGTAGGTCTGACGCCGTGCTCCTTAAGTGGATATAACCTAACCTGAGAGTAAGACACATGTGCAACATCTGGGTATCTTTATTGTAGACGTTTCGCCATCCAGTGGCTTTATCAATACAAATTCCAGGACATAACTTGAAGACAGTAGAACTATGTACAGAAGATGAGGTAATCAGTCCCTCAACCTAGGAGTAGGTGCGAACAGCACCATAGTCGTGGAGAATCTCCACGACTATGGTGCTCTTCGCACCTACTCCTAGGTTGAGGGACTGATTACCTCATCTTCTGTACATAGTTCTACTGTCTTCAAGTTATGTCCTAGAATTTGTATTGATAAAGCCACTGGATGGCGAAACGTCTACAATAAAGATACCCAGATGTTGCACATGTGTCTTACTCTCATCTTGTCGGTATTATATACCATTCGTACACATAACCTAACCTGACTAGGTTGGGTTATTGGCTTAAGCCGGTGGGAGACTTGGACTTGCCTCGCATGGACCAGTAGACCTGTTGTAGTGTTCCTTCTTTCTTATGTTCTTAAAGGTAAATTATTTAATAGTAAAGAGGTATTCTATTTTTATTAACTCCAGTTTCAAATTCTGTATTTGTATAGACTCCTGTAATTTAAGTTACAAGAATTATGAACATTTATCCAAAATGCTTAAAACACAAGATTTTAATGAATAGTTTGAAAATATAATGTCCCGAATTTCAGAATGAGTTGAAGACCTGGAGGGAAGCAACCCATCCTCTTAATACCACTTAATACCATTCACTTGATACCAGTGTAACCAGCGAGTCTTTACTTGTGATAAAACAGTGATTATCTCAATGTTTATTTTCGAATGACCTCGGTGGGTCTCCGTTTTCTGTTCTCGCTGCAAAACTTAGAACATTTATGTAACAGTTATCATTTCTATGTAATATTTTATTTAATGGCGATGTGGTATGTTGTAATTGATCACCTTTTTTAGTGTTACATAACAATGTACTTGGACAAAGCTTTTATGAAGGAAATCAAGAAATTTGCTGAAAAATCTTAAGTGAGAAATTGACATAGAACATGGGAGAAGGAATTCAGGGGAGACAGCAAATTTATTGTTATATATTCTGATGGAAAGTTTCGTATAGTAATAATAATAATAATAATAATAATAATAATAATAATAATAATAATAATAATAATAAATATCTTTATTTACAAGTACATGTACAAGGTATAATGACCATAGCTGACATCAATGACATACTACTATGCAGAAAGCCGCTTGTTAAACTGAACATTTCTGGCAAATTAGGTCAGTTTTGTCCCAGGATGCGACGCACACCAGTCGTCTAACACCCAGGTACCCATTTTATACTGATGGGTGAAGAAAAACAGAAGATGTCTTATGGAAACACGTCCCTAATGTTTTCCAGCCGTACCGGAGAAGATTCGAATTCCGGACCTGAGTGAGCCGAGTGCGCTAACGATCGAGCTACGGGAGTTAATGAGGGTTTAAAACCTATCGACTACACTGAGGTCATTAAGACTACACAGCAACCTTGTCACAACCAGACAAGAATATTTCTAATCCCTAAATTAGGGATTACAGTAAACTCTAGGCGTATGTACACTGAGATACACACATCTCCGTGTATATATCCTGTGCGAAGAACAATTACCATCATACCACAAGGAACAATTGCGATATTTATAACCTAACTGTATATCCCGAGGAGATGATATTCCTGGCAGCTTTAATCCTATATATCCATGATGAAGCTCCGTTACGGGTTGGGGTTGAACTCGCAGTGAGTCGTAACACTCCAGACCGACGCGTTAGCCACTGGGCCAGCTGGCTACAGTAAGATTCATCCAACTAGATATATTTATACACTATAGGAAGGTTAGCATGGGCCACCACTGTGACCACAAATGCAAGTTTTTACAGATGAATCTCCCGCCAGCGTGGCCGTGATGAACGCTAGCTCAAGTCCCCTCAAAGCCGTCATTATGATGACGGTTTTGGAGTTTTACGACTCACAGCGAGTTCAATCCCCGCCCGTACCGTGGTTTGTTTGCAATCGTGTCATTACGATTTCTCGAGTCCTTAATGAAGCTTCGTTTCCCACATGGCAACAAGGAATACTGTAGGTTTTCCGAAGTAATTTCTGGGGATCATCGCCCCTGCGACCCAGTCCAAGCCCCGGCCTTCTAATTACTGGCCTGATCGATCAAGAATACCGTTGTAAAATTAATCGTAGCGCTCACATTGCTCCGACTAGGACATATCTGTATAGTTAACTTTTTTCTCCACCCGATTAACGAATGTAGGATCGAGCCTGCACCGCTCCTCACGGTGACTCACACGGAGTTATATTATCGCTCACCGTGAGAATTAACTACTACCCGAGTGCATTTAATTACCGTGTCTGTCTAGCTTCCTGTTCCTCAAACACGCTGTTCCTCTCTACCCTGTAAGTTCCTCTGACTATTTTGTACATAGTTATCATTTCTCTCCTGGGCTTTCTAGCGTCTAATGTTATCAGGATTAATTCCTAAAGTACCTCTCAGTGGTTTGTAGATGAATGGTTCAGAGAACCGACATGTTGATAAATTAGACACATGTGCAACTCTTGGGTATCTTTATTGAGGAAACGTTTCAGCACACAGTGGCTTCATCAGTCCATACATAGGAGAAACTTGAAGAACAGGAGGAGAATGAGGTAATCAGTCCCTCAACCTTGAGTCTGAACACATCGACTCAAGGTTGAGGGACTGATTACCTCATTCTCCTCCTGTTCTTCAAGTTTCTCCTATGTATGGACTGATGAAGCCACTGTGTGGCGAAACGTTTCCTCAATAAAGATACCCAAGAGTTGCACATGTGTCTAATTTATCATCACCTCTCAGTGGGCTGATGATGGCGCCTCCACTACTTCACAATCACCCACAAAACATTAAGTTTGATTCAAGGAAATGGATCTATTCTTCCTTTCGTTAGGTCGAACTTGATTGCCTCCAGTTCCCCCAGGCGCTATTTGACCCCTACGCGTTTAGTGCTACCCCATGAATATAAAAATAACAGCAACAAAATAATAATTTTAATAATAATAATATTTAGATATATTTCGGTCGTTGCCTTTATTCCCCTTTACCTCAATGCACGCGAAAGACATAGTGCAGAGTGCGGCATAATTTGGTATTGCAGTTAAATATTAACACTGAAGATCCGAAGTGAAAGGGCAAGAGGCAACTACTAGTTATCACATGGAATCTAATATCCCAATTTCCTTAATAGAACGTAAGCTGCCCAACTTAAATTTCTACTTTCCATCAACGGGGAAAAAACCAGAGACCAGCTTTTAAAGTTTCAAGCTAGTCTGAAGAGGCATTCTAGTCGCATGAACTCTCTGGGTCAGTTTAAATTCTGACTCCTTTGTGACCATGTTAGTGCACTCAGTGAGTGCACGTACCCAGGATGTGGCGTGCACTCAGTGAGTGCAGGTACCCAGAGTATGGCGTGCACTCAGTGACTGCAGGGTTCCAAAAAGATAAGCTACAAGTATTTCTGGGTTCCACAAAGAGTGCATATAACTCCAGGGAGTTCTTGCAAGACTCCCTTTGCACATTTAGTCCATAATGACTTTCCTAGCAAGTAGCTGGATCAAAGACAAGTCTAGTTATCCTTTGGTAGAAATGCCATCACTCTAAATATTTGGGATTGTAACTAGAAGGCAATGATTCCACAAGATCAAATTTAATATCTTTGATATCAAAGTGTCTAAAAAGATTAATATTACTCGTTGAGTAATACAGAATAGTACTCTTGGTATTATAGCGTTGAAGGTACTCGACTTAGAGTACAGCTTCGAGAGTACTTTACTACGATGATGTTCTTATAGATATAAGTCTTACATTATTTATATGAAAGTTCCAGTAACTTTCAAGTCCACGAGTCTACCCACGTCAAGTCCTTGACGTGGCTAGACTCGCAATGCCTTGACGTGGCGGCTAGACTCGTAATGCCTTGACGTGGCTAGACTCGTAATACCTTGACGTGGCTAGACTCACAATGCCTTGACGTGGTTAGACTCGTAATACCTTGACGTGGCGGCTAGACTCGTAATGCCTTGACGTGGCTAGACTCGTAATGCCTTGACGTGGCTAGACTCGTAATGCCTTGACGTGGCTAGACTCGTAATGCCTTGACGTGGTTAGACTCACAATGCCTTGACGTGGCGGCTAGACTCGTAATGCCTTGACGTGGCTAGACTCGTAATCATAATTCTTCTAGCAATATAGTTTCCACCATACTTACCTACAAAGCAAGAGCTTAACACAAAGGTAAAGACATGTCGAAACATCAGAATATAACAGTCACAACGAAGCAGGAACAAGGATAAATTTATCAAACCCAACAGAGATCTTCAAAAGAATCTCTCTGGAAGTCGTACCACTCCATGATGAATATTAAGTTCGGCCTAACACAATTCTGGATTACTGTAATACATACAAACCATAATTAAATCCATAGCTTTACTTTAGAATGTCAGAAAAAACCAGAAGCTTAGTCAACATCAAAATCACTGTGAGAATAACGCTCTTCTTCACCGATATACTCACAGTAGCGAGAAATAGGTTCCAGCTCACCAACGAAACCTTCGAATCAAACATTCAGAGGAGAGGGAAATGTTTCCTGGGGTAGAGGCAGGCAGGGACTGACCCAGGCAACGTCTCCAAGCCTTACATCAAGTCAGTTCGAGGGACACCCCCGACAGACCAATTGACCCTAACAACCTTACGGTAGTTAGCAATGGCTGTTTCCAACATAATTCAACAAAGATACGTCCTACCTATTTACATAGCTAAAAATCTGAGGTTAGATAATAATATAAAGCGAGATAACTTCATTTTAGCTAATGAAGATATCAACAATACAGTATTAGGTGAATGAGGATTTTTATATACATACAAGGGGACGCAACATGCAAGTACCCTGGGGTGCACTCAGTGATTGCAGGTACCCAGGGTGTGAGGTGCACTCAGTGAGTGCAGGTACCCAGAGTGTACTGGTGCTAGCCAGGCTCCTTATCAACAAATCTTCACTGTAGTGCCAGTGAATATTTAAAAAGGTATTGACAGTGCAAAGTAGGTGCCAGAGGTGCAGGGGGGAAGGGGAAGGGAGGGGAGGGAATGAAAGAGGTAGTGGGGGGAGACAGGGAGTTGGAATATAAGAAGGAAGGGAATAGGAAGGAAAGAAGGAAGGGTCATGGGTGGGATTGGGAAAGTAGGGGAAGAGGAGGACAGAGAAGGAAAGGAAGGGTAGATGGGAGGATCAGTGATTGAGAGAGAGATAGAGAGATTGATAGAGAAAGAGAGAGAGAGAGAGAGAGAGAGAGAGAGAGAGAGAGAGAGAGAGAGAGAGAGAGAAAGAGAAAGAGAAAGAGAAAGAGAGAGAGAGAGAGAGAGAGAGAGAGAGAGAGAGAGAGAGAGAGAGAGAGAGAGAGAGAGAGAGAGAGCGTGGCGTAAAATGGGGGAAAGTTCAAAGATGAATATACAACATGAATAGGCAAGGAGAAAGAAAGGAACAGGGAAGGGATGAAGGAGAAACAAGATAAAAAAAGGGGGTGAAATGCGATAATAAAAACAGAATGAAAGAGAGAATGATGAATAAAAATAATCTGAACATTAAAAAAGAGTTGATAAAGATACTCAGGAAACAATTTAAACATTTATTAGGAAATTGCATACATACACACACACACACAGTCTTTGTGTATGGACTCCAGGAAGTTGAAGGGGAAACATATGAAGCAAGAAAACAAGGGGAAAAAAAAGCAATTGAAAGCATCATGAAAGCAATAGAAGACGACATGACCCAGCTGGAAAATTTTCGGAGAATAGGGGGGTTTGTAAAAAAAAGAACCCGGCCAGTGAAAGTGACCATCAAGGCAGAATCGACTCGGAACAGGATCCTGCAGGAGAAAGCACGATTAAGGGACATGCCGGCATACAGGAAGGTGTATCTCGACCGCAACAGAACACAAGCAGAAAGTCAAAAACAGAGAGAGATGGTACAAAGGCGAAAGGAGGAAAGAGAGGGGATGGAGAAGACAGACAGGAGATCCCAGACACAGGAAGATCAAATACAGCCTCCCTCACAACTTCCTATAGAAGCCTCCCAACCAGGTCAACCCCAGTGCAACCAAACACTCTAAACCAAAACACCCATGCCACATCCAATGCCCCCACCCACTGCATTACAAACTCCACCTCCACAGCAACCACCCATAGTTCCTTATCAGGTCTCCCACTTCCCCAACCCCAATACACCTCCCAGACCACAATCTTAGAAAAGAAGTTGAAGGTGTGGTATACAAATGCAGATGGAATAACAAATAAGTATGAGGAGTGGCATGAAAGAATCAAGGAGACATCCCCAGACATAATAGCACTCACAGAAACAAAACTCACCAGAATAATAACAGATTCAATCTTTCCATCTGGATATCAAATCCTCAGGAAAGACAGAGGGAGGAGAGGGGGAGGAGGAGTTGCACTGCTCATTAAAAACCAGTGGGGGTTTGAGAAAATGGAAGGAATGGATGGCACGGGCGAAAGGGACTACTTAGTAGGAACAATGCAGTCTGAGGGTCATAAGGTGATAATTGCAGTAATGTACAACCCACCACAGAACTGCAGAAGGCCAATAGAAGAATACGATGAGAGCAACAGAGCAATGGTCGACACACTAGCCGAGGTGGCCAGGAGAGCACACATGGGGGGAGCGAAGTTACTAGTTATGGGTGATTTCAATCACAAGGAGATTGACTGGGAAGACCTGAAGCCCCATGGGGGTCCCGAAACATGGAGAGCCAAGATGATGGATGTGGTACTGGAAAACCTCATGCATCAACATGTTAGAGACACTACCAGAGAGAGAGGAGAGGATGAACCAGCAAGACTGGACCTTGTATTCACCTTGAGTAGTTCTGACATCGAGGATATCATGTATGAAAGGCCCCTGGGAGCTAGTGATCATGTGGTTCTGTGCTTCGACTACATAGTTGAGCTCCAAGTGGAGAGAGCAGCAGGAATAGGATGGGAAAACCAAACTACAAAAGGGGGAACTACTCAGGCTTGAGGAACTTCTTTCAAGATATTCAGTGGGAGAGGGAACTAACAGGAAAACCAGTACAAGAAATGATGGACTATGTGGCAACAAAATGCAAGGAGGCAGAGGAGAGGTTTGTTCCCAAGGGAAACAGAAATAATGGGAAGAACAGAACGAGTCCTTGGTTCACCCAAAGGTGTAGGGAGGCAAAAACTAGGTGTACTAGAGAATGGAAAAGGTACAGAAGACAGAGAACTCAGGAAAATAAAGAGATTAGCCAAAGAGCCAGAAACGAATATGCACAGATACGCGGCAATACGAAAATGACATAGCATCGAAAGTCAAGACTGACCCGAAGCTGTTGTACAGCCACATCAGGAGGAAAACAACAGTCAAGGACCAGGTAATCAGACTGAGGAAGGGTGATGGGGAATTCACAAGAAACGACCGGGAGGTATGTCAGGAGCTCAACACAAGATTTAAAGGAGTATTTACAGTGGAAACCAGTAGGACTCCAGGAAATCAGAGCAGGGGGGTGCACCAGCAAGTGCTGGATGAGGTACATATAACCAAGGAGGAGGTGAAGAAGCTGCTATGCGAACTTGACACCTCAAAGGCGGTGGGACCAGACAACATCTCTCCGTGAGTCCTTAAAGAGGGAGCAGAGATATTGTGTGTACCGTTAACAAAGATCTTCAACACATCATTTGAAACTGGGCAACTCCCCGAGGTATGGAAGATGGCAAATGTAGTCCCAATTTTTAAAAAGGGAGACAGACATGAGGCACTAAACTACAGACCTGTATCACTAACGTGTATAGTATGCAAGGTCATGGAGAAGATCATCAGAAGGGAGCGGTGGAGCACCTGGAAAGAAACAAGTGTATAATTGACAACCAGCATGGTTTCAGGGAGGGAAAATCCTGTGTCACAAACCTAGTAGAGTTTTATGACAAGGTGACAGAAGTAAGACAAGAGAGAGAGGGGTGGATCGACTGCATTTTTTTTGGACTGCAAGAAGGCCTTCGACACAGTTCCTCACAAGAGGTTACTGCAAAAGCTAGAGGATCAGGCACACATAACAGGAAAGGCACTGCAATGGATCAGAGAATACCTGACAGGGAGACAACAACGAGTCATGGTACGTGACGAGGTGTCAGAGTGGGCGCCTGTGACAAGCGGGGTTCCACAGGGGTCAGTCCTAGGACCTGTGCTGTTCTTGGTATATGTGAATGACATAACGGAAGGGATAGACTCAGAAGTGTCCTTGTTTGCGGACGATGTGAAGTTAATGAGAAGAATCAAATCGGATGAGGATCAGGCAGGACTACAAAGAGACCTGGACAGGCTACAAGCCTGGTCCAGCAACTGGCTCCTTGAGTTTAACCCTGCCAAATGCAAAGTCATGAAGATTGGGGAAGGGCAAAGAAGACCGCAGACACAATATAGTTTAGATGGCCAAAGTCTGCAAACCTCACTCAAGGAAAAAGATCTGGGGGTGAGTATAACACCGAGCATATCTCCCGAGGCGCACATCAATCAGATAACTGCTGCAGCATACGGGTGCCTGGCAAACCTACGGATAGCGTTCCGATACCTCAGTAAGGATTCGTTCAAGACTCTGTATACCATTTACGTCAGGCCCATACTGGAGTATGCAGCACCAGTTTGGAATCCACACCTAGTCAAGCACGTCAAGAAATTAGAGAAAGTGCAAAGGTTTGCAACAAGACTAGTCCCAGAGCTACGGGGATTGTCGTACGAAGAAAGGTTGAGGGAAATCGGCCTGACGACAATGGAGGCCAGGAGGGTCAGGGGAGACATGATAACGACATATAAAATACTGCGCGGAATAGACGAGGTGGACAAAGACGGGATGTTCCAGAGAAGGGACACAGACACAAGAGGTCACAATTGGAAGTTGAAGACTCAGATGAATCAAAGGGATGTTAGGAAGTATTTCTTCAATCATAGAATAGTCAGGCCGTGGAATAGCCTAGAAAGTGAAGTAGTGGAGGCGGGAACCATACATAGTTTTAAGGCGAGGTATGATAAAGCTCATAGGGCAGGGAGAGAGAGGACCTAGTAGCAATCAGTGAAGAGGCGGGGCCAGGAGCTATGAATCGACCCCTGCAACCACAAATAGGTGAGTACAAATAGGTGAGTACACACACACACAGGCGGGGCCAGGAGCTGAGTCTCGACCCCTGCAACCTCAACTAGGTGAGTACACAGTCACACACACACACACACACACACACACATATATATATATATATATATATATATATATATATATATATATATATATATATATATATATATATATATATATATATATATATATATATGTCGTGCCGAATAGGCAGA
>NC_091371.1:10609984-10829984 GCF_038502225.1 Cherax quadricarinatus | reverse complement strand
CCATGCTAGGTAGGTCCAAAAATAACAAAAAAGGCACAATACCGTGACTGGAACGAAACACAAATAACCCGCACATAAAAGAGAGAAGCTTACGACGACGTTTCGGTCCGACTTGGACCACTGACAAAGTCACACTAACCAGAGGTGGAGCAGGACGGCTATATATATAGGTAGGTCCAAATCACCAAGTGGCCTAAGCCAACATTATTACAATTTAAACCTATGCATATTGCGTTCAGATTTTAAGTGTGTGTTTAACACAGGGTGAGACAGATTATCTTAAAAAAACATTGAGTGGATTTGGGTTTGAGAAGGACCTGCCTAGTATGGGCCAGTAGGCCTGCTGCAGTGTTGCGCCCAGCTACACTCTGGGAGCACGAAGGCTGCGTGTATAAACACACGCCACACTAACTTACGTAAAGACATATTTATGTTCTCTTAACAGAGATAATGTCATAACCTCTTGTGTGGTCTCCTCGTCTCATGCACTGACACGGGCCCACACACACACACGGGCCCACACACACACACGGGCCCACACACACACACGGGCCCACACACACACACAGGGCCCACACACACAGGGCCCACACACACACAGGGCTCACACACACACACGGCCCACACACACACACGGGCCCACACACACACACACGGGCCCACACACACACACTCACTCGGGCACACACACACTCACACACGGGCCCACACACACACACTCACACGGGCCCACACACACATACACTGACACGGGCCCACACACACACACACTCACTCGGGCCCACACACACACACACACTCACTCGGGCCCACACACACACACTCACACGGGCCCACACACACACACACACTGACACAGGCCCACACACACACACACACTCACACGGGCCCACACACACACACTCACACGGGCCCACACACACACACTCACATGGGCCCACACACACACACACTGACACGGGCCCACACACACACACACACTCACACGGGCCCACACACACACACTGACACGGGCCCACACACACACACACTGACACGGGCCCACACACACACACACTGACACGGGCCCACACACACACACTGACACAGGCCCCCACACACACACACTGACACGGGCCCACACACACACACACTGACACGGGCCCACACACACACACTGACACGGGCCCACACACACACACACACACTGACACGGGCCCACACACACACACACACTGACACGGGCCCACACACACACACACTAACACGGGCCCACACACACACTGACACGGGCCCACACACACACACACACACACACTGACACGGGCCCACACACACACACACTGACACGGGCCCACACACACACACACTCACACGGGCCCACACACACACTCACACGGGCCCACACACACGCACTCACACAGGCCCACACACACACACTCACACGGGCCCACACACACACACTCACGCGGGCCCACACACACACACTCACACGGGCCCACACACACTCACACGGGCCCACACACACTGACACGGGCCCACACACACACTGACACGGGCCCACACACACACTCACACAAGCCCACACACACACTGACACGGGCTCACACACACACTTACACGGGCCCACACACACACTCACACGGGCCCACACACACACACGGGCCCACACACACACACACGGGCCCACACACACACTCACACGGGCCCACACACACACACAAGGCCACACACACCCTCACAGGCCCTCCAAACCACAGTGTTGGAAAGGAAACTGAAGGTATGGTACACAAATGCTGATGGAATAACAAATAAGTGGGAGGAGTGGCATGAAAGAGTCAAAGAAGCATCACCGGACATCATAGCTCTCACAGAAACCAAGCTTACAGGTATGATAACAGATGCCATCTTTCCAACGGAATACCAAATCCTGAGGAAAGATAGAGGGAACAGGGGGGTGGAGGAGTGGCATTGCCGATCAAAAATCGCTGGAATTTTGATGAGCTGGAGAGAGGAGACAGCGGAGAAGAAAGTGATTACATAGCGGGAACGCTTCACTCTGGAGGTCCCAAGGTGGTAATAGCAGTGATGTATAACCCACCACAGAACAGCAGGAGGCCAAGGCAAGAGTACGACGAGAGCAATAGAGCGATGGTCGACACACAGGCTAGAGTGGCCAGAAGAGCTCATGCATGCAGGGCAAAGCTCCTGATCATGGGTGACTTTAACCACAAGGAGATCGATTGGGAGAACTTGGACCCACATGGGGGCCAAGATACATGGAGGGCTAAGATGATGGAAGTGGTACTGGAAAACTTCATGTGCCAACACGTAAGGGACACTACAAGAGAGAGAGGATGAACCAGCAAGGCTGGACTTATTATTCACCTTGAGTAGTGCAGATATTGAGGACATCACATATGAAAGACCCCTTGGGGCCAGTGACCATGTGGTTTTAAGCTTCGAATACACAGTAGAGCTACAGTGGAGGGAGAAGCAGGAAGGCCAGGACGAATGAAGCCAAACTACAAGAAAGAGGACTACACAGGAATGAGGAACTTCCTGATCGGGGTTCATTGGGACAGAGAACTGGCAGGGAAGCCAGTTAATGAGATGATGGAATATGTAGCAACAAAATGCAAGGAGGCTGAGGAGAGGTTTGTACCCAAGGGTAACAGGAATAATGAAAAAGCCAGGATGAGCCCATGGTTTACCCAAAGGTGCAGGGAGGCAAAAACCAAGTGTGCTAGGGAATGGAAGAAATATAGAAGGCAAAGGACCCAGGAGAATAAGGAGAACAGTCGTAGAGCCAGAAACGAATATGCACAGATAAGAAGGGAGGCCCAAAGACAATATGAAAACGACATAGCAGCGAAAGCCAAATCTGACCCGAAACTGTTGTACAGCCACATCAGGAGGAAAACAACAGTCAAGGACCAGGTAATCAGGCTAAGGAAGGAAGGAGAGACAACAAGAAATGACCGTGAAGTATGTGAGGAACTCAACAAGAGATTCAAAGAAGTGTTCACAGAGGAGACAGAAGGGGCTCCAGAAAGACGGAGAGGTGGGGCACACCACCATGTGCTGGACACAGTGCACACAACCGAGGAAGAAGTGAAGAGGCTTCTGAGCGAGCTAGATACCTCAAAGGCAATGGGGCCAGATAACATCTCCCCATGGGTATTGAGAGAGGGAGCAGAGGCGCTATGTGTACCCCTAACAACAATATTCAATACATCTATCGAAACAGGGAGATTGCCTGAGGCATGGAAGACAGCAAATGTAGTCCCAATCTTTAAAAAAGGAGACAGACATGAAGCATTAAACTACAGACCAGTGTCACTGACATGTATAGTATGCAAAATCATGGAGAAGATTATCAGGAGAAGAGTGGTGGAACACCTAGAAAGGATCGATCTCATCAACAGCAGCCAACATGGTTTCAGGGATGGGAAATCCTTTGTCGCAAACCTACTGGAGTTCTATGACATGGTGACAGCAGTAAGACAGGAGAGAGAGTGGTGAGTGGATTGCATTTTCTTGGACTGCAAGAAGGCGTTTGACACAGTTCCACACAAGAGATTGGTGCAAAAACTGGAGGACCAAGCAGGGATAACAGGGAAGGCACTACAATGGATCAGGGAATACTTGTCAGGAAGACAGCAGCGAGTCATGGTACGTGGCGAGGTGTCAGAATGGGCACCTGTGACCAGCGGGGTCCCACAGGGGTCAGTCCTAGGACCAGTGCTGTTTCTGGTATTTGTGAACGACATGACGGAAGGAATAGACTCTGAGGTGTCCCTGTTTGCAGATGACGTGAAGTTGATGAGAAGAATTCATTCGGTCAAAGACCAGGCAGAACTACAAAGGGATCTGGACAGGCTGCAGACCTGGCCCATCAATTGACTTCTGGAGTTCAACCCCACCATGTGCAAAGTCATGAAGATTGGGGAAGGGCAAAGAAAACCGCAGACGGAGTACGGCCTAGGGGGGCCAGAGACTACAAACCTCACTCAAAGAAAAAGATTTTGGGGTGAGTATAACACCAGGCACATCTCCAGAGGCACACATCAACAAAATAACTGCTGCAGCATATGGGCGCCTAGCAAACCTCAGAACAGCATTCCGACATCTTAATAAGGAATCATTCAGGACTCTGTACACCGTGTACGTTAGGCCCATATTGGAGTATGCGGCACCAGTTTGGAACCCACACCTAGCCAAGCACGTAAAGAAACTAGAGAAAGTGCAAAGGTTTGCAACAAGACTAGTCCCAGAGCTAAGAGGTATGTCCTACGAGGAGAGGTTAAGGGAAATCAACCTGACGACACTGGAGGACAGGAGAGATAGGGGGGACATGATAACGACATACAAAATACTGAGAGGAATTGACAAGGTGGACAAAGACAGGATGTTCCAGAGATTGGACACAGTAACAAGGGGACACAGTTGGAAGCTGAAGACACAGATGAATCACAGGGATGTTAGGAAGTATTTCTTCAGCCACAGAGTAGTCAGTAAGTGGAATAGTTTGGGAAGCGATGTAGTGGAGGCAGGATCCATACATAGCTTTAAGCAGAGGTATGATAAAGCTCACGGCTCAGGGAGAGTGACCTAGTAGCGATCAGTGAAGAGGCGGGGCCAGGAGCTCGGACTCGACCCCTGCAACCTCAACTAGGTGAGTACACACTCGCACGGCCACACATTAATATGACCACACACACTCACATGGCCCACACACACACACTCACACAGGCCCACACACACACTGACACGGGCCCACACACACATTGACACGGGCCCACACACACATACTCACACGGTCCAACATGTTAAGGACACTACCAGAGTGAGAGGGGAGGATGAACCAGCAAGATTGGACCTTGTGTTCACCCTGGGCAGCTCAGATATTGAGGACATCAAGTATGAGAGTCCCCTAGGAGCTAGCGACCACGTGGTTCTGTGCTTTGAATACATAGTAGAGCTGTAAGTGGAGAGAATAACAGGAGTTGAATGGGAAAAGCCTGACTATAAAAGAGGAGACTACATAGGGTTGAAGAACTTCCTGCGGGAGGTCCAGTGGGACAGAGAACTGGCAGGAAAGCCAGTAAATGAAATGATGGAATATGTAACAACAAAATGCAAGGAGGCAGTGGAAAGGTTTATTCCCAAGGGCAACAGTAACAACGGGAAGACCAGAACGAGCCCCTGGTTTACCCGACGGTGTAAGGAGGCAAAAACAAAATGCAATAGAGAATGGAAAAAGTACAGAAGGCAGAGAACACACGAAAATAGGGAGATCAGCCGCAGAACCAGGAATGAGTATGCACAGGTAAGGAGGGAGGCCCAGCGACAGTATGAAAATGACATAGCATCGAGAATCAAGACTGACCCGAAACTGTTGTATAGCCACATCAGGAGGAAGACAACAGTCAAAGACCAGGTGATCAGATTAAGGACAGAAGGTGGAGAACTCACAAGAAATGATAAGGAGGTATGTGAGGAGCTGAACAGGAGATTTAAGGAAGTTTTTACAGTAGAGACAGGAAGGGCTGTGGGAAGACAGCACAGAAGGGAACATCAAGAGGGAATATACCAACAAGTGTTGGATGACATACGAACAACTGAGGAGGAGGTGAAGAAGCTCTTAAGTGACCTTGACACCTCAAAGGCGATGGGACCGGACAACATCTCCCCATGAGTCCTTAGAGAAGGAGCAGAGATGCTGTGCGTGCCTGTAACCACAGTCTTCAACACATCCCTTGAAATAAAGTAGGTAGAATTACCAACAGTATGTAAAGTAAAAGGACACAAGTGCAACTAATGTGACATTTATTGTGGCAACGTTTCGCTCTCCAGGAGCTTTATCAATGGCTTGATAAAGCTCCTGGAGAGCGAAACGTTGCCACAATAAATTTCACATTAGTTGCACTTGTGTCCTTTTACTTTACACATCCCTTGAAACTGGGCAACTACCTGAGGTATGGAAGGCAGCAAATGTAGTCCCCGTTTTTAAGAAAGGAAACAGAAACTAGGCACTAAACTACAGACCTGTGTCTCTGACATGTATTGTGTGCAAAGTCATGGAGAAGATTATCAGGAGGAGAGTGGTCGAACAACTGGAAAGGAACAAGATTATAAATGAAAACCAGCATGGGTTCATGGAAGGCAAATCTTGTATCACAAACCTCCTGGAGTTTTATGACAAGGTAACAGAAGTAAGACACGAGAGAGAGGGGTGGGTAGATTGCGTTTTCCTAGACTGCAGGAAGGCCTTTGACACAGTTCCCCACAAGAGATTAGTGCAGAAGCTGGAGGATCAGGCGCACGTAAAAGGGAGGGCACTGCAATGGATAAGGGAATACCTGACAGGGAGGCAGCAACGAGTCATGGTACGTGAAGAGGTATCACAGTGGGCGCCTGTTACGAGCGGGGTCCCACAGGGGTCAGTTCTAGGACCAGTGCTATTTTTGATATATGTGAACGACATGATGGAAGGAATAGACTCTGAAGTGTCCCTGTTCGCAGATGACGTGAAGTTGATGAGAAGAATTAAATCGGACGAGAATGAGGCAGGACTGCAAAGAGACCTGGACAGGCTGGACATGTGGTCCAGCAACTGGCTTCTCGAATTCAATCCAGCCAAATGCAAAGTCATGAAGATTGGGGAGGGGCAAAGAAGACCGCAGACAGAGTATAGGCTAGGTGGACAAAGACTACAGACCTCACTCAGGGAGAAAGACCTTGGGGTGACCATAACACCGAGCACATCACCGGAGGCACACATCAACCAAGTAACCGCTGCAGCATACGGGCGCCTGGCAAACCTGAGAATAGCGTTCCGATACCTTAATAAGGAATCGTTCAAGACACTGTACATTGTGTATGTTAGGCCCATACTGGAGTATGCAGCACCAGTCTGGAACCGACACCTGGTCAAGCACGCCAAGAAGTTAGAGAAAGTACAAAGGTTTGCAACAAGGCTAGTCCCAGAGCTCAAGGGAATGTCATACGAGGAAAGGTTAAGGGAAATCGGACTGACGACACTGGAGGACAGAAGGGTCAGGGGAGACATGATAACGACATACAAGATACTGCGGGGAATAGACAAGGTGGACAGAGATAGGATGTTCCAGAGAGGGGACACAGGGACAAGGGGTCACAACTGGAAGCTGAAGACTCAGACGAGTCACAGGGACGTTAGGAAGTATTTCTTCAGTCATAGAGTTGTCAGCAAGTGGAATAGCCTAGCAAGTGAAGTAGTGGAGGCAGGAACCATACATAGTTTTAAGAAGAGGTATGACAAAGCTCAGGAAGCAGAGAGAGAGAGGATCCAGTAGCGATCAGTGAAGAGGCGGGGCCAGGAGCTGAGTCTCGACCCCTGCAACCACAATTAGGTGAGTACACACTTACACGGGCCCACACACACACTCACACGGGCCCACACACACACACTCACACGGGCCCACACACACACACACACACGGGCCCACACACACTCACACGGGCCCACACACACACACGGCCACACACACACTCACACGGCCACACACACTCACACGGCCCACACACACACACACACACACACACACACGGGCCCACACACACTCGCACGGGCCCACACACACTCACACGGCCACACACACACACACTCACACGTTCAAACACACACACACACACACACACATACACACACACACACACACACACACACACACACACACACACACACACACACACACACACACACACACAGTTCCTTACCAGGTCTCCCATTTCCACAACCCCAATATACCTCCCAGACCACAGTCTTAGAAAAGAAGTTGAAGGTGTGGTATACAAATGCAGATGGAATAACAAACAAGTATGAGGAGTGGCACGAAAGAATCAAAGAGACATCCCCAGACATAATAGCACTCACAGAAACAAAACTCACCAGAATAATAACAGATTCAATCTTTCCATCCGGATATCAAATCCTCAGGAAAGACAGAGGGAGGAGAGGGGGAGGAGGAGTTGCACTGCTAATTAAAAACCAGTGGGGTTTTGAGAAAATGGAAGGAATGGATGGCGTGGGCGAAAGGGACTACTTAGTAGGAACAATCCAGTCTGAGGGACATAAGGTGATAATTGCAGTAATGTACAACCCACCACAGAACTGCAGGAGGCCAAGAGAAGAATACGATGAGAGCAACAGAGCAATGATCGACACACTAGCCGAGGTGGCCAGGAGAGCACACATGGGGGGAGCAAAGTTACTAGTTAAGGGTGATTTCAATCACAAGGAGATTGACTGGGAAAATCTGGAGCCCCATGGGGGTCCCGAAACATGGAGAGCCAAGATGATGGATGTGGTACTGGAGAACCTCATGCATCAACATGTTAGAGACACTACCAGAGAGAGAGGAGAGGATGAACCAGCAAGGTTGGACTTTGTATTCACCATGAGTAGTTCGGACATCGAGGGTATCATGTATGAAAGGCCCCTGGGAGCTAGTGATCATGTGGTTCTGTGCTTCGACTACATAGTTGAGCTCCAAGTGGAGAGAGTAGCAGGAATAGGCTGGGAAAAACCAAACTACAAAAGGGGGAACTACTCAGGCATGAGGAACTTCCTTCAAGACATTCAGTGGGAGAGGGAACTGACAGGAAAACCAGTACAAGAAATGATGGACTATGTAGCAACAAAATGCAAGGAGGCAGATGAGAGGTTTGTTCCCAAGGGAAACAGAAATAATGGGAAGAACAGAACGAGTCCTTGGTTCACCCAAAGGTGTAGGGAGGCAAAAACTAGGTGTACTAGTGAATGGAGAAGGTACAGAAGACAGAGAACTCAGGAAAATAAAGAAATCAGCCGAAGAACCAGAAACGAATATGCACAGATAAGAAGGGAGGCTCAGAGACAATATGAAAATGACATAGCATCAAAAGTAAAGACTGATCCGAAGCTGTTGTACAGCCACATCAGGAGGAAAACAACAGTCAAGGACCAGGTAATCAGACTGAGGAAGGGTGATGGGGAATTCACAAGAAACGACCGAGAGTTATGTCAGGAGCTCAACACAAGATTTAAAGAGGTATTTACAGTGGAAACCAGTAGGACTCCAAGAAATCAGAACAGGGGGGTGCACCAGCAAGTGCTAGATGAGGCACATATAACCATGGAGGAGGTGAAGAAGCTGCTATGCGAACTTGACACCTCAAAGGCGGTGGGACCAGACAACATCTCTCCATGGGTCCTTAAAGAGGGAGCAGAGATATTGTGTGAGCCATTAACAAAGATCTTCAACACATCATTTGAAACTGGGCAACTCCCTGAGGTATGGAAAATGGCAAATGTAGTCCCAATTTTTAAAAAGGGAGACAGACATGAAGCACTAAACCTGGATCACTAACGTGTATAGTATGCAAGGTCATGGAGAAGATCATCAGGAGGAGAGTGGTGGGGCACCTGGAAAGAAACAAGTGTATAATTGACAACCAGCACGGTTTCAGGGAAGGAAAATCCTGTGTCACAAACCTACTAGAGTTTTATGACAAGGTGACAGAAGTAAGACAAGAGAGAGAGGGGTGGATCGACTGCATATTTTTGGACTGCAAGAAGGCCTTCGACACAGTTCCTCACAAGATGTTACTGCAAAAGCTAGAGGACCAGGCACACATAACAGGAAAGGCACTGCAATGGATCAGAGAATATCTGACAGGGAGGCAACAACGAGTCATGGTACGTGACGAGGTGTCAGAGTGGGCGCCTGTGACAAGCGGGGTTCCACAGGGGTCAGTCCTAGGACCTGTGCTGTTCTTGGTATATGTGAGCGACATAACGGAAGGGATAGACTCAGAAGTGTCCTTGTTTGCAGATGATGTGAAGTTAATGAGAAGAATCAAATCAGACGAGGATCAGGCAGGACTACAAAGAGACCTGGACAGGCTACAAGCCTGGTCCAGCAACTGGCTCCTTGAATTTAACCCTGCCAAATGCAAAGTCATGAAGATTGGGGAAGGGCAAAGAAGACCGCAGACACAATATAGTTTAGATGGCCAAAGACTGCAAACCTCACTCAAGGAAAAAGATCTGGGGGTGAGTATAACACCGAGCATATCTCCTGAGGCGCACATCAATCAGATAACCGCTGCAGCATACGGGCGCCTGGCAAACCTACGGATAGCGTTCCGATACCTCAGTAAGGATTCGTTTAAGACTCTGTATACCATCTACGTCAGGCCCATACTGGAGTATGCAGCACCAGTTTGGAATCCACACCTAGTCAAGCACGTCAAGAAATTAGAGAAAGTGCAAAGGTTTGCAACAAGACTAGTCCCAGAGCTACGGGGATTGTCCTATGAAGAAAGGTTGAGGGAAATCGGCCTGACGACACTGGAGGACAGGAGGGTCAGGGGAGACATGATAACGACATATAAAATACTGCGCGGAATAGACGAGGTGGACAAAGACGGGATGTTCCAGAGATGGGACACAGACACAAGAGGTCACAATTGGAAGTTGAAGACTTAGATGAATCAAAGGGATGTTAGGAAGTATTTCTTCAGTCATAGAGTAGTCAGGCCTTGGAATAGCCTAGAAAGTGATGTAGTGGAGGCAGGAACCATACATAGTTTTAAGGCGACGTATGATAGAGCTCATGGGGCAGGGAGAGAGAGGACCTAGTAGCAATCAGCGAAGAGGCGGGGCCAGGAGCTGTGACTCGACCCCTGCAACCACAAATAGGTGAGTACAAATAGGTGAGTACACACACACACACACACACACACACACACACACACACACACACACACACACACACACACACACACACACACATGGGGGTCCCGAAACATGGAGAGCCAGGATGTTGGACGTGGTGCTGGAAAACCTCATGCACCAACATGTTAAGGACACTACCAGAGTGAGAGGGGAGGATGAACCAGCAAGATTGGACCTTGTGTTCACCCTGGGCAGCTCAGACATTGAGGATATCAAGTATGAGAGTCCCCTAGGAGCTAGCGACCACGTGGTTCTGTGCTTTGAATACATAGTAGAGCTGCAAGTGGAGAGAATAACAGGAGTAGAATGGGAAAAGCCTGACTATAAAAGAGGGGACTACATAGGGTTGAAGAACTTCATGCGGGAGGTCCAGTGGGACAGAGAACTGGCAGGAAAGCCAGTAAATGAAATGATGGAATATGTAGCAACAAAATGCAAGGAGGCAGTGGAAAGGTTCATTCCCAAGGGCAACAGTAACAACGGGAAGACCAGAACAAGCCCCTGGTTTACCCGACGGTGTAAGGAGGCAAAAACAAAGTGCAATAGAGAATGGAAAAAGTACAGAAGGCAGAGAACACACGAAAATAGGGAGATCAGTCGCAGAGCCAGGAATGAGTACGCACAGGTAAGGAGGGAGGCCCAGCGACAGTATGAAAATGACATAGCATCGAGAATCAAGACTGACCCGAAACTGTTGTATAGCCACATCAGGAGGAAGACAACAGTCAAAGACCAGGTGATCAGATTAAGGACAGAAGGTGGAGAACTCACAAGAAATGATCAGGAGGTATGTGAGGAGCTGAACAGGAGATTTAAGGAAGTTTTTACAGTAGAGACAGGAAGGGCTGTGGGAAGACAGCACAGAAGGGAACATCAAGAGGGAATATACCAACAAGTGTTGGATGACATACGAACAACTGAGGAGGAGGTGAAGAAGCTCTTAAGTGACCTTGACACCTCAAAGGCGATGGGACCGGACAACATCTCCCCATGGGTCCTTAGAGAAGGAGCAGAGATGCTGTGTGTGCCTCTAACCACAATCTTCAACACATCCCTTGAAACTGGGCAACTACCTGAGAAATGGAAGACAGCTAATGTAGTCCCCATATTTAAGAAAGGAAACAGAAACGAGGCACTAAACTACAGACCTGTGTCTCTGACATGTATTGTGTGCAAAGTCATGGAGAAGATTATCAGGAGGAGAGTGGTCGAACACCTGGAAAGGAACAAGATTATAAATGAAAACCAGCATGGGTTCATGGAAGGCAAATCTTGTATCACAAACCTCCTGGAGTTTTATGACAAGGTAACAGAAGTAAGACACGAGAGAGAGGGTTGGGTAGATTGCGTTTTCCTAGACTGCAGGAAGGCCTTTGACACAGTTCCCCACAAGAGATTAGTGCAGAAGCTGGAGGATCAGGCACACATAAAAGGAAGGGCACTGCAATGGATAAGGGAATACCTGACAGGGAGGCAGCAACGAGTCATGGTACGTGAAGAGGTATCACAGTGGGCGCCTGTTACGAGCGGGGTCCCACAGGGGTCAGTTCTAGGACCAGTGCTATTTTTGATATATGTGAACGACATGATGGAAGGAATAGACTCTGAAGTGTCCCTGTTCGCAGATGACGTGAAGTTGATGAGAAGAATTAAATCGGACGAGGATGAGGCAGGACTGCAAAGAGACCTGGAGAGGCTGGACATGTGGTCCAGTAACTGGCTCCTCGAATTCAATCCAGCCAAATGCAAAGTCATGAAGATTGGGGAGGGGCAAAGAAGACCGCAGACAGAATATAGGCTAGGTGGACAAAGACTACAGACCTCACTCAGGGAGAAAGACCTTGGGGTGACCATAACACCGAGTACATCACCGGAGGCACACATCAACCAAATAACCGCTGCAGCATACGGGCGCCTGGCAAACCTGAGAATAGCGTTCCGATACCTCAATAAGGAATCGTTCAAGACACTGTACACTGTGTATGTTAGGCCCATACTGGAGTATGCAGCACCAGTCTGGAACCCACACCTGGTCAAGCACGTCAAGAAGTTAGAGAAAGTACAAAGGTTTGCAACAAGGCTAGTCCCAGAGCTCAAGGGAATGTCGTACGAGGAAAGGTTAAGGGAAATCGGACTGACGACACTGGAGGACAGAAGGGTCAGGGGAGACATGATAACGACATACAAGATACTGCGGGGAATAGACAAGGTGGACAGAGATAGGATGTTCCAGAGAGGGGACACAGGGACAAGGGGTCACAACTGGAAGCTGAAGACTCAGACGAGTCACAGGGACGTTAGGAAGTATTTCTTCAGTCATAGAGTTGTCAGCAAGTGGAATAGCCTAGCAAGTGAAGTAGTGGAGGCAGGAACCATACATAGTTTTAAGAAGAGGTATGACAAAGCTCAGGAAGCAGAGAGAGAGAGGATCCAGTAGCGATCAGTGAAGAGGCGGGGCCAGGAGCTGAGTCTCGACCCCTGCAACCACAATTAGGTGAGTACAATTAGGTGAGTACACACACACACACACACACACACACACACACATCATATATTCACGCTAGGTACACTGAGAGGTTTAATCACCGCGGCTCACCTGATTTAATTTGCAGCTCCAGCAGAGCCCAGGTAATATGGTGCAAAAATAAACCAGGATAGATTTCTAATTTCAGTGATGAGAGCAATAATGTTGTCAACAATGTTGCTCATCTGTTACTGTTACTGTTGTTCACTGAATTACTTGTTTTTACTCTCTGTCTCTCTCTCTGTCTGTCTCTCTGCCTATCTCTCTGTCTCTCTCTCTGTCTCTCTCTCTCTCTGTCTCTCTGTTTCACATACAATGGTTTTCTAAGCTTCTTGTTCTCTTTCTTGATCTTTCTTTCACTCGATCTTCTAATCTTTCTCGACATTTTCTACGGTTTTTCATTCTTGTGTTGTTGCTCTCCTTCCTTCTGTTCTCCTCTTCTTCTTTCTGTTCTTCTCCTCTTCTTCCTTCTGTTCTTCTCCTCTCCTTCCTTCTGTTCTCCTCTTCTTCCTTCTGTTCTCCTCCTCTTCTTCCTTCTGTTCTCTTCCTCTTCTTCCTTCTGTTCTTCTCCTCTTCTTCCTTCTGTTCTCCTCTTCTTTCTCCTGTTCTCCTCTTCCTGCTGTGAGAGTTGAAGAAGCATCATGACACAGGGGACGAGAGAGAGTGAAAGTTGAGCATCCAGATAACACATCCAAGTATCAGTGTTGGTGTGGATGCTGTGTGGTGAAGCTAGAGATGTTATCTCAGTCGTCACCACCACAATCACTGCTACCATCACAATCATCACTACCACAGTCACTACTAACACCACACACATCACTACCACCACCACCACAGTCATCATTACTACAACCATCACAGTCGTAACTACCACCACCACAATCATCACTACTACCACAGTCATCACTACTACCACAGTCATCACTACCACCACCACAGTCATCACTACCACCACAGTCATTACTCCCACCACCATCACAGTCATCACTACCACCAACACCACAGTCATCACTACCACCACGGTCACCACCACCAGTCATCACCAGTCATCACTACCGCCAACATCATCACAGTCATTATTACCACCACAGTCACCACCACCACAGTCATCACCCCCACCACCACAGTCATCACCACCCCCACCACAGTCATCACCACCACCACAGTCATCACTACCACCACAGTCATTACTCCCACCACCACCACCACAGTCATCACTACCATCAACACCACAGTCATCACTACCACCACGGTCACCACCACCAGTCACCACCAGTCATCACTACCCCCAACATCATCACAGTCATTATTACCACCACAGTCACCACCACCACAGTCATCACTACCACCAACACCACAGTCATCACTACCACCACGGTCACCACCACCACCACCAGTCACCACCAGTCATCACTACCGCCAACATCATCACAGTCATTATTACCACCACAGTCACCACCACCACAGTTATCACCCCCACCACCACAGTCATCACCACCACCATCACAGTCATCACCACCACCACAGTCATCACTACCACCACAGTCATTACTCCACCACCACAGTCATCACTACCACCAACACCACAGTCATCACTACCACCACAGTCATTACTCCACCACCACAGTCATCACTACCACCAACACCACAGTCATCACCACCACCACAGTCACCAGCAGTCATCACTACCCCCAACATCATCACAGTCATTATTACCACCACAGTCATCACCACCCCCACCACAGTCATCACCACCACCACAGTCATCACTACCACCACAGTCATTACTCCCACCACCACAGTCACCAACACCACAGTCATCACCACCACCACAGTCACCACCACCACCACCACAGTCATCACCACCACCACAGTCATCACCCCCACCACCACAGTCATCACCACCACCACAGTCACCCCCACCACCACAGTCACCACCACCACAGTCATCACCACCACCACCACAGTCATCACCACCACCACAGTCATCACCCCCACCACCACAGTCATCACCACCACCACAGTCACCCCCACCACCACAGTCATCACCACCACCACAGTCACCACCACCACCACAGTCATCACCACCACCACAGTCATCAACACCACCACAGTTCACCCCCACCACCACAGTCATCACTACCACCAACACCACAGTCATCAACACCACCACAGTCATCATCACCACCACAGTCATCAACACCACCACAGTCATCAACACCACCACAGTCATCAACACCACCACAGTCATCAACACCACCACAGTCATCAACACCACCACAGTCATCAACACCACCACAGTCATCAACACCACCACAGTCATCAACACCACCACAGTCATCAACACCACCACAGTCATCATCACCACCACAGTCATCACCACCACCACAGTCACCCCCACCACCACAGTCACCCCCACCACCACAGTTATCACCCCCACCACCACAGTCATCACCACAGTCATCAACACCACCACAGTCATCAACCCCACAACAGTCATCACCACCACAGTCATCACCACCACAGTCATCATCACCACAGTCATCAACACCACCACAGTCATCAACCCCACAACAGTCATCACCACCACAGTCATCACCACCACAGTCATCATCACCACAGTCATCAACCCCACAACAGTCATCACCACCACAGTCATCACCACCACAGTCATCACCACAGTCATCAACACCACCACAGTCACCACCACCACAGTCATTACCACCACCACAGTCATCACCACCACCACCACAGTCATCACCACCACCACAGTCACCACCACCACCGCAGTCACCCCCACCACCACAGTCATCATCCCCACCACCACAGTCATCACCCCCACCACTACAGTCATCACCACCACCACCACGGTCACCACCACCACCACAGTCATCACCCCCACCACCACAGTCATCACCCCCACCACCACAGTCATCACCCCCACCACCACAGTCACCACCACCACAGTCACCACCACCACAGTCACCACCACCACCACAGTCACCCCCACCACCACAGTCACCACCATCACAGTCACCACCACCACAGTCACCACCACCACAGTCACCACCACCACAGTCATCACCACCACCACAGTCATCACCACCACCACCACAGTCATCACCACCACCACCACAGTCACCACCACCACAGTCATTACCCCCACCACCACAGTCACCACCACCACAGTCACCACCACCACAGTCATCACCACCACCACAGTCATCACCACCACCACCACAGTCATCACCACCACCACCACAGTCATCACCACCACCACCACAGTCACCACCACCACAGTCATCACCACCACCACAGTCATCACCACCACCACCACAGTCATCACCACCACCATCACTACCCCTGGCGAGGCACTACCTCACCTACTCCTAAGGGGATGTGAGGCGGAGAAACAAGAAGTTACACACTAATGGAACACCAGTAAGCACTATTATAATAATTTCCAATTTCACCATTACAAATTAAATTCTCTCTGCTTGGTAAAGTTTAAATGAAACATTTTCGTGAGTTCTTTCTGTGACTAGCGCTTCGAATTATAAATTGGAAGTGTTATACAGGATTAAAAGGTTTGAAAACCTTTGGTGGTTCATGATTAAAGCAATTTAGAAAATAATGATGTATTTATCAGCATTATACACGGTCAGTCTGGCAGATGTTGTCAATAAGCATAAAATTAATCACCTTTGACAATCCCATGGTGGAGTGGTTGCCTGCTGCTGAATATTTGGGGTAAATTGTCGAATCTCGCAAAAAGTGGCGTGTGGCTTTAAGGTTCTGACGATAATGTTATATATGATTCTTCTTCCTTCCAGTGAGAGGGACGAGAAGGAGGAGAAGGAGGAAGAGAAGCAGGAGGAGATTTATGAAGGAAGATGATCGCCTTTCAGGAGGAAGGCAAGATAATACTATTATTTATGAAGAAAGGACTGTACTTAGGAATATTGATAGTCTCTTATCAGGGAATTCAACACGATGTTTTGGAGAGAAAAATGCAAATTAGATTTATTTTCTTGTCTTTCCGTCTCTGTGTCTGTCTCCCACTTGTCTTCACAGACATCCAGACACCAGACGCATACACATAGACGTACAAACAAGACTCCCGAAATCGTAATTACACGATTGCAAACAAACCATACCACGGGTGGGGTTTGAACCCGCGACTGTCTGGAGTTTTGAGACTCTCTGACCGCGGGTTCAAACCCCACCCGTGGTATTGTTTAGACAAACAAGGCAAGTGCATAATCTGCATAACAGAGGTAGTTTGTATTAATGTTGGTAGAATTACCCACTATATGTTAGGTAACAGGACACAAGTGCAACTAATGTGGCAACGTTTCGCTCTCCAGGAGCTTTGTCAAGCCGTGAACGGTTTGACAAAGCTCCTGGAGAGCGAAACAGTCTTAAAACTGACTTCAGGACTTTAACATTATTAGCTTAAAATTATATACGTGACAGTGGCAGTGTGTGGCGAAACGTTTCCACATTGCAGATACCCAAGTGTTGTATATGTTTGATATACAGTGCCGACAAGATGAAGACACATGTGCAACATCTGGGTATCTTTATTTGTAGACGTTTCGCCATCCAGTGGCTTTATCAGTACAAATTCAAGGACTTAATTGGATTCCAGTAGAACTATATGCATAAAATGAGGTAATCAGTCCCTCAGCCTTGAGAAGCAAAGAACTTCATGGATTCGAGCAATGATTATTTATGCTAGGTAGCTCGTGAGGGTCTAAAACTTGCAACATAGCGAGTCCTGGAACTTAGAGAAGTATGCTTCAGGAATTTAATTTTTAGACCCCAATGAGAGTAGGATCAAGGGAGCTATGCTTACGACGTACAGGATACTCCCTTAATTTGACATGAATGATACAAATGATGTGAAATGGATGTGAAAATGAGAGGCACAAGCGTTTCAGCCTTGATAATGGTCTAGGAGAGAGCGAAATGTCAGAGTTTCCTCTCTGGGTTTGAGTTACCGGTCAACTGTTACAGCTACAAGATTATCACCAGTTACTGACCCTTGTACTCTTTTTATCTCCTTTCAGTAGACTAATTAATACACTCACAGGAGGGTACCTGGTTCCCTGGATTATTAATACTCCAACAGAAGAGTACCTGAGTCCCTGGATTATTAATACTCCCACAGGAGGGTACTTGATTCCCTGGATTAATAATACTCCTACAGGAGGGTACCTAAGTCCCTGGATTATTAATACTCCCACAGGAGGGTACCTGGTTCCCTGGATTATTAACATCCACAGAAGGGTACCTGATTCCCTGGATTAATACTCCCACAGGATGTTATTGATGTCATCCAGAGGGGAACATCCACCAACTTGTCAGTTTAGAACAAACATGGGTACGATATATATAACAAACACTGTATGGAACGCTGCCTCCCGGATTATACCCTCATGGTATAAGCTCCTGTGTGTAAATAAGTGTGTACTCTGAACCTTGTGTACACTGAAGTTTGTGTACACTGAACCTTGTGTACACTGAACCTTGTGTACACTGAACCTTGTGTACACTGAACCTTGTGTACACTGAACCTTGTGTACACTGAACCTTGTGTACACTGAACCTTGTGTACACTGAACCTTGTGTACTCTGAACCTTGTGTACACTGAAGCTTGTGTACACTGAACCTTGTGTACTCTGAACCTTGTGTACACTGAAGCTTGTGTACACTGAACCTTGTGTACACTGAACCTTGTGTACACTGAAGCTTGTGTACACTGAACCTTGTGTACACTGAACCTTGTGTACACTGAACCTTGTGTACACTGAAGCTTGTGTACACTGAACCTTGTGTACACTGAAGCTTGTGTACACTGAACGCTGTGTCCACATACAGTAGTACACGAATTCCTTCACGCGATTATCACACATACACATACACACACACACACACATACACACACACACACACACATACACGCACACACACAAACAAAAACACAAACACACACACACACACACACACACACACACACACACACACACACACACACCTGAAGGTTATATGAATATTTAAAAATCCATTCTTTATCCTCTTCCACTTCCTCCTCCTGCCTTCCTCCTGCCTCACTACCTTCTCCCTGGCCCAGGAGCGCCCGTCGTCCCGCCTTACTGCATTATATACCCACTGTTGTATCACCTGCTGTATAATTCAGCAGGAATGTATCAGTCCTTGCTTCAATGTTCTTGTTCCTTTTCCCACTTATTCCTTTATTTGTGTGTGTGTGTGTGTGTGTGTGTGTGTGTGTGTGTGTGTGTGTGTGTGTGTGTGTGTGTGTGTGTGTGTGTGTGTGTGTGTGTGTGTGTTGTGTGTGTGTGTGTGTGTGTGTGTGTGTGTGTGTGTGTGTGTGTGTGTGTGTGTGTGTGTGTGTGTTGTGTGTGTGTGTGTGTGTGTGTGTGTGTGTGTGTGTGTGTGTGTGTGTGTGTGTGTGTGTGTGTGTGTGTGTGTGTGTGTATGTGTGTGTATGTGTGTGAGTTCAGCTACATGGAGCTGAACTCTTCTCCAGGTTGAGGGACTGACCACCTCAAACACTTTTTCTCCGAGGTTGATGGACTGACTACATCGTCTTTATTTCATTTCTACTGCTGCCTCTGTATCTGACTGAAGAAGCCTACTGTGTAGGCGAAACATTTCATCAATGATGATACCCAACTGCTGAACATGTGTCTTAATTTTCTTATGGTCTTATATTACTTGCTCCCACACCAGGCCTCCTGATTTCTAGCCTGTTCAATCAGGCTATTAGTGCCCGCTACATATAGTTGAACAGGGGCACCATAGCTAGGCGGATCAGGAGCTAACTTGAAGAAATTACCGAGTTTTGTCTTGATGCCAACTAGGGTTTGAAGAGTCGTGGTCCACTTAAATTTACGAGTGTATGAATGTCGTGTGTGAGTGGAACAACATCTGAGTGTCATGTGTGAGCGGAACAACACCTGAGTGTCGAGTGTGAGTGGAACAACACCTGAGTGTTGTGTGTGAGGTGGAAGAACATCTGAGAATCGTGTGTGAGTGGAACAACACCTGAGTGTCATGTGTGAGTGGAACAACACCTGAGTGTCATGTGCGAGTGGAACAACACCTGAGTGTTGTGTGTGAGGTGGAACAACACCTGAGTGTCATGTGCGAGTGGAACAACACCTGAGTGTCATGTGCGAGTGGAACAACACCTGAGTGTTGTGTGTGAGGTGGAACAACACCTGAGTGTCATGTGTGAGTGGAACAACACCTGAGTGTCATGTGCGAGTGGAACAACACCTGAGTGTTGTGTGTGAGGTGGAACAACACCTGAGTGTCATGTGTGAGTGGAACAACACCTGAGTGTTGTGTGTGAGGTGGAACAACACCTGAGTGTTGTGTGTGAGGTGGAACAACACCTGAGTGTTGTGTGTGAGGTGGAACAACACCTGAGTGTTGTGTGTGAGGTGGAACAACACCTGAGTATCGAGTGTGAAGTGAAACAACACCTGAGTGTCGAGTGTGAGGTGGAGTAACACTTGAGTGTTGAGTGTGAGGTGGAACAACACCTGAGTGTCGAGTGTGAGGTGTAACAGTACCAGAGTGTCGTGTGTGAGGTGGAACAACACCTGAGAATCGTGTGTGAGTGCAACAACACCTGAGTGTCAAGTGTGAGGTGGAGCAAGACCTGAGTGTCGAGTATGAGGTGGAACAACACCTGAATGCCGTGTGTGAGTGGAACAACACCTGAGTGTCGAATGTGAAGTGGAAGAACACCTGAGTGACTTGTGTTAGGTGGAACAACACCTGAGCGACGTGTGTTAGGTGGAACAACACCTGAGTGACGTGTGTTAGGTGAAACAACACCTGAGTGACGTGTGTTAGGTGGAACAACACTTGAGTGACGTGTGTTAGGTGGAACAACACCTGAGTGATGTGTGTTAGGTGGAACAACACCTGAGTGTCGTGTGTTAGGTGGAACAACACCTGAGTGACGTGTGTTAGGTGGAACAACACCTGAGTGTCTTGTGTTAGGCGGAACAACACCCGAGTGACGTGTGTTAGGTGGAACAACACCTGAGTGTCGTGTGTTAGGTGGAACAACACCTGAGTGACGTGTGTTAGGTGGAACAACACCTGAGTGACGTGTGTTAGGTGGAACAACACCTGAGTGTCGTGTGTTAGGTGGAACAACACTTGAGTGACGTGTGTTAGGTGGAGCAACACCTGAGTGTCGTGTGTTAGGTGGAACAACACCTGAGTGACGTGTGTTAGGCGGAACAACACCTGAGTGACGTGTGTTAGGTGGAACAACACCTGAGTGTCGTGTGTTAGGTGGAACAACACCTGAGTGTCGTGTGTTAGGTGGAACAACACCTGAGTGACGTGTGTTAGGTGGAACAACACCTGAGTGTCGTGTGTTAGGTGGAACAACACCTGAGTGTCGTGTGTTAGGTGGAACAACACCTGAGTGTCGTGTGTTAGGTGGAACAACACCTGAGTGTCGTGTGTTAGGTGGAACAACACCTGAGTGTCGTGTGTTAGGTGGAACAACACCTGAGTGTCGTGTGTTAGGTGGAACAACACCTGAGTGTCGTGTGTTAGGTGGAACAACACCTGAGTGTCGTGTGTTAGGTGGAACAACACCTGAGTGTCGTGTGTTAGGTGGAACAACACCTGAGTGACGTGTGTTAGGTGGAACAACACCTGAGTGTCTTGTGTTAGGCGGAACAACACCCGAGTGACGTGTGTTAGGTGGAACAACACCTGAGTGTCGTGTGTTAGGTGGAACAACACCTGAGTGACGTGTGTTAGGTGGAACAACACCTGAGTGACGTGTGTTAGGTGGAACAACACCTGAGTGTCGTGTGTTAGGTGGAACAACACTTGAGTGACGTGTGTTAGGTGGAGCAACACCTGAGTGTCGTGTGTTAGGTGGAACAACACCTGAGTGACGTGTGTTAGGCGGAACAACACCTGAGTGACGTGTGTTAGGTGGAACAACACCTGAGTGTCGTGTGTTAGGTGGAACAACACCTGAGTGTCGTGTGTTAGGTGGAACAACACCTGAGTGACGTGTGTTAGGTGGAACAACACCTGAGTGTCGTGTGTTAGGTGGAACAACTCCTGAGTGTCGTGTGTTAGGTGGAACAACACCTGAGTGTCGTGTGTTAGGTGGAACAACACCTGAGTGTCGTGTGTTAGGTGGAACAACACCTGAGTGTCGTGTGTTAGGTGGAACAACACCTGAGTGTCGTGTGTTAGGTGGAACAACACCTGAGTGTCGTGTGTTAGGTGGAACAACACCTGAGTGTCGTGTGTTAGGTGGAACAACACCTGAGTGTCGTGTGTTAGGTGGAACAACACCTGAGTGTCGTGTGTTAGGTGGAACAACACCTGAGTGTCGTGTGTTAGGTGGAACAACACCTGAGTGTCGTGTGTTAGGTGGAACAACACCTGAGTGTCGTATGTTAGGTGGAACAACACCTGAGTGTCGTGTGTTAGGTGGAACAACACCTGAGTGTCGTGTGTTAGGTGGAACAACACCTGAGTGTCGTGTGTTAGGTGGAACAACACCTGAGTGTCGTGTGTTAGGTGGAACAACACCTGAGTGTCGTATGTTAGGTGGAACAACACCTGAGTGTCGTGTGTTTGGTGGAACAACACCTGAGTGTCGTGTGTTAGGTGGAACAACACCTGAGTGACGTGTGTTAGGTGGAACAACACCTGAGTGTCGTGTGTTAGGTGGAACAACACCTGAGTGTCGTGTGTTAGGTGGAACAACACCTGAGTGTCGTGTGTTAGGTGGAACAACACCTGAGTGTCGTGTGTTAGGTGGAACAACACCTGAGTGTCGTGTGTTAGGTGGAACAACACCTGAGTGTCGTGTGTTAGGTGGAACAACACCTGAGTGTCGTGTGTTAGGTGGAACAACACCTGAGTGTCGTATGTTAGGTGGAACAACACCTGAGTGTCGTGTGTTTGGTGGAACAACACCTGAGTGTCGTGTGTTAGGTGGAACAACACCTGAGTGACGTGTGTTAGGTGGAACAACACCTGAGTGTCGTGTGTTAGGTGGAACAACACCTGAGTGTCGTGTGTTAGGTGGAACAACACCTGAGGACAAACTAACGAGAAAGCAATATACAATTAAATAAGTCATGCTGGTTAGATAAAACATGGAGTTTGTCAGGACACACACACACACACACACACCAGGGGCCAGGAGCTGTGAATCGACCCCTGCAACCACAGCTAGGTGAGTACACACACACACACACACACACACACACACACACACACACACACACACACACACACACACACACACACACACACACACACACACACCAAGTGCAAAGTCATGAAGATTGGGGAAGGGCAAAGAAGGCCGCAGACGGAGTACAGTCTAGGGGGTCTGAGACTACAAACCTCACTCAAGGAAAAAGATCTTGGGGTGAGTATAACACCAGGCACATCTCCTGAAGCGCACATCAACCAAATAACTGCTGCAGCATATGGGCGCCTAGCAAACCTCAGAACAGCATTCCGACATCTTAATAAGGAATCGTTCAGGACCCTGTACACCGTGTACGTTAGGCCCATATTGGAGTATGCGGCACCAGTTTGGAACCCACACCTAGCCAAGCACGTAAAGAAACTAGAGAAAGTGCAAAGGTTTGCAACAAGACTAGTCCCAGAGCTAAGAGGTATGTCCTACGAGGAGAGGTTAAGGGAAATCAACCTGACGACACTGGAGGACAGGAGAGATAGGGGGGACATGATAACGACATACAAAATACTGAGAGGAATTGACAAGGTGGACAAAGACAGGATGTTCCAGAGATTGGACACAGTAACAAGGGGACACAGTTGGAAGCTGAAGACACAGATGAATCACAGGGATGTTAGGAAGTATTTCTTCAGCCACAGAGTAGTCAGTAAGTGGAATAGTTTGGGAAGCGATGTAGTGGAGGCAGGATCCATACATAGCTTTAAGCAGAGGTATGATAAAGCTCACGGCTCAGGGAGAGTGACCTAGTAGCGATCAGTGAAGAGGCGGGGCCAGGAGCTCGGACTCGACCCCCGCAATTTCAACTAGGTGAGTACAACTAGGTGAGTACACAGACACACACAGACGAGCACACAAAAAACATATCATCGGACAAGCATTGTTAAATAATATTTGCTTTAACAATGATGGAAGAACCAGTCAAAGATATTCAAGGCGGCCAGAAACGTTACACAACATCCATTCAATTTTCACAATTTCCCTTCGTCTAGCGTGTAAAGGTCACTGCGAGTAGCGTGCAAAGGTCACCTCGTCACTACCTGACCTTTTAAAGTATTCACAGTCACTCGGGCCATTTTAAACCCTCCCTCAGATTTTCCAGGTTTTCGCAAGATTCGTCAATGGGAGAATGTAGAGGGAGTTTTGATGCTGGTTATTTTTCCTGCCAGCATAGCGATGAGGTGGTGTGTCGCTGTGACCTCTGACAACTACATGGCGGTAACTAGTTAGTGCGTCTACCTGGAGGGTAGTCTGGGGGTCAACGCCCCCGCGACCCTGTCCGAGACCAGACCTCAGGTCCCAGAGCTCAGTCACTCCAAGTGCACGGATGGTATATATATATATATATATATATATATATATATATATATATATATATATATATATATATATAAACTCATTTAAAATTAAGTCTTTTCTAAAATTTTCTCTTATACGTTTAAAGATATATTTTTTTCATTAATGTTGATGTAAAAATTTATAATTTTGCACCAAAAGGAACTTAGAAAACTTACCTAACCTTATTATATCAAGAGTAATTTATTTTAGCCTAACCCAACTAAATATATTTTAGATTTGTGTACAATAATTTAATACTAAACAAACACAGTGAAATATATTTTTTTCTTTAGGTTCTGAATGATTTTGGTGAAATTATTGCATACACAAATTTTCACTTGTCTTATATGGCAAGATGAACGTTGCTATTTAAGCCAAGATCGCAAATTCTGCCTATATATATATATATATATATATATATATATATATATATATATATATATATATATATATATATATATATATATATATATATATAATGATAATAAGCTTACAAGAGAGCGGGGACAGATTCAACCACAGGAAATCCTTACCAGCGTGCTGCAATTCTATGACAGAGATACAGAGATCAAGTAGGAGAGTCAAGGCAAGCATTTTCCTGGTCTGTAAGAGAGCTGAACCTGAAGGATGGAATCAACGAGCGAGTGTGAAGTGGAAAATGTCAACAGTTGAAGAGTTACGAGCGGCGTCCCTCACGGGTCAGTAGTGGAGCCTATTTAGTTTCCAAAAATAATAAACGATCTTCAAGAAGGGATTGAAACTGTCGTTTCTATTTCTGAGGTGTAAAACTAATGAGAAGGATAAGAACAGAAGATTATATAGGCCTAGATGTATGTATAAACTGTACGTATTCTTTGGATGGTTATGTGAGTGGGTGTGATTGGCTGCGAATTAAACTTGTCTATCATGCACCAATAGACTTAATACACTTCTCCTCCAAATTATGTTCAAAATGGTATATAATACCGACAAGCTGATGATTAAGACATACGTATATATAAGCCTACACAGTGGATTTCTTCAGAAGAAGCCTGCTGTGTAGGCGATACGTTATAACAGTAAAAATCCTCAACTGTTGCACATGTGTCTTAATCAACTGCACCTCCAGTCTTATGTTCGTATGGAGAGGCTGCAGTGGCAGTCAAATATATGGCTGCTGGAGCTCAATCCAAAGCAATATACGGCTGCTGGAGCTCAATCCAAAGAAATGCAAAACCATGAAGATCGGGAAAGAGAGGAAGCACTGGACACTGAATATATCGAAGATGGTAGAAGATGTAAACATAAGTACACGAAAGAGATCTGGAAGACAGTATCCTGTTATATCACCATTTAAATATAAGAATAGCATTTAGTTATCTGAGGTAAGGTCCCTGACCACAGCGCCCCCTGGCCAAGCATGGACAGGAACTCTAGAATGTCCAAAGAGTTTCACGAAGATTAATACTAGACCTCAGAGCTTCAAGCCTTAGCTTATAAAGCGTAAATTCGTTGTTACAACAGGTCTACGGAAATCAGGCTGGGAGTGTCAGAGTGCACTCACTGGTGGGAGTGTCAGAGTGCGCTCACTGGTGGGAGTGTCAGAGTGCGCTCACTGGTGGGAGTGTCAGAGTGCACTCACTGGTGGGAGTGTCAGAGTGCACTCACTGGTGGGAGTGTCAGAGTGCACTCACTGGTGGGAGTGTCAGAGTGCACTCACTGGTGGGAGTGTCAGAGTGCACTCACTGGTGGGAGTGTCAGAGTGCACTCACTGGTGGGAGTGTCAGAGTGCGCTCACTGGTGGGAGTGTCAGAGTGCGCTCACTGGTGGGAGTGCCAGAGTGCACTCACTGGTGGGAGTGCCAGAGTGCACTCACTGGTGGGAGTGCCAGAAGGCACTCACTGGTGGGAGTGCCAGAGTGCACTCACTGGTGGGAGTGCCAGAGTGCACTCACTGGTGGGAGTGTCAGAGTGCACTCACTGGTGGGAGTGTCAGAGTGCGCTCACTGGTGGGAGTGTCAGAGTGCGCTCACTGGTGGGAGTGTCAGAGTGCACTCACTGGTGGGAGTGTCAGAGTGCGCTCACTGGTGGGAGTGTCAGAGTGCGCTCACTGGTGGGAGTGTCAGAGTGCGCTCACTGGTGGGAGTGTCAGAGTGCGCTCACTGGTGGGAGTGTCAGAGTGCACTCACTGGTGGGAGTGTCAGAGTGCACTCACTGGTGGGAGTGTCAGAGTGCGCTCACTGGTGGGAGTGCCAGAGTGCACTCACTGGTGGGAGTGCCAGAGTGCACTCACTGGTGGGAGTGCCAGAAGGCACTCACTGGTGGGAGTGCCAGAGTGCACTCACTGGTGGGAGTGCCAGAGTGCACTCACTGGTGGGAGTGTCAGAGTGCACTCACTGGTGGGAGTGTCAGAGTGCGCTCACTGGTGGGAGTGTCAGAGTGCGCTCACTGGTGGGAGTGTCAGAGTGCACTCACTGGTGGGAGTGTCAGAGTGCGCTCACTGGTGGGAGTGTCAGAGTGCACTCACTGGTGGGAGTGTCAGAGTGCACTCACTGGTGGGAGTGTCAGAGTGCGCTCACTGGTGGGAGTGTCAGAGTGCACTCACTGGTGGGAGTGTCAGAGTGCGCTCACTGGTGGGAGTGTCAGAGTGCGCTCACTGGTGGGAGTGTCAGAGTGCGCTCACTGGTGGGAGTGTCAGAGTGCACTCACTGGTGGGAGTGTCAGAGTGCACTCACTGGTGGGAGTGTCAGAGTGCGCTCACTGGTGGGAGTGTCAGAGTGCACTCACTGGTGGGAGTGTCAGAGTGCACTCACTGGTGGGAGTGTCAGAGTGCGCTCACTGGTGGGAGTGTCAGAGTGCACTCACTGGTGGGAGTGTCAGAGTGCACTCACTGGTGGGAGTGTCAGAGTGCGCTCACTGGTGGGAGTGTCAGAGTGCACTCACTGGTGGGAGTGTCAGAGTGCGCTCACTGGTGGGAGTGTCAGAGTGCGCTCACTGGTGGGAGTGTCAGAGTGCGCTCACTGGTGGGAGTGTCAGAGTGCACTCACTGGTGGGAGTGTCAGAGTGCACTCACTGGTGGGAGTGTCAGAGTGCACTCACTGGTGGGAGTGTCAGAGTGCACTCACTGGTGGGAGTGTCAGAGTGCACTCACTGGTGGGAGTGTCAGAGTGCACTCACTGGTGGGAGTGTCAGAGTGCACTCACTGGTGGGAGTGTCAGAGTGCGCTCACTGGTGGGAGTGTCAGAGTGCACTCACTGGTGGGAGTGTCAGAGTGCGCTCACTGGTGGGAGTGTCAGAGTGCGCTCACTGGTGGGAGTGTCAGAGTGCGCTCACTGGTGGGAGTGTCAGAGTGCACTCACTGGTGGGAGTGTCAGAGTGCACTCACTGGTGGGAGTGTCAGAGTGCGCTCACTGGTGGGAGTGTCAGAGTGCACTCACTGGTGGGAGTGTCAGAGTGCGCTCACTGGTGGGAGTGTCAGAGTGCGCTCACTGGTGGGAGTGTCAGAGTGCACTCACTGGTGGGAGTGTCAGAGTGCGCTCACTGGTGGGAGTGTCAGAGTGCGCTCACTGGTGGGAGTGTCAGAGTGCACTCACTGGTGGGAGTGTCAGAGTGCACTCACTGGTGGGAGTGCCAGAGTGCACTCACTGGTGGGAGTGTCAGAGTGCACTCACTGGTGGGAGTGTCAGAGTGCGCTCACTGGTGGGAGTGTCAGAGTGCGCTCACTGGTGGGAGTGTCAGAGTGCACTCACTGGTGGGAGTGTCAGAGTGCACTCACTGGTGGGAGTGTCAGAGTGCGCTCACTGGTGGGAGTGCCAGAGTGCACTCACTGGTGGGAGTGCCAGAGTGCACTCACTGGTGGGAGTGCCAGAAGGCACTCACTGGTGGGAGTGCCAGAGTGCACTCACTGGTGGGAGTGCCAGAGTGCACTCACTGGTGGGAGTGCCAGACGGCACTCACTGGTGGGAGTGTCAGATTGCGCTCACTGGTGGGAGTGCCAGAGTGCACTCACTGGTGGGAGTGCCAGAGTGCACTCACTGGTGGGAGTGCCAGAGTGCACTCACTGGTGGGAGTGCCAGAGTGCACTCACTGGTGGGAGTGCCAGAGTGCACTCACTGGTGGGAGTGCCAGAAGGCACTCACTGGTGGGAGTGTCAGAGTGCGCTCACTGGTGGGAGTGCCAGAAGGCACTCACTGGTGGGAGTGTCAGAGTGCGCTCACTGGTGGGAGTGCCAGAGTGCACTCACTGGTGGGAGTGCCAGAGTGCACTCACTGGTGGGAGTGCCAGAGTGCACTCACTGGTGGGAGTGCCAGAGTGCACTCACTGGTGGGAGTGCCAGAAGGCACTCACTGGTGGGAGTGTCAGAGTGCGCTCACTGGTGGGAGTGCCAGAAGGCACTCACTGGTGGGAGTGCCAGAGTGCACTCACTGGTGGGAGTGTCAGAGTGCGCTCACTGGTGGGAGTGCCAGAGTGCACTCACTGGTGGGAGTGCCAGAGTGCACTCACTGGTGGGAGTGCCAGAAGGCACTCACTGGTGGGAGTGTCAGAGTGCGCTCACTGGTGGGAGTGCCAGAAGGCACTCACTGGTGGGAGTGCCAGAGTGCACTCACTGGTGGGAGTGTCAGAGTGCGCTCACTGGTGGGAGTGCCAGAAGGCACTCACTGGTGGGAGTGCCAGAGTGCACTCACTGGTGGGAGTGCCAGAGTGCACTCACTGGTGGGAGTGCCAGAAGGCACTCACTGGTGGGAGTGCCAGAGTGCACTCACTGGTGGGAGTGCCAGAGTGCACTCACTGGTGGGAGTGTCAGAGTGCGCTCACTGGTGGGAGTGCCAGAAGGCACTCACTGGTGGGAGTGCCAGAGTGCACTCACTGGTGGGAGTGCCAGAGTGCACTCACTGGTGGGAGTGCCAGAAGGCACTCACTGGTGGGAGTGCCAGAGTGCCAGCTGCTTCATTATCAAACACACTAAGTCTGAAATATAAAACCCCGCCTTAATTAATGACCTTAGTTAGTGTGTATGTGTACTCACCTAATTGTGGTTGCAAGGGTCGATTCACAGCTCCTGGTCCCGCCTCTTTACGGTCACTACCAAGTCCACTCTCTCGCTGCTCCATAAGCTTTATCATACCTGTGTACTCACCTAGTTGTACTCACCTAGTTGAGGTTGCGGGGGTCGAGTCCGAGCTCCTGGCCCCGCCTCTTCACTGATCGCTACTAGGTCACTCTCCCTGAGCCGTGAGCTTTATCATACCTCTGCTTAAAGCTATGTATGGATCCTGCCTCCACTACATCGCTTCCCAAACTATTCCACTTACTGACTACTCTGTGGCTGAAGAAATACTTCCTAACATCCCTGTGATTCATCTGTGTCTTCAGCTTCCAACTGTGTCCCCTTGTTACTGTGTCCAATCTCTGGAACATCCTGTCTTTGTCCACCTTGTCAATTCCTCTCAGTATTTTGTATGTCGTTATCATGTCCCCCCTATCTCTCCTGTCCTCCAGTGTCGTCAGATTGATTTCCCTTAACCTCTCCTCGTAGGACATACCTCTTAGCTCTGGGACTAGTCTTGTTGCAAACCTTTGCACTTTCTCTACTTTACTGACGTGTATGGCTAAGTGTGGGTTCCAAGCTGGTGCTACATACTCCAGTATAGGCCTAACGTACACGGTGTACAGGGTCCTGAATGATTCCTTATTAAGATGTCGGAATGCTGTTCTGAGGTTTGCTAGGCGCCCATATGCTGCAGCAGTTATTTGGTTGATGTGCGCTTCAGGAGATGTGCCTGGTGTTATACTCACCCCAAGATCTTTTTCCTTGAGTGAGGTTTGTAGTCTCTGACCCCCTAGACTGTACTCCGTCTGCGGCCTTCTTTGCCCTTCCCCAATCTTCATGACTTTGCACTTGGTGGGATTGAACTCCAGGAGCCAATTGCTGGACCAGGTCTGCAGCCTGTCCAGATCCCTTTGTAGTTCTGCCTGGTCTTCGATCGAGTGAATTCTTCTCATCAACTTCACGTCATCTGCAAACAGGGACACCTCAGAGTCTATTCCTTCCGTCATGTCGTTCACAAATACCAGAAACAGCACTGGTCCTAGGACTGACCCCTGTGGGACCCCGCTGGTCACAGGTGCCCACTCTGACACCTCGCCACGTACCATGACTCGCTGCTGTCTTCCTGACAAGTATTCCCTGATCCATTGTAGTGCCTTCCCTGTTATCCCTGCTTGGTCCTCCAGTTTTTGCACCAATCTCTTGTGTGGAACTGTGTCAAACGCCTTCTTGCAGTCCAAGAAAATGCAATCCACCCACCCCTCTCTCTCTTGTCTTACTGCTGTCACCATGTCATAGAACTCCAGTAGGTTTGTGACACAGGATTTCCCGTCCCTGAAACCATGTTGGCTGCTGTTGATGAGATCGTTCCTTTCTAGGTGTTCCACCACTCTTCTCCTGATAATCTTCTCCATGATTTTGCATACTATACATGTCAGTGACACTGGTCTGTAGTTTAATGCTTCATGTCTGTCTCCTTTTTTAAAGATTGGGACTACATTTGCTGTCTTCCATGCCTCAGGCAATCTCCCTGTTTCGATAGATGTATTGAATATTGTTGTTAGGGGTACACATAGCGCCTCTGCTCCCTCTCTCAATACCCATGGGGAGATGTTATCTGGCCCCATTGCCTTTGAGGTATCTAGCTCACTCAGAAGCCTCTTCACTTCTTCCTCGGTTGTGTGCACTGTGTCCAGCACTTGGTGGTGTGCCCCACCTCTCCGTCTTTCTGGAGTCCCTTCTGTCTCCTCTGCGAACACTTCTTTGAATCTGTTGTTGAGTTCTTCACATACTTCACGGTCATTTCTTGTTGTCTCTCCTCCTTCCTTCCTTAGCCTGATTACCTGGTCCTTGACTGTTGTTTTCCTCCTGATGTGGCTGTACAACAGTTTCGGGTCAGATTTGGCTTTCGCTGCTATGTCATTTTCATATTGTCTTTGGGCCTCCCTTCTTATCTGTGCATATTCGTTTCTGGCTCTACGACTGTTCTCCTTATTCTCCTGGATCCTTTGCCTTCTATATTTCTTCCATTCCCTAGCACACTTGGTTTTTGCCTCCCTGCACCTTTGGGTAAACCATGGGCTCATCCTGGCTTTTTCATTATTCCTGTTACCCTTGGGTACAAACCTCTCTTCAGCCTCCTTGCATTTTGTTGCTACATATTCCATCATCTCATTAACTGGCTTCCCTGCCAGTTCTCTGTCCCACTGAACCCCGTTCAGGTAGTTAGGTAAGACACATATGCAACAGTTAGACAACTTTATTCCGAAGCGTTTCGCCTATACAGTAGGCTTCTTCAGTCGAATACAGAAAGTAGGCAGGAACAGTAGAGATGTGAAGACGATGTAATCAGACCATCACCCTTGTAGTCGTAGAATTTGAGGTTGTCAGTCCCTCGGCCTGGAGAAGTTCAGTTCCATAGTCATGAACTACGACTACAAGGGTGATGGACTGATTACATCGTCTTCACATCTCTACTGTTCCTGCCTACTTTCTGTATTCGACTGAAGAAGCCTACTGTGTAGGCGAAACGTTTCGGAATAAAGTTGTCTAACTGTTGCGTATGTGTCTTACCTAACAACCTGTCGGTATTGTATACCATTTTGATGTTCACCCGTTCAGGTAGTTCCTCATTCCTGTGTAGTCCCATTTCTTGTAGTTTGGCTTCATTCGTCCTGGCCTTCCTGCTTCTCCCTCCACTTGTAGCTCTACTGTGTATTCGAAGCTTAAAACCACATGGTCACTGGCCCCAAGGGGTCTTTCATATGTGATGTCCTCGATATCTGCACTACTCAAGGTGAATACTAAGTCCAGCCTTGCTGGTTCATCCTCTCCTCTCTCTCTTGTAGTGTCCCTTACGTGTTGGCACATGAAGTTTTCCAGTACCACCTCCATCATCTTAGCCCTCCATGTATCTTGGCCCCCATGTGGGTCCAAGTTCTCCCAATCGATCTCCTTGTGGTTAAAGTCACCCATGATCAGGAGCTTTGCCCTGCATGCATGAGCTCTTCTGGCCACTCTAGCCAGTGTGTCAACCATCGCTCTATTGCTCTCGTCGTACTCTTGCCTTGGCCTCCTGCTGTTCTGTGGTGGGTTATACATCACTGCTATTACCACCTTGGGACCTCCAGAGTGAAGTGTTCCCGCTATGTAATCACTTTCTTCTCCGCTGTCTCCTCTCTCCAGCTCATCAAAATTCCAGCGATTTGTGTGTGTGTGTGTGTGTGTGTGTGTGTGTGTGTGTGTGTGTGTGTGTGTGTGTGTGTGTGTGTGTGTGTGTGTGTGTGTGTGCGTGTGTGTGTGTGTGTGTGTTTTGGTTATACAGAACTTAGATTTTATTAAACCAGAACGATGAATAAAACACATGTGCAACACGAAACGTTCCGCCTACACAGCAGGCTTCATCAGTCGAATGCAAGTGAATGTAACACCGGAGACAGTAGAAGCAGTTATGGCGTGATCAGTCAGTCATCCTTGGCAGCAGCAGGCCAGTCCCTCCCCTTCGTGGGAGGGACCTTGACGCAGGTGAAGGGCTCTTGATCCAAAACACTGGAGTCAATTTCCCTTTCCTCGAATCGACTCTGATTACCCTCCTCTCTTCTGCTGATTCTTAACTGACAAAAAATTAGTGAAGTATTAGTATGGTAAATATTTTTGTTAGTGGGTTTGAGTTTGAGAAGGACGTGCCTAGTATGAGCCAGTAGGCCTCCTGCAGTGCTTCTCTTTTCTTATGTTCTTATGTAACAATTAGTCTACCTTTATTTTTGGTGAGTGTCAAGAACTAATTTTACTCCCGGAGCCCGGCCATGGGCCAGGCTCGTGTGGTGGTTTCCTGGTCAACCAGGATGTTGCTGCTGGTGGCTCGTAGCCCCACATATCCATCACAGCTTGATTGATCTAGCACCTCGTGAAGATACTTGTCCAGTGTCTTCCTGAAGCCGTCTATACTTGTCCCAGTACTGTTTCTGATATCTTCTGGTAAGATGTTGAATAGTCTGGGGCCACGGATGTTGATACAGTGTTCCCTTATTGTGCTCACTGCACCCCAACTTTTCACACTTCTGACAAGACAGCTGTGGAAGGAGTGATGGTGGATGTGATTCCTTGTTTTGGGAGACAGCTTAGGTTGCGAGCCTTGCAAAGGAAGATGTGAAGCCTTGTGTGAGTTCCCTGGTAGGCATCGCTACGTGCATCGAATGATATGCAAATTAATGAACGAACGTAGAATAATTAATGCTACCTGCTGCTGCCACCTGCACCTCAGTGATGTCTGCTGCCACCTGCACCTCAGTGATGCCTGCTGCCACCTGCACCTCAGTGATGTCTGCTGCCACCTGCACCTCAGTGATGTCTGCTGCCACCTGCACCTCAGTGATGCCTGCTGCCACCTGCACCTCAGTGATGTCTGCTGCCACCTGCACCTCAGTGATGCCTGCTGCCACCTGCACCTCAGTGATGTCTGCTGCCACCTGCACCTCAGTGATGTCTGCTGCCACCTGCACCTCAGTGATGCCTGCTGCCACCTGCACCTCAGTGATGCCTGCTGCCACCTGCACCTCAGTGATGCCTGCTGCCACCTGCACCTCAGTGATGCCTGCTGCCACCTGCACCTCAGTGATGCCTGCTGCCACCTGCACCTCAGTGATGCCTGCTGCCACCTGCACCTCAGTGATGCCTGCTGCCACCTGCACCTCAGTGATGCCTGCTGCCACCTGCACCTCAGTGATGTCTGCTGCCACCTGCACCTCAGTGATGCCTGCTGCCACCTGCACCTCAGTGATGTCTGCTGCCACCTGCACCTCAGTGATGCCTGCTGCCACCTGCACCTCAGTGATGCCTGCTGCCACCTGCACCTCAGTGATGCCTGCTGCCATCTGCACCTCAGTGATGCCTGCTGCCACCTGCACCTCAGTGATGCCTGCTGCCACCTGCACCTCAGTGATGTCTGCTGCCACCTGCACCTCAGTGATGCCTGCTGCCACCTGCACCTCAGTGATGCCTGCTGCCACCTGCACCTCAGTGATGTCTGCTGCCACCTGCACCTCAGTGATGCCTGCTGCCACCTGCACCTCAGTGATGCCTGCTGCCACCTGCACCTCAGTGATGCCTGCTGCCACCTGCACCTCAGTGATGCCTGCTGCCACCTGCACCTCAGTGATGCCTGCTGCCACCTGCACCTCAGTGATGCCTGCTGCCACCTGCACCTCAGTGATGTCTGCTGCCACCTACACCTCAGTGATGTCTGCTGCCACCTGCACCTCAGTGATGCCTGCTGCCACCTGCACCTCAGTGATGCCTGCTGCCACCTGCACCTCAGTGATGCCTGCTGCCACCTGCACCTCAGTGATGCCTGCTGCCACCTGCACCTCAGTGATGTCTGCTGCCACCTGCACCTCAGTGATGTCTGCTGCCACCTGCACCTCAGTGATGCCTGCTGCCACCTGCACCTCAGTGATGCCTGCTGCCACCTGCACCTCAGTGATGCCTGCTGCCACCTGCACTTCAGTGATGCCTGCTGCCACCTGCACCTCAGTGATGCCTGCTGCCACCTGCACCTCAGTGATGCCTGCTGCCACCTGCACCTCAGTGATGCCTGCTGCCACCTGCACCTCAGTGATGTCTGCTGCCACCTGCACCTCAGTGATGCCTGCTGCCACCTGCACCTCAGTGATGCCTGCTGCCACCTGCACCTCAGTGATGCCTGCTGCCACCTGCACCTCAGTGATGTCTGCTGCCACCTGCACCTCAGTGATGCCTGCTGCCACCTGCACCTCAGTGATGCCTGCTGCCACCTGCACCTCAGTGATGCCTGCTGCCACCTACACCTCGGTGATGTCTGCTGCCACCTGCACCTCAGTGATGCCTGCTGCCACCTACACCTCGGTGATGTCTGCTGCCACCTGCACCTCAGTGATGTCTGCTGCCACCTGCACCTCAGTGATGCCTGCTGCCACCTGCACCTCAGTGATGCCTGCTGCCACCTACACCTCGGTGATGTCTGCTGCCACCTGCACCTCAGTGATGCCTGCTGCCACCTGCACCTCAGTGATGTCTGCTGCCACCTGCACCTCAGTGATGTCTGCTGCCACCTGCACCTCATTGATGCCTGCTGCCACCTACACCTCAGTGATGCCTGCTGCCACCTGCACCTCAGTGATGCCTGCTGCCACCTGCACCTCAGTGATGTCTGCTGCCACCTGCACCTCAGTGATGCCTGCTGCCACCTGCACCTCAGTGATGCCTGCTGCCACCTGCACCTCAGTGATGCCTGCTGCCACCTGCACCTCAGTGATGCCTGCTGCCACCTGCACCTCAGTGATGCCTGCTGCCACCTGCACCTCAGTGATGCCTGCTGCCACCTGCACCTCAGTGATGCCTGCTGCCACCTGCACCTCAGTGATGCCTGCTGCCACCTGCACCTCAGTGATGCCTGCTGCCACCTGCACCTCAGTGATGCCTGCTGCCACCTGCACCTCAGTGATGCCTGCTGCCACCTGCACCTCAGTGATGCCTGCTGCCACCTGCACCTCAGTGATGCCTGCTGCCACCTGCACCTCAGTGATGCCTGCTGCCACCTGCACCTCAGTGATGCCTGCTGCCACCTGCACCTCAGTGATGCCTGCTGCCACCTGCACCTCAGTGATGCCTGCTGCCACCTGCACCTCAGTGATGCCTGCTGCCACCTGCACCTCAGTGATGTCTGCTGCCACCTGCACCTCAGTGATGCCTGCTGCCACCTGCACCTCAGTGATGCCTGCTGCCACCTGCACCTCAGTGATGCCTGCTGCCACCTGCACCTCAGTGATGCCTGCTGCCACCTGCACCTCAGTGATGCCTGCTGCCACCTGCACCTCAGTGATGCCTGCTGCCACCTGCACCTCAGTGATGCCTGCTGCCACCTGCACCTCAGTGATGCCTGCTGCCACCTGCACCTCAGTGATGCCTGCTGCCACCTGCACCTCAGTGATGCCTGCTGCCACCTGCACCTCAGTGATGCCTGCTGCCACCTGCACCTCAGTGATGCCTGCTGCCACCTGCACCTCAGTGATGCCTGCTGCCACCTGCACCTCAGTGATGCCTGCTGCCACCTGCACCTCAGTGATGCCTGCTGCCACCTGCACCTCAGTGATGCCTGCTGCCACCTGCACCTCAGTGATGCCTGCTGCCACCTGCACCTCAGTGATGCCTGCTGCCACCTGCACCTCAGTGATGCCTGCTGCCACCTGCACCTCAGTGATGCCTGCTGCCGCCTGCACCTCAGTGATGCCTGCTGCCACCTGCACCTCAGTGATGCCTGCTGCCACCTGCACCTCAGTGATGCCTGCTGCCACCTGCACCTCAGTGATGCCTGCTGCCACCTGCACCTCAGTGATGCCTGCTGCCACCTGCACCTCAGTGATGCCTGCTGCCACCTGCACCTCAGTGATGCCTGCTGCCACCTGCACCTCAGTGATGCCTGCTGCCACCTGCACCTCAGTGATGCCTGCTGCCACCTGCACCTCAGTGATGCCTGCTGCCACCTGCACCTCAGTGATGCCTGCTGCCACCTACACCTCAGTGATGCCTGCTGCCACCTGCACCTCAGTGATGCCTGCTGCCACCTGCACCTCAGTGATGCCTGCTGCCACCTGCACCTCAGTGATGCCTGCTGCCACCTGCACCTCAGTGATGCCTGCTGCCACCTACACCTCAGTGATGCCTGCTGCCACCTGCACCTCAGTGATGCCTGCTGCCACCTGCACCTCAGTGATGCCTGCTGCCACCTGCACCTCAGTGATGCCTGCTGCCACCTACACCTCAGTGATGCCTGCTGCCACCTGCACCTCAGTGATGCCTGAGACACTTCTCTGTGTGTCACTACACTAAAACACTAATACACTTGCTTGTGTTTCCCAGGAGACTCATCCAGGAGACTGTCATCCAGGAGACTGTCATCCAGGAGACTGTCATCCAGGAGATTGTCATCCAGGAGGCTGTTATCCAAGAGATTGTCATCCAGGAGACTGTTATCCAGGAGACTGTCATCCAGGAGATTGTCATCCAGGAGACTGTCATCCAGGAGACTGTCATCCAGGAGATTGTCATCCAGGAGGCTGTTATCCAGGAGACTGTCATCCAGGAGATTGTCATCCAGGAGGCTGTTATCCAGGAGACTGTCATCCAGGAGATTGTCATCCAGGAGACTGTCATCCAGGAGACTGTCATCCAGGAGATTGTCATCCAGGAGACTGTCATCCAGGAGACTGTCATCCAGGAGATTGTCATCCAGGAGGCTGTTATCCAGGAGACTGTCATCCAGGAGATTGTCATCCAGGAGGCTGTTATCCAGGAGACTGTCATCCAGGAGATTGTCATCCAGGAGACTGTCATCCAGGAGACTGTCATCCAGGAGACTGTCATCCAGGAGACTGTCATCCAGGAGACTGTCATCCAGGAGACTGTCATCCAGGAGACTGTCATCCAGGAGACTGTCATCCAGGAGACTGTCATCCAGGAGATTGTCATCCAGGAGGCTGTTATCCAGGAGACTGTCATCCAGGAGACTGTCTCCAGGGGACTGTCATCCAAGGAACTGTCATACAGGAATCTGTCATGCAAGGAACTGTCATCCAGGGATCTGTCATGCCAGGAACTGTCACCCAGGAATCTGTCATGTAAGGAACTGTCATCCAGGGATCTGTCATGCCAGGAACTGTCACCCAGGAATCTGCCATGCAAGGAACTGTCATCCAAGGATCTGTCATGCAAGGAACTGTCATCCAGGGATCTGTCATGCAAGGAACTGTCACCCAGGAATCTGTCATGTAAGGAACTTCACCCAGGGATCTGTCATGCAAGGAACTATCACCCAGGAATCTGTCATGCAAGGAACTGTCATCCAGGGATCTGTCATGCAAGGAACTGTCATCCAGGGATCTGTCATACAAGGAACTGTCATCCAGGAATCTGTCATGCAAGGGACTGTCATCCAGGAATCTGTCATGCAAGGGACTGTCATCCAGGAATCTGTCATGCAAGGGACTGTCATCCAGGAATCTGTCATGCAAGGGACTGTCATCCAGGAATCTGTCATGCAAGGGACTGTCATCCAGGGGAAGGATGATCAGGTGAGAAGTGTGTGATGCTAACACAGAAGTGTGTGGTACCACAGGAGGAACACTGTGTAGAACACGGGAGAACAGAAGTCTGTGAACACGGAGTGTATAACACGGGAGAACAGAAGTCTGTGAACACGGAGTGTAGAACACGGGAGAACAGAAGTCTGTGAACACGGAGTGTAGAACACGGGAGAACAGAAGTCTGTGAATACGGAGTGTAGAACACGGGAGAACAGAAGTCTGTGAATACGGAGTGTAGAACACGGGAGAACAGAAGTCTGTGAATACGGAGTGTATAACACGGGAGAACAGAAGTCTGTGAATACGGAGTGTAGAACACGGGAGAACAGAAGTCTGTGAACACGGAGTGTAGAACACGGGAGAACAGAAGTCTGTGAACACGGAGTGTAGAACACGGGAGAACAGAAGTCTGTGAACACGGAGTTTAGAACACGGGAGAACAGAAGTCTGTGAACACGGAGTGTAGAACACGGGAGAACAGAAGTCTGTGAACACGGAGTGTAGAACACGGGAGAACAGAAGTCTGTGAACACGGAGTGTAGAACACGGGAGAACAGAAGTCTGTGAACACGGAGTGTAGAACACGGGAGAACAGAAGTCTGTGAACACGGAGTGTATAACACGGGAGAACAGAAGTCTGTGAACACGAAGTGTAGAACACGGGAGAACAGAAGTCTGTGAACACGGAGTGTAGAACACGGGAGAACAGAAGTCTGTGAACACGGAGTGTAGAACACGGGAGAACAGAAGTCTGTGAACACGGAGTGTAGAACACGGGAGAACAGAAGTCTGTGAACACGGAGTGTAGAACACGGGAGAACAGAAGTCTGTGAACACGGAGTGTAGAACACGGGAGAACAGAAGTCTGTGAACACGGAGTGTAGAACACGGGAGAACAGAAGTCTGTGAACACGGAGTGTAGAACACGGGAGAACAGAAGTCTGTAAACACGGAGTGTAGAACACGGGAGAACAGAAGTCTGTGAACACGGAGTGTAGAACACGGGAGAACAGAAGTCTGTGAACACGGAGTGTAGAACACGGGAGAACAGAAGTCTGTGAACACGGAGTGTAGAACACGGGAGAACAGAAGTCTGTGAACACGGAGTGTAGAACACGGGAGAACAGAAGTCTGTGAACACGGAGTGTAGAACACGGGAGAACAGAAGTCTGTGAACACGGAGTGTAGAACACGGGAGAACAGAAGTCTGTGAACACGGAGTGTAGAACACGGGAAGGTCGCTGAGAGAGACAAGAGTGTGTGCAACTCTCGCTTATATCTTGTACCATTATCTGAAATGAAATCAATGTTTGCGAAAAGACTCTTGATGCGGCCAGAGTAAAGCGGAGTATGAACTGGCACGCTACACGTAGCAACACCCGCTACACATAGCAACACCCGCTACACGTAGCAACACCCGCTACACGTAGCGGGTGTTGAGGGACTGATTACCTCATTCTCCTTCTGTTCTTCAAGTTTCTCCTATGTATGGACTGATGAAGCCACTGTGTGGCGAAACGTTTCCTCAGTAAAGATACCCAAGAGTTGCACATGTGTCTAATTTATCATCATTAGTAAGGCCTCACCTAGATTATGCAGCTCAGTTCTGGTCTCCATATTACAGAATGGACATAAATTCGTTAGAAAACATTCAGCGTAGGATGACTAAATTAATGGTATAAACCTTGGTAATAAATACCGACAAGTTGGTTTAGAAAGACACGTAAGCAAACACTATAACATTTATTAGAAAACGTTTCGGTCCTGGGACCTTGATCACTTCTGTTAGAAGTGATTATACTCCATTATACTCCATAAATGGAGTATAATGCGAACCTTTATTGACTACGTTTCGCCCATACAGTGGGCGAAAAGTAGCGAATAAAGTCATAAACAGATCTACCAAGATGGACCCGCAAGACCCGTCTCAGATCCAGCCTACACAACATTCTTCACCTGAAGATTGAGACACTTATGCAACATATGGGAATGGTACCTAACAACCTGTCGGTATTTTATACCATTTTAATGTTCAACATATGGGAATCTTTATTCAGGAAACGTTTCGCCACACAGTGACTTCATTAGTCCAATACAAAGCATAAGTAATTCAATCTTCAACTTGTAGATGAATGGTTCAAAGAACCGACATGTTGTTAAATTAGACACATGTGCAACTCTTGGGTGGTTTAGAAAGACACGTAAGCAAACACTATAACATATTTATTAGAAAACGTTTCGGTCCTGGGACCTTGATCACATGAGAGTAAGACACATGTGCAACATCTGGGTATCTTTATTGTAGACGTTTCGCCATCCAGTGGCTTTATCAATACAAATTCTAGGACATAACTTGAAGACAGTAGAACTATGTACAGAAGATGAGGTAATCAGTCCCTCAACCTAGGAGTAGGTGCGAACAGCACCATAGTCGTGGAGATTCTGAAGCAGAAGAAAGAATCCTGGCGCTTATATAGTAACGTCAGGTGTAGCAGACGAGGGCATATTCACTGGTAGGAGGGATTCTCCAGTGGAAGTAGGTCCTTCCCAAAGAGATGGGTTAGTAGTAGTAGTAGTTGTCGTAGTCGTGAAGGTTATGTACATGCCCTCAGAATTAAGATTCCATGATGTTGCAGTGTCTGACAAGTTGTGTACGAATGGTACATAATACCGACAAGATGAGATTAAGACACATGTGCAACATCTGGGTATCTTTATTGTAGACGTTTCGCCATCCAGTGGCTTTATCACTGCAACATCATGGAATCTTAATTCTGAGGACATGTACATAACCTTCACGACTACGACAACTACTACTACTACTAACCCATCTCTTTGGGAAGGACCTACTTCCACTGGAGAATCCCGCCTACCAGTGAATATGCCCTCGTCTGCTACACCTGACGTTACTATATAAGCGCCAGGATTCTTTCTTCTGCTTCAGAATCTCCACGACTATGGTGCTGTTCGCACCTACTCGTAGGTTGAGGGACTGATTACCTCATCTTCTGTACATAGTTCTACTGTCTTCAAGTTATGTCCTAGAATTTGTATTGATAAAGCCACTGGATGGCGAAACGTCTACAATAAAGATACCCAGATGTTGCACATGTGTCTTACTCTCATCTTGTCGGTATTATATACCATTCGTACACACCTTGATCACATCTAACCCAAGAGTTGCACATGTGTCTAATTTAACAATCTTCAACTTGTCTTTTTTTAAAACCATTTATTACATTCTCCACCTGACTCTCCACACTATACACACTCATGTGCTCTTTACCTAGGTAGATCTGTTTGTGACTTGATAAAGTCCACTGTGTGGGCGAAACGTAATCAATAAAGGATCGCACACTGTATTTGTGTTTATTTTTCCAGCAGTAAGGACATGTGTAGATATCACTCAAGTCCCATGGCTACCATGAATGGATTCTCCCCCTTCCACTTGTTGAGTGTATAATCCCTATAATCCTCTGAGCTAATTATCCAGGGATTGGCTGCCGCCTTATTGACCCTCTGATTATTAGAGTGTAACTAGCAGTAATTACCATAAGCGGGGTTATGGTACCATGCTAATTACCATGTTGGCTATTTATCCCTTCAAAACATGTACCTGCCTAGCATGGATCAGTGGATCTGAACAAATAACTCACAACCTAACCTGATACAACTAATGCAACATTTAACTGTGGCAACGTTTCGCTTGCCACAATAAAACGTCGCACCTGTGGCCTTTTACCTAACATAAGAACATAAGAACGAAGGAACACTGCAGAAGGCCTACTGGCCCATGCGAGGCAGGTCCAAGTCTCCTACCGGCTTAAGCCAATGCACCCAACCTAGTCAGGTCAGGTCACATTGACTTAAGGGAGGAACACGGCAACCGACCTGGTAGCACAAGCTATCAGGTCTAACTCACACCCACCCACATCTACTCATGTATTTATCCAACCTATTTTTAAAGCCACACAACGTTCTGGCCTCTATAAATGTACTTGGGAGTTTGTTCCACTCATCCACAACTCTATTACCAAACCAGTACTTTCCTATATCATAAATTGTTGTTGATTCTATCAACAATAGGAACATAAGAAAGAACACTGCAGCAGGCCTACTGGCCCATGCGAGGCAGGTCCAAGTCTCCTACCGGCTTAAGCCAATGTTCTTAGGTAAGACACATATGCAACAGTTAGGTATCTTTATTTCGAAACGTTTCGCCTACACAGTAGGCTTCTTCAGTCGAGTACAGAAAAGTTGATAGAAGCAGAAGAGACTTGAAGACGATGTAATCAGTCCATCATCCTTAAAGTTTTGAGGTGGTCAGTCCCTCAGTCTGGAGAAGAGCATTGTTCCGTTGTCTGAAACAATGTTTCAGACAACGGAACAATGCTCTTCTCCAGACTGAGGGACTGACCACCTCAAAACTTTAAGGGTGATGGACTGATTACATCGTCTTCAAGTATCTTCTGCTTCTATCAACTTTTCTGTACTCGACTGAAGAAGCCTACTGTGTAGGCGAAACGTTTCAAAATAAAGATACCTAACTGTTGCATATGTGTCTTACCTAACAAGTTCAGGTAAGATCCCAATGGGATGAGCGGGGAAGACGGGACAGATGAAGAACAGCTCTGGAGAGGAGTGTTCTTAGTCAGAGAAATAGAGCCAGGGCTTAACCCAGCAGCTAAGGCGATCGTGGGGCAGACTTGAGAACAGGAATAGCAGGGACTGTTGCATCGAACTTGTGGTAGTTGAAGTCTTGAATCTTGAGTAGCTGGCAGCAGGCTAGGTCACATCAGAGGGTAAAACACATGGTAATTATAGGAGTAACTGAGGAGGCAGGTTAGCAATGGAGCCATTTACGAATTTTTTGAAGCTGCTCCTAGATAGGTGGTATAGTTTAGCCTTGTTACTGAAGGTGAAACGTAGAGGCTTGATGAACTCAAGAACTTGGGTGAGTGTGAAGTGAAGCGGTGATTCACATGCATACTTGACTGTTCCAGCACCGAGGCTTTTGTAGAGTTCAGTACAGGTCATGGTGTCAGTATTTGAAGGAGAAGTGTAAAAGGTAAGGTTTTCCCATGAGGGTTTACTGGAGTCGTCGTTATCTTCCTCTTCTGGAGTGGATTCATTGGGAGAATCTACAATGGTGGTAGCAGGTGACTGAGGGTCGACAGGAGCAGCTGTAAGGTGTAATGGTTGTGTAACAGCAGGCTGGGAGACGTCGGAGACGGTGGTTGAGGCAACATGATCAACGTTGTCAGCGGTGGAAGTGGTTATAGAAGTTACAGGAGCAGTTGCTTGGGCAGGAGACAGGTCTGCAGGTGCAGTAAAGTTCAGGACGTTGGGAAGGATCTTGAGGATGTCTGCTGAAGGTGTGGAGTCCGGAAAATTGAAGGCTGGCATGTTGTTCAGACGGAATAGTTCGTTAATAGTGGTGTTGAAAGTGCCGGGGTTAGCTGCGTTTGCAAGGTGTGCATACACCATGCAGTACAGCACTTTGGAGGGAGCACCGTCGGGGAGTGGAGAGAGGGAGTTGCTGGGCGATGGTGCCTGTAGATTAGTGTGTAGAGTCTTGGTGGTGTCGATTTGTGGTTTGGTTATTGCAGCGTATGTCGGTGAATTGGAGGTGTTCTTCAGAACTTTAGTTTTCTTCAATATGATTTCTTTCCTGAGTGGGCACTTAGCTGCAAAGGTATGATGACTACCCTTGCAGTTAAGACATGTTGGTGCTGTAGTAATGGTGCAGGATCTGAAATCGTGTCCATCATCCCCACATTTTGAACAAAACTTCTTATCCTTGATGGGGCAGTCCTTGGTGGTGTGTTTATAGGAGTAGCAGGTCCAGCAGTGGGAGATGTGCATCAAAATGGTATACAATACCGACAGGTTGTTAGGTAAGACACATATGCAACAGATAGACAACTTTATTCCGAAACGTTTCGCCTACACAGTAGGCTTCTTCAGTCGAATACAGAAAGTAGGCAGGAACAGTAGAGATGTGAAGACGATGTAATCAGTCCATCACCCTTGTAGTCGTGATGGACTGATTACATCGTCTTCACATCTCTACTGTTCCTGAGGATTGAGACTCCAGGCTGAGGGACTGATTACCTCATACTCCTCCTCTCCTTACGCCTTCATCTTTGTATTGGACTGATGAAGCCACTGTGTGGCGAAACGTTTCCTGAATAAAGATTCCCATATGCTGCATAAGTGTCTCAATCTTCAACTTGTCGGTTTTTCAAACCATTCATCTCTACTGTTCCTGCCTACTTTCTGTATTCGACTGAAGAAGCCTACTGTGTAGGCGAAACGTTTCGGAATAAAGTTGTCTAACTGTTGCATATGTGTCTTACCTAACAGTGGGAGATTTATGTGAAACGTTCTTGTTCTATATGACTAGCGTGGATGTGGTAATATGAGATGGCCAGACCGTCAGAGAGAGCTTGGGCAGCCATGGAGATGTCTGAAAATGTAATCTTTAGCATAGATGAGGCGTTAGGGATCTTGTAGATGCTGTCTACCGAGGCCCAGATGTTTTGTTCCTCAATAGATGTCTTCAGTGCTTCAGTAGAGAGAGAGGTGACCATATTGTCCAGTCTTTTCACAAAGACCGAACGTTTCGACTTCAAGAATGGAGACGGGGATAGAGTGAATTGTTGTGTTTGTAGGGTCCTGATTGAAGAGTCGTCCATTAGTTTTGATGCTTCCGTGTCATCTGTGCAGACGACAATGAAGGAGTCCTTCAGAGAGTGGATTGCCGTAAATTTGACCCGCAGGCGGGTCTTAACGACGGTAGCTAAAGCTAACTTCGAGGAGTCATTTATTGCACCATTCATAGGCTTGATTTTCACGCGATTCGACAGCATTGTGAAAAGGATGTGACGTTTGTAGAATATAAATTCTACACCCCGGCGGGGTCGAAGAGAGGCTTCTTGACTGTAGAGCAACTGTGTGATCGGACTGTATGGAGTAGAAGTGACAGGATGGAGCCATATATAGCACCAATGTCCTGACCTAGTTAGGTCAGGTCACATCCACTTAAGAAAGGAGCACGGCATCTGACATAGTAGCACAAGCTAGTCAGGTCCAACTCACACCCACCCACACCCACTCATGTATTTATCTAACCTATTTTTAAAACTACACAACTTGAACAGAATCTCAATCTTGAACAGAATCCAAGATTGATGGACTGAACACATCGTCAGTACAGTCAAGAAGACTCTCTTCGACCTTTTCACAATGCTGTCGAATCGTGTGAAAATCAAGCCTATGAATGGTGCAATAAATGACTCCTCGAAGTTAGCTTTAGCTACTGTCGTTAAGACCCGCCTGCGGGTCAAATTTACGGCAATCCACTCTCTGAAGGACTCCTTCATTGTCGTCTGCACAGATGACACGGAAGCATCAAAACTAATGGACGACTCTTCAATCAGGACCCTACAAACACAACAATTCACTCTATCCCCGTCTCCATTCTTGAAGTCGAAACGTTCGGTCTTTGTGAAAAGACTGGACAATATGGTCACCTCTCTCTCTACTGAAGCACTGAAGACATCTATTGAGGAACAAAACACCTGGGCCTCGGTAGACAGCATCTACAAGATCCCTAACGCCTCATCTATGCTAAAGATTACATTTTCAGACATCTCCATGGCTGCCCAAGCTCTCTCTGACGGTCTGGCCATCTCATATTACCACATCCACGCTAGTCATATAGAACAAGAACGTTTCACATACATCTCCCACTGCTGGACCTGCTACTGCTGGATCTGCTACTGCTGGACCTGCTACTGCTGGACCTGCTACTCCTATAAACACACCACCAAGGACTGCCCCATCAAGAATAAGAAGTTTTGTTCAAAATGTGGGAATGATGGACACGATTTCAGATCCTGCACCATTACTACAGCACCAACTTGTCTAAACTGCAAGGGTAATCATCATACCCTTGCAGCTAAGTGCCCAATCAGGAAAGAAATCATACTGAAGAAAACTAAAGTTCTGAAGAACACCTCCAATTCACCGACATACGCTGCAATAACCAAACCACAAACCGACACCACCAAGACTCTACACGCTAATCTACAGGCACCATCGCCCAGCAACTCCCTCTCTCCACTCCCCGACGGAGATTCCTCAAAGGTGCTGTACTGCATGGTGTATGCACACCTTGCAAACGCAGCAAACCCCGGCACTTTCAACACCACTATTAACGAACTATTCCGTCTGAACAACATGCCTGCCTTCAATTTTCCGGACTCCACACCTTCAGCAGACATACTCAAGATCCTTCCCAACGTCCTGAACTTTACTGCACCTGCAGACCTGTCTCCTGCCCAAGCAACTGCTCCTGTAACTTCTATAACCACTTCCACCGCTGACAACGTTGATCATGTTGCCTCAACCACCGTCTCCGACGTCTCCCAGCCTGCTGTTACACAACCATTACACCTTACAGCTGCTCCTGTCGACCCTCAGTCACCGGCTACCACCATTGTAGATTCTCCCAATGAATCCACTCCAGAAGAGGAAGATAATGGGATAGTGGGATCTACACTCTCATCTGGAGCGACAGAATGGAGGGTACTTGTGAACATAAAAATAGTCAGGGTTGTTGGGGCTAGGGCTTTGGGTAGTTTCAAATTTACGTTGGATGGATGCATGAGTGTTTGATTTGAGTAAGACTTGCACATCATAGCTTATTTCTTGGGTAGCATTGAAAATTGGGTTGGTCAAATTTACGTTGGATAAATACATGAATATTTGATTTGAGTAAGACTTGCACATCATAGCTTATTTCTTGGGTAGCATTGAAAATTGGGTTGGTCAAATGTTTGTTAGTGGGATGAATTGTAAAGGACCTGCCTAGTATGGGCCAACAGGCCTGCTGCAGTGTTTCTCCTTTCTTATGTTCTTATGTTCTTATAACGACGACTCCAGTAAACCCTCATGGGAAAACCTTACCTTTTACACTTCTCCTTCAAATACTGACACCATGACCTGTACTGAACTCTACAAAAGCCTCGGTGCTGGAACAGTCAAGTATGCATGTGAATCACCGCTTCACTTCTCACTCACCCAAGTTCTTGAGTTCATCAAGCCTCTACGTTTCACCTTCAGTAACAAGGCTAAACTATACCACCTATCTAGAAGCAGCTTCAAAAAGTTCGAAAATGGCTCCATTGCTAACCTGCCTCCTCAGTTACTCCTATAACTCCCATATGTGTTCTACCCTCTGATGTGACCTAGCCTGCTGCCAACTACTCAAGATTCAAGACTTCAACTACCACAAGTCCAATGCAACAGTCCCTGCTATTCCTGTTCTCAAGTCTGCACCACGATCGCCTTAGCTGCTGGGTAAGCCCTGGCTCTATTTCTCTGACTAAGAACACTCCTCTCCAGAGCTATTCTTCATCTGTCCCATCTTCCCTGTTCATCCCATTGGGATCTTACCTGAACTTGTTTGCTTTGTTTGCTTTACTACACAACGTTTTAGCCTCAATAACTGTACTGGGGACAGTTATTGAGGCAGAATGGAGGGTACTTGTGAACATAAAAATAGTCAGGGTTGTTGGGGCTAGGGCTTTGGGTAGTTTCAAATTTACGTTGGATGGATGCATGAGTGTTTGATTTGAGTAAGACTTGCACATCATAGCTTATTTCTTGGGTAGCATTGAAAATTGGGTTGGTCAAATTTACGTTGGATAAATACATGAGTATTTGATTTGAGTAAGACTTGCACATCATAGCTTATTTCTTGGGTAGCATTGAAAATTGGGTTGGTCAAATGTTTGTTAGTGGGATGAATTGTAAAGGACCTGCCTAGTATGGGCCAACAGGCCTGCTGCAGTGTTTCTCCTTTCTTATGTTCTGATGTTCTTATAACGACGACTCCAGTAAACCCTCATGGGAAAACCTTACCTTTTACACTTCTCCTTCAAATACTGACACCATGACCTGTACTGAACTCTACAAAAGCCTCGGTGCTGGAACAGTCAAGTATGCATGTGAATCACCGCTTCACTTCTCACTCACCCAAGTTCTTGAGTTCATCAAGCCTCTACGTTTCACCTTCAGTAACAAGGCTAAACTATACCACCTATCTAGAAGCAGCTTCAAAAAGTTCGAAAATGGCTCCATTGCTAACCTGCCTCCTCAGTTACTCCTATAACTCCCATATGTGTTCTACCCTCTGATGTGACCTAGCCTGCTGCCAACTACTCAAGATTCAAGACTTCAACTACCACAAGTCCAATGCAACAGTCCCTGCTATTCCTGTTCTCAAGTCTGCACCACGATCGCCTTAGCTGCTGGGTAAGCCCTGGCTCTATTTCTCTGACTAAGAACACTCCTCTCCAGAGCTATTCTTCATCTGTCCCATCTTCCCTGTTCATCCCATTGGGATCTTACCTGAACTTGTTTGCTTTGTTTGCTTTACTACACAACGTTTTAGCCTCAATAACTGTACTGGGGAGTTTGTTCCCTCATCCACAACTCTAATGCAACTCCTAATGCACAGTCTGCTTTGTCATACCTCTGAAACAGCTATAAGTACCTGTGTACCTGTGCTGTAGCGAAGAAATTTAGGAGGTAGGAGAGCTACAGAGTCACATAGCGTTTCAGTGGTAAACATTGTTGACCTTTAACCTCTGGGGAACAAAGACACTACGTAGTGACCCGCATAGCTTCTGGTGGCACCTTTGTATCAATGACTCTAGCTCCTATGTATGGCTTTACATAAGAACATTAGAGCGGACCAAAAAGTCGTCTAATTGTGGGTTATTGGTGAATTGTTGGTGCCATGGTAGTGGCACTGTTTACCTTTGATGAGTTTCGAGAGTTTTTCCTATTCCCGGAGCCCGGTCATGGGCCAGGCTCGTCTGTTGCTAGCCTGGTCAATCAGGCTGTAGCTGCTGGTGGTCCGCTGACTCACATATCCAATACACCCTGGTTGATCTGGCACCTAGTGAGGATACTTGTCTAGCAGTTCCACGGCAATGTTTCTGATATCTTCTGTTAAGATGTTGAATAATCCGGAGCCAAGAATGTTAATACAGCGTTAACCGGCTTATCGGTATTGTATGGTATTGTATACCATTTTGATGTTTGGCTTATCGGTATTCTAGACCATTTACATCACACCTATTAACCAACTGTTACTGGCCTTTGACTAGCAACAAATAGTAATATTGCAGTTGTATGCAACACGGGGAACGGCCAGGACTCGACCCTGCGGCAAGACCATTCTTGTAATAAAGTTGGTAGAATTACCGACAATATGTAAAGTAAAAGGACACAAGTGCAACTAATGTGACATTTATTGTGGCAACGTTTCGCTCTCCAGGAGCTTTATCAAGCCATTACCATGGTAATGGCTTGATAAAGCTCCTGGAGAGCGAAACGTTGCCACAATAAATGTCACATTAGTTGCACTTGTGTCCTTTTACTTTACAAGACCATTCTTAAACTAGCCCGTCCAGGTAAATTCAACTACGTAAAAATAATCGTCCCAGTGAATTAGGTTTTCAGTCATTTGATATTTTTTTCTACCCTTGATGTTGCAAATCAATTGCAGTAGAAAGTTGAAGTTTCAATCCAGTTGATTACATCTTAGTTATAATAAAGTTGGTAGAATTACCGACAATATGTAAAGTAAAAGGACACAAGTGCAACTAATGTGACATTTATTGTGGCAACGTTTCGCTCTCCAGGAGCTTTATAAGAACATAAGAACATAAGAACGAAGGAACACTGCAGAAGGCCTACTGGCCCATGCGAGGCAGGTCCAAGTCTCCTACCGGCTTAAGCCAATACACCCAACCTAGTCAGGTCAGGTCACATTGACTTAAGGGAGGAACACGGCAACCGACCTGGTAGCACAAGCTATCAGGTCTAACTCACACCCACCCACATCTACTCATGTATAAATGGAAGACAGGAATAAATAAAGGGGATGTAAATAGTGTGCTGAAAATATCTAGCCTAGACAGGACTCGCAGCAATGGTTTTAAGTTGGAAAAATTCAGATTCAGGAAGGATATAGGAAAGTACTGGTTTGGTAATAGAGTTGTGGATGAGTGGAACAAACTCCCAAGTACCGTTATAGAGGCCAGAACGTTGTGTAGCTTTAAAAATAGGTTGGGTTTGAGAGGGACCTGCCCTCCCAAAGCAACCTACGTCTCACCTCCTGGAACTATATAAAGGCTCCATCCTGTCACTTCAACTTCATATTGTTTCAGACAACAGAACAATGCTCTTCTCCACGACTATGGTGCTGTTCGCACCTACTCCTAGGTTGAGGGACTGATTACCTCATCTTCTGTACATAGTTCTACTGTCTTCAAGTTATGTCCTAGAATTTGTATTGATAAAGCCACTGGTCAAATGGGTTGGTCAAATGTTTGTTAGTGGGATGAATTGTAAAGGACCTGCCTAGTATGGGCCAACAGGCCCATACTAGGCAGGTTGGCTATACACGTGACCCGCATTGCATACTTTTAAGTTAGACCTGATAGCTTGTGCTACCAGGTCGGTTGCCGTGTTCCTCCCTTAAGTCAATGTGACCTGACCTGACTAGGTTGGGTGCATTGGCTTAAGCCGGTAGGAGACTTGGACCTGCCTCGCATGGGCCAGTAGGCCTTCTGCAGTGTTCCTTCGTTCTTATGTTCTTATGTTCTTAAAGCTACACAACGTTCTGGCCTCTATAACGGTACTTGGGAGTTTGTTCCACTCATCCACAACTCTATTACCAAACCAGTACTTTCCTATATCCTTCCTGAATCTGAATTTTTCCAACTTAAAGCCATTGCTGCGAGTCCTGTCTAGGCTAGATATTTTCAGCACACTATTTACATCCCCTTTATTTATTCCTGTCTTCCATTTATACACCTCAATCATATCCCCCCTAATTCTACGTCTTTCTAGAGAGTGCAGATTCAGGGCCCTTAGTCTATCCTCATAGGGAAGGTTTCTGATACATGGGATCAACTTTGTCATCCTCCTTTGTACATTTTCCAGAGCATTTATATCCATTCTGTAATACGGTGACCAAAACTGTGCAGCATAATCTAAATGAGGCCTAACCAAGGATGTATAGAGTTGAAGAACAACCTGAGGACTCCTATTATTTATGCTTCTTGATATCAAGCCGTTACAGGCAGTACATGGACACAGAGGGTATATAAAGGCTTTATATACCCTCTGTTTCTATCAACTTTTCTGTACTCGACTGAAGAAGCCTACTATGTAGGCGAAACGTTTCGAAATAAAAATACCTAACTGTTGCATATGTGTCTTACCTAACAACCTGTCGGTATTTTATACCATTTTAATGTTCATATACCCTCTGTGTCCATGTATTGTTTGTAATGGCTTGATAAAGCTCCTGGAGAGCGAAACGTTGCCACAATAAAATGTCACATTAGTTGCACATATGTCCTTTTACTTTATACATCTTAGTTAATATTCTTAGTGTGGAAAAAGACACTTATGTACAGTTCAGGACATTTATTAAAGGAAACGTTTTGCCACGAGTGGCTTCTTCATTAGGACTGAAGAAGCCACTCGTGGCGAAACGTTTCCTTTAATAAATGTCCTGAACTGTACATAAGTGTCTTTTTCCACATCTTGTCGGTATCACCATACCATTTCCTCAATATTCTTAGTACACAACCCGCACATGAGAGGAGCGAGACGTCATGGTCTGCCTCTGCTATGTGCGGGTTATTTGTGTATTGTTCCACTCATGGTATTGTTCCTTTTTGTTCTTAAATATAATTTGTACATTAATGGTATACAATACCGACAAGATGAACAACTAGACACATGTACAACATCTGGGTATCTTCATTTGTCAACGTTTCGCCATCCAGTGGCTTTATCAGTACAAATTCAAGGTCATAATAGGAAAATTGTGAAACTATATTCAAAAGGTGAGGTAATCAGTCCCTCAGTCTTGTAATTAGTTAAGAGCACCGTAGTTATATGTGTAACACTGAGCATGACTGACTGGCGCCTACCCACCAGACACATTAGCAACTCATTAAGAGAATTAAGGTGACCCAGATGACCTGACCTTATTGACCTTAATGACATGACCTGACCCCACCGAACAGGTACAATGGTTAGGGTAACAAGCGTAGAAACCCCTCTATAACAAACCACCGTACGGGCGGGGATTGAACTCCCGGCAATTGAGTCGTATAACTCCAGGTCTGTGCGTAAGCCAGTATACAAGCTGGCTACAATAAGATTCATCCAACTAGGTATATTTATACACCATAGGGAGGTTAGCATGGCCCACCACTGTGACCACAGTGGCCAAGAGTTTTACGACTTACTTGCCGCGAGTTCAAGCCCTACCCGTACCGTGGTTGAGTGGGTGTGAGTTGGACCTGACTAGCTTGTGTTACTAGATCAGATGCTGTGCTCCTTCCTTAAGAGAATGTGACCTGACCAGATTGCGGTATTGGCCTTGGCCGGTGGGGGACTTGGACATGCCTCGCATGGGCTAGTAGGCTTGCTGCAGTGCTCCTGCTTTATGTTCCTAGTGTCTTTCCGTTATACTTGTACCTAAGTTCAACCTCTCACACCTAACTTAACATATTATATAAAAAACTAACATTTATCTAAGTTTGAGCTTAGATAATACTGGCATTAACTTACTGTAACTTATTCTGAATAAGAGAAAGCTGGTTAGCCTTAATCTAAAGCCGAGACAACAGTGCTGGAGTGTTCGCAATAAAGCCGAGACAACAGTGCTGAAGTGTTCGCAATAAAGCCGAGACAACAGTGCTGAAGTGTTCGCAATAAAGCCGAGACAACAGTGCTGAAGTGTTCGCAATAAAGCCGAGACAACAGTGCTGAAGTGTTCGCAATAAAGCCGAGACAACAGTTTACCTGGAGAGACCTGGAGTTTACCTGGAGAGAGTTCCGGGGGTCAACGCCCCCGCGGCCCGGTCTGTGACCAGGCCTCCTGGTGGATCAGAGCCTGATCAACCAGGCTGTTGCTGCTGGCTGCACGCAAACCAATGTACGAGCCACAGCCCGGCTGATCCGGAACTGACTTTAGGTGCTTGTCCAGTGCCAGCTTGAAGACTGCCAGGGGTCTGTTGGTAATCCCCCTTATGTGTGCTGGGAGGCAGTTGAACAGTCTCGGGCCCCTGACACTTATTGTATGGTCTCTTAACGTGCTAGTGACACCCCTGCTTTTCATTGGGGGGATGGTGCATCGTCTGCCAAGTCTTTTGCTTTCGTAGTGGGTGATTTTCGTGTGCAAGTTCGGTACTAGTCCCTCTAGGATTTTCCAGGTGTATATAATCATGTATCTCTCCCTCCTGCGTTCCAGGGAATACAGGTTTAGGAACCTCAAGCGCTCCCAATAATTGAGGTGTTTTATCTCCGTTATGCGCGCCGTGAAAGTTCTCTGTACATTTTCTAGGTCGGCAATTTCACCTGCCTTGAAAGGTGCTGCTAGTGTGCAGCAATATTCCAGCCTAGATAGAACAAGTGACCTGAAGAGTGTCATCATGGGCTTGGCCTCCCTAGTTTTGAAGGTTCTCATTATCCATCCTGTCATTTTTCTAGCAGATGCGATTGATACAATGTTATGGCCCTTGAAGGTGAGATCCTCCGACATGATCACTCCCAGGTCTTTGACGTTGGTGTTTCGCTCTATTTTGTGGCCAGAATTTGTTTTGTACTCTGATGAAGATTTAATTTCCTCATGTTTACCATATCTGAGTAATTGAAATTTCTCATCGTTGAACTTCATATTGTTTTCTGCAGCCCACTGAAAGATTTGGTTGATGTCCGCCTGGAGCCTTGCAGTGTCTGCAATGGAAGACACTGTCATGCAGATTCGGGTGTCATCTGCAAAGGAAGACACGGTGCTGTGGCTGACATCCTTGTCTATGTCGGATATAAGGATGAGGAACAAGATGGGAGCGAGTACTGTGCCTTGTGGAACAGAGCTTTTCACCGTAGCTGCCTCGGACTTTACTCTGTTGACGACTACGCTGAAGTGTTCGCAATAAAGCCGAGACAACAGTGCTGAAGTGTTCGCAATAAAGCCGAGACAACAGTGCTGAAGTGTTCGCAATAAAGCCGAGACAACAGTGCTGAAGTGTTCGCAATAAAGCCGAGACAACAGTGCTGAAGTGTTCGCAATAAAGCGAACGTAATTCTTGGCTTCATATCAAGAAGTATAAATAACAGGAGACCTCAGGTTATTCTTCAACTCTATATATCGTTAGTTAGGCCTCACTTCTGGCCATTAGTTAGGTCTCACTTCTGGCCATTAGTTAGGCCTCACTTCTGGCCATTAGTTAGGCCTCACTTCTGGCCACCGCACTATAAAATGGTCATAAATACGCTGGAAAACATACAGGGAAGAATGACTAAGTTTTTCCCGTGTGGAAATAAATGATACAAAATACCGACATTATGGAAGCATAAACACCTAAGCAGTATAATGTGATCTATTATTGACAACGTTTCGCCCACATAGTAGACTTTATCAAGTCACAAACAGATTTGATCTCATGTATCAGACATGTTTCCTACAAGAACAGACTGAGGACACTGAATCTGTGCTCTTTAGAAAGTTGTAGAATTAGGATGATGTGACAGAGATGTATACGGAAGACAGGAGATATAAATAACGTGCTTAAAATACCTAACCACGACAGGACTCGCAGCAGTGGGTTCAAGATTAAAAAAAATAGATTTAGAAAGGATTTAGGAAAGCGCTGTGTGAGGGAAAAGTTCAACAGATAGGAGTAGCAAGCGAGTATATGGTAACAATAGTTTGATTGCCGGCTACTTGTTAAGGTAGGGTAAGTCTAGATCCCGCTATTTCCCTCCCCCCCTGAAAGGTGACGTGTGGAGCTCCGGTCAAACAGTAATCACTCGACTCACAGCTCCCAGCACTTGTAGATGAATGGTTCCCAGCACTACTGTAAGTACACACCTGCTCATATTCTAGTGGACTTATTGGTTGAAAGCTTCACTTTTGACCAATAATAAACTTAGTCCTTTCAGCCTTGATATCTCTTAAATGTTTTAATAATCACCACGTCTTTTAGGTATTGTACTTATCATGGAGAGTGATTTCTTAAGCAGTGGGAAACCTGTCTCTCTTTCCAGCTTGGAATGACAGATTGGGTCACCTGCCAACCAACGAGAAGTATTGAAGGAGATGGACTAACGTCCCGAGACGTCCCATGTTGGATCTACTTACCTGTATATATGTACACAGTCGCAGGACATAACCCCTCATCATTGCTTTCCTGTCATCTGGACTGACTATTCAAGGCTATAGACTCTGAAGAACGAGCCGTTGGGTTGTCACCAACACCTGCGACCCTCCCCCCCCCACATCATCAACAACGGCTACGATTTCTACAAGACAGTGTCAACCTCCACCAGACACCCCAGTATCACTACATATATATTAGCGTTGAATTCAAATGTCATTTTTTTCATTTCATTTTTCATTTTTCTTTCAAATAGGATACACCTTCATGTTTCACTGTTTTATGTATGTTTTAATAAATAATAAAGTGTTTATCTTTGTGAATTATTATTTCTTTTTCTATTCATTAATTTTCCTGAGGAGGAGCCAGCCTTGGTAATACTGTCTGAAGTTGTTACAGGGCTGAGTAAGCCTTCACACACTGGCTTGGTAATAGAGTTGTGGATGAGTGAAACAAACTCCCGAGTAGAGTCATTGAAGCTAAAACCTTGAGTAGCTTTGAAAATAAGTTAGACCAGTATGGGCCAGTAGGCCTGCTGCAGTGCAGGCCTTATGTTCTTAATGCGATGAAAAAAAAAAAGTTAGCGTTTGGAGGTGTGGGGTTAACGTAGCATGTTATTATGTGTGTACCACAGATGTTAGTGCAGGTGCGGGAACACCCGCACACGAACACAAGTGCTGACGATAATAAACAACGACAGCACAACACTTGTTGATACTGACATAGACACTCTGAAAGTTTTCTTTTGTAACATTAATAATAATCTTTATTTCTATAAGTACAAGGTACAAGGTTTACAGACCATAGCTGACATCAAAGTTATGCAGAGTATTTCCCGAAAATTAGGTCAATTTTGACCCCAGGATGCAACTCACACAAATCGACTAACACCCAGATGAGCAGGGACAGCAGGTGCCTTAAGAAAACACGTCTAATGTTTCCATCAGTACCGGGGATCGAACTATGGATCTCAGTGTGTGAGATGAGTGCGCTAGCAATTGAACTACGGGACAACTAGTGAAATAATCTACAACAATCCAACTCACCTCGGTACTAATTAAGCAGAGGCAGCTGTAGGCCGTGTCTTCATTCATTAACATCACATATTTAAAGTCCTCGCAATTTTTCAGAGTGTGATAAGATACGTTCCTCTCCCAGTCCTGTTTTCATGCCGACAGTGTTAGGAGGGAGTGAAGGGCGAGAAGAGAGCTTTCTGCTTTTCTATAATTCGTCCACCTAGATAACACACGAGAGTCTTTAATATAGGTAGAAGTATGTGATTTTTCTCAGCAGATAGATAACTTCAGTAAGGACTCCCAAGTTCTCTGCTGTTTGCCTTTCCGAGTAGGCCAACACTGCAATATTGGCCTAGGCCAACAGGCCTACTGTAGTGTTCCTCCTTTCTTATGTTCTTATGTTCTCTCTCTGTCTCTCTCTAAATGCTAAAAGAAAGAAGACAGAGAGGTAATAGATAAAAACTAATTATCCATGATTTTTAATCACAACTTGGGCAAATGAGACTCACACGGATGAAGAGAGGAGAAAAATTAATTTTCGTCGGCAGTAACAGGAAAATTCCAGGTGCCAGAGCTAGGATAAGGAAAGGGAATGAACCGGCAAGACCAGACCTGGTCTTCACCCCCCAGTGAAACAAACATAGACCAAAATAAATCACAACCTCCCCAGATCACAGCCATCACAGCCTCCCCAGATCATATCCATCACAGCCTCCCCAGATCATATCCATCACAGCCTCCCCAGACCACAGCCTCCCCAGACCACAGCCTCCCCAGATCACAGCCATCACAACCTCCCCAGATCATAGCCATCACAGTCTCCCCAGATCACTACCATCACAGCCTCCCCAGATCACTACCATCTTAGCCTCCCCAGATCACTACCATCACAGCCTCCCCAGATCACTACCATCACAGCCTCCCCAGATCACTACCATCACAGCCTCCCCAGACCACAGCCTCCCCAGACCACAGCCTCCCCAGATCACAGCCATCACAACCTCCCCAGATTACTGCCATAACAGCCTCCCCAGATCACTACCATCACAGCCTCCCCAGATCACTACCATCTTAGCCTCCCCAGATCACTACCATCACAGCCTCCCCAGATCACTACCATCACAGCCTCCCCAGATCACTACCATCACAGCCTCCCCAGAGCACTACCATCACAGCCTCCCCAGATCACTACCATCACAGCCTCCCCAAATCACTACCATCACAGCTTCCCCAGATCACTACCATCACAGCCTCCACAGATCACTACCATCACAGCTTCCCCAGATCACTACCATCACAGCTTCCCCAGATCACTACCATCACAGCCTCCCCAGATCACTACCATCACAGCCTCCCCAGATCACTACCATCACAGCCTCCCTAGATCACTACCATCACAGCCTCCCCAGATCACTACCATCACAGCCTCCCCAGATCACTACCATCACAGCCTCCCCAGATCACTACCATCACAGGACACATAAATTATAAGTCAGTTGTCATGCTGATATTTCATGTATTTCACTTGGGTGATACCTTTGTATTATTGATCTGCCTTCCTGATGTTGTCCATGTTAAATGTGAAGTGACGGTCGCACCTGTGTGAAAAATTAACAAGGCAAAGGTTAAATGTGTGTGTGTGTGTGTGTGTGTGTGTGTGTGTGTGTGTGTGTGTGCAATAAGATCACAGTAAACAGGTGATATCACAATATGCAAAACAACCACTGTGAAAAAATAGCGAAATTCCAAGGAACTTTAATGTGAGAAGTCACGAAAGCGCTTGGAATTTCGCTATTTTTTTACAATGGTTATATATATATATATATATATATATATATATATATATATATATATATATATATATATATATATATATATATATATATATATATACCTGGGGATACCGTTCTCTTCCCACTGCATGACTCCTACGGGTTTATCGCCTGGTCATAAACATAACAACAACAATAATAATTTTCTAGACTGAGTCTAGACCGATAGTCGCTACGTCAAGACGTTTGGTACTTCATTTAGACCGAAACGTGTGTACCTGCGTTACTAGAGCGAAACGTGTGTACAATGCGTTACTAGAGCGAAACGTGTGTACCAGCGTTACATAAGAACATAAGGAAGAAGAAGCACTGCAGCAGGCCTACTGGCTCTTTCGAGGCATATCCAACTCACATCGTACGTGCGTAACTGTGTGTAGTGGAGAAACGTGCGTACCTGTGTTACTAGCGGAGAAACGTGCGTACCTGTGTTACTAGCGGAGAAACGTGCGTACCTGTGTTACTAGCGGAGAAACGTGCGTACCTGTGTTACTAGCGGAGAAACGTGCGTACCTGTGTTACTAGCGGAGAAACGTGCGTACCTGTGTTACTAGCGGAGAAACGTGCGTACCTGTGTTACTAGCGGAGAAACGTGCGTACCTGTGTTACTAGCGGAGAAACGTGCGTACCTGTATTACTAGCGGAGATATGTGCGTACCTGTGTTGCTAGCGGAGAAACGTGCGTACCTGTGTTACTAGCGGAGAAACGTGCGTACCTGTGTTACTAGCGGAGAAATGTGCGTACCTGCATTACTAGCGGAGAAATGTGCGTACCTGCAATACTAGCGGAGAAATGTGCGTACCTGTATTACTAGCGGAGAAATGTGCGTACCCGCATTACTAGCGGAGAAATGTGAGTACCTGCATTACTAGCGGAGAAATGTGCATACCTGCATTACTAGCGGAGAAATGTGCGTACCTGTATTACTAGCGGAGAAATGTGCGTACCTGCATTACTAGCGGAGAAATGTGCGTACCTGCATTACTAGCGGAGAAATGTGCGTACCTGTATTACTAGCGGAGAAATGTGCGTACCTGTATTACTAGCGGAGAAATGTGCGTACCTGCATTACTAGCGGAGAAATGTGCTTACCTGTATTACTAGCGGAGAAATGTGCGTACCTGTATTACTAGCGGAGAAACGTGCGTACCTGCATTACTAGCGGAGAAATGTGCGTACCTGAATTACTAGCGGAGTAATGTGCGTACCTGCAATACTAGCGGAGAAATGTGCGTACCTGTATTACTAGCGGAGAAATGTGCGTACCCGCATTATTAGCGGAGAAATGTGCGTACCTGCATTACTAGCGGAGAAATGTGCGTACCTGCATTACTAGCGGAGAAATGTGCATACCTGCATTACTAGCGGAGAAATGTGCGTACCTGTATTACTAGCGGAGAAATGTGCGTACCCGCATTATTAGCGGAGAAATGTGCGTACCTGCATTACTAGCGGAGAAATGTGCGTACCTGCATTACTAGCGGAGAAATGTGCGTACCTGCATTACTAGCGGAGAAATGTGCGTACCCGCATTACTAGCGGAGAAATGTGTGTACCTGCATTACTAGCGGAGAAATGTGCGTACCTGTATTACTAGCGGAGAAATGTGCGTACCTGTATTACTAGCGGAGAAATGTGCGTACCTGTATTACTAGCGGAGAAATGTGCGTACCTGCATTACTAGCGGAGAAATGTGCGTATCTGTATTACTAGCGGAGAAATGTGCGTACCTGTATTACTAGCGGAGAAATGTGCGTACCTGTATTACTAGCGGAGAAATGTGCGTACCTGCATTACTAGCGGAGAAATGTGCGTACCTGCATTACTAGCGGAGAAATGTGCGTACCTGTATTACTAGCGGAGAAATGTGCGTACCTGTATTACTAGCGGAGAAATGTGCGTACCTGCATTACTAGCGGAGAAATGTGCGTATCTGTATTACTAGCGGAGAAATGTGCGTACCTGTATTACTAGCGGAGAAATGTGCGTACCTGTATTACTAGCGGAGAAATGTGCGTACCTGTATTACTAGCGGAGAAATGTGCGTACCTGTATTACTAGCGGAGAAATGTGCGTACCTGCATTACTAGCGGAGAAATGTGCGTACCTGTATTACTAGCGGAGAAATGTGCGTACCTGCATTACTAGCGGAGAAATGTGCGTACCTGCATTACTAGCGGAGAAATGTGCGTACCTGTATTACTAGCGGAGAAATGTGCGTACCTGTATTACTAGCGGAGAAATGTGCGTACCTGTATTACTAGCGGAGAAATGTGCGTACCTGCATTACTAGCGGAGAAATGTGCGTACCTGCATTACTAGCGGAGAAATGTGCGTACCTGTATTACTAGCGGAGAAATGTGCGTACCTGTATTACTAGCGGAGAAATGTGCGTACCTGTATTACTAGCGGAGAAATGTGCGTACCTGTATTACTAGCGGAGAAATGTGCGTACCTGCATTACTAGCGGAGAAATGTGCGTACCTGTATTACTAGCGGAGAAATGTGCGTACCTGTATTACTAGCGGAGAAATGTGCGTACCTGTATTACTAGCGGAGAAACGTGCGTACCTGCGCTGCGTTCTCTTGATAAATCAATGAAAAGGGTTAAAGCGAGAGGGCAATTTGTGGAGGTCAGTCATGGCATGGCTCAGGTCCTTCTTGCCTGCAACCTCATCAATTATAGCGGGTGTAATTTTCGCGTCAGACAGTGTAAATTATTGTCTCTTAATTGTGCGTACACGTCAGTAATGATCACAGTCCCTGCTTCCCCTCAGCCAGCACCTGACACCCACCAGGTCACCACCTGACACATAATAACATAAGAAAGGAGGAACACTGCAGGAGGCCTACTGGCCCATACTTGGCAGGTCCTTCTTAAACCCAAACCCACTAATAGAAATATTTGGCCGACCTGTTTTCATTGATACTTAAGGAATAAGAAATTCCATAACCTTATTAACTCATGCGCAAGGCCCACTCAAATCCAACCCCTCTCACTCATGTGCAAGGCCCACTCAAATCCAACCCCTCTCACTCATGTGCAAGGCCCACTCAAATCCAACCCCTCTCACTCATGTGCAAGGCCCACTCAAATCCAACCCCTCTCACTCATGTGCAAGGCCCACTCAAATCCAACTCCTCTCACTCACGTGCAAGGCCCACTCAAATCCAACCCCTCTCACTCATGTGCAAGGCCCACTCAAATCCAACCCCTCTCACTCATGTGCAAGGCCCACTCAAATCCAACTCGTCTCACTCATGTGCAAGGCCCACTCAAATCCAACTCGTCTCACTCATGTGCAAGGCCCACTCAAATCCAACCCCTCTCACTCATGTGCAAGGCCCACTCAAATCCAACTCCTCTCACTCACACGGTTATTACAGTGTTACACAAGAGAGTGGTGCAACAGCTAGAGGAGCGGGCAGGAATAGCAGGAAGAACACTGCAATGGACTAGGGAATACCTGACAGGAAGGAAACAACGTGTGTTGGTACGTGATGAGGTGTCTGAGTGGGTGCATGTGTCGAGTGGGGTTCCACAAGGGTTAGTCCTAGGACCGGTGCCGTTTCTTGTATGTATGAATGATGTGATGGAAGGAGTAGATTCAGAGGTGACCCTATTTGCAGATGATGTGAAACTAATGAGGAGAATACAAGTGGACAAGGATCAGGTGAAACTGCAGAGAGATCTGGACAGGCTGCAAGCCTGGCTCGACAAATGGAATTTGGAGTTTAATCCCAGCAAGTGCAAAGTTATGATGCTTGGGGAAGGACAAAGAAGACCGCAGATGGAGTACAACAAACCTCTCTCAAGGAGAAGGATCTTGGGGTGAGCATCATACCGAGCACTTCTCCTAAGGCGCAAGTTAACGAAATAATTGCTGGTGAATCTAAAAATAACATTTCGACATCTAAGTAAGGAGTCATTCACAACACTATATCGTGTACGTCAGGCCCATATTGGAGTACGTAGCACCAGTATGCAACCCACATCTAGTCAAGCACGTCGAGAAATTAGAGAAAGTGCAAAGGTTTGCAACAAGACTAGTCCCGGAGCTAAAGGGTTTGCCCTACGAGAAGAGGTTAAGGGAACGCAGCCTGATGACACTGGAGGACAGGAGGGAGAGGAGAATATGATAATGTATAAAATACTGAGAGGAACCGACAAGTGAACTCAGTGAGTCACAGGGATGTTAGGACGTATTTCTTTAGTCTTGGAGTTGTCAGGAAGTGGAACAATTTGGAGAGTGAAACAGAAGAGGCAGGAGCCGTATATAGCTTCAAGAAGAGGCACGATAAGGCTCTTGGACTCGGGAGAAAGTGGACCTAGTAGCGACCAATGAAGAGGCAGGGCCAGGAGCTGTGAACCGACCCTTGCAACCACATATAGGTAAATACACACACACACACACACACACACACACACACACAAGCAGAACGATCAGGAGACAGACAAATTGTATGTGTCCAGAAACACTTTAAAAATGGCAAAAGTACTGCAGAAAAGGTCACGTCCTAATGAAAATATCACGACACCAGAGGCACAAAACACCAGCAAAGTGTACAATTGCAGCCGAAAGGACAAAATTCTCTTCCACGCGAGTTTGGAAGTTTTCAAATGTCATCGCAGTAAACAGGACAATTGGGAGAAAAACTTTGTAAGAGGGATGTTAATTATAGCACTGGTACCAAATGTCTTTCATTAAACCGTCAGACTCAAGTCTAGTTGATCACAACGTCAAATATTTAGTCAAGGACAGTCCCTTCAAGTCTGCCACTGCTGCTGGCTTGTAAACGTAGTGTCCTCTCTTCCTGCAACATTTATCAACATTGTGACAGAAAGACTTCCTCACCTGATCATTAGTAAGTCACTGGAATACAGTTGGAATAATCACATTGCCTGGATTGTATCCCATAAACCAAATTACACGTTTCACTTTTCCTGGTGTAGATTATGTCAGAGTAAAAGAAATAAAAACAGTTTTCTACCAGCTGGGTAATGCTAATTTATCTGCAGCTACGAGTGAGTGTCGCATTAAGTCAGTGGGGTCTCGTTTGTACCTGCTTCAGAGTGCTCATTACCTCAAGTTTTTCTCAAACGTGTACTGAGTAGAGCTCCTGACTCTGGAGACATGAGGACCCTTTTACTCTCTCACGCTGTCAAGGCATTTGTCTCTCCCCGTCCTGGTTTTATCCTCCATTAGTCGTTTTTATGACTTTCCAAATGACATGTCATCACGCTATAAACACACACTGAGAGTTATCTTCTCATTATCAACACTGAGAATAACACTTGGCGAGTGGTAATAGCCAAGACCTGGTCGCGTGTTGCCCCGCCTCCACCTTGCATCCTGCATGTTGCAGTACGATAACGTAAGTGCTGTGAGGAATTAGTCACATGTGCAACATATGGGTGTCTTTATTTATAGACGTTTTGCCATCCAGTGACTTTATCAATACAAGGACATAATGCAAAGAATGTAGAACTATATACGAAAGATAACGTAATCAGTCCCTCAGTCTTGGAGTCGGTGAAGAGCACCGTAGTCTTGAAGACTACGGTGTTGTATACCATTCATGGACAACATAATAGTGTTGAATGTTTGTCATCTTTAGACTACAGTATCACGTGTTGCTGTCTGCAATGCCATACTCAAAATCCTAAATGTGTTGAATGATGTTAAAAAGCCTACCAGTCACATCTTACGAGCTGTTAATTCTTTTTTCACGAAGACTAACACTAGAAACTTCAGTGAGTGGGTCATGTGACTATGATAAGCCTCGTCAGAAGAATGTTGATAATATAATCGTATCAAATAACGACAAGTTGATGATTAAGACATATGTGTAACAGTAGGATTCTTTAGTCAGATACAGAGGCAGCAGGTGTAGTAGTGAAATAAAGATGTAATCAGTCCATCAACCTTGGAGAAAAAGTATTTGAGGTGGTCAGTTCTTCAGGCTGGAGAAGAGTTCAGCTGCATGGTGGTCAGTCCCTCAGGCTGGAGAAGAGTTCAGCTGCATGGTGGTCAGTCCCTCAGGCTGGAGAAGAGTTCAGCTGCATGGTGGTCAGTCCCTCAGGCTGGAGAAGAGTTCAGCTGCATGGTGGTCAGTCCCTCAGGCTGGAGAAGAGTTCAGCTGCATGGTGGTCAGTCCCTCAGGTTGGAGAAGAGTTCAGCTGCATGGTGCTCAGTCCCTCAGGCTGGAGAAGAGTTCAGCTGCATGGTGGTCAGTCCCTCAGGCTGGAGAAGAGTTCAGCTGCATGGTGGTCAGTCCCTCAGGCTGGAGAAGAGTTCAGCTGCATGGTGCTCAGTCCCTCAGGCTGGAGAAGAGTTCAGCTGCATGGTCTTCAGTCCCTCAGCCTGGAGAAGAGTTCAGCTGCATGGTGGTCAGTCCCTCAGGCTGGAGAAGAGTTCAGCTACATGGTCTTCAGTCCCTCAGCCTGGAGAAGAGTTCAGTTGCATGGTGGTCAGTCCCTCAGCCTGGAGAAGAGTTCAGGTGCATGGTATGGTGGTCAGTTCTTCAGCCTGGAGAAGAGTTCAGCTGCATGGTGGTCAGTCCCTCAGGCTGGAGAAGAGTTCAGCTGCATGGTGGTCAGTCCCTCAGCCTGGAGAAGAGTTCAGGTGCATGGTATGGTGGTCAGCTCTTCAGCCTGGAGAAGAGTTCAGCTGCATGGTGGTCAGTCCCTCAGCCTGGAGAAGAGTTCAGCTGCATGGTGGTCAGTCCCTCATCCTGGAGAAGAGTTCAGCTGCATGGTGGTCAGTCCCTCAGCCTGGAGAAGAGTTCAGCTGCATGGTGCTCAGTCCCTCAGGCTGGAGAAGAGTTCAGCTGCATGGTGGTCAGTCCCTCAGCCTGGAGAAGAGTTCAGCTGCATGGTGGTCAGTTCTTCAGCCTGGAAAAGAGTTCAGCTGCATGGTGGTCAGTTCCTCAGCCTAGAGAAGAATTCAGCTCCATGGTCTGGAACCATATAAAGCTGAAGTATGAAAACGGTGTCTTAAATACTGTCGAAGGCGAAGTGGAAGATCTGGAAGACGTTGCAAGGGGTTGGATCCACTAGTGTGGACGGTTGCAAAGCCATGGCTTGCTTTTGCAGTGTTCTAAAAATTGAGGTTGGAGAGTTGAAGGAGGAAGTCTTGCTTCTCCAAGAAGAAATTAGGAGGCTGAAGGTTCACCTCAATGGGGTTGGGAGCGAGTGTGAGGTGGCTGATTTGGTGGAGGGGAATGAGGCTACCAGCAGCGAGGTGCAGTCTGTCTCTCGCTGCGAGGAAGCTGTAGGTGGGGAGGTAGCAACGGCTACCAGCAGTGAGGTGCAGTCCAGCACCTGCTACAAGTGGCAAGTGATTCCCAGTAATGGGAAGAGCATCAAGATAAGGAAAGTTAAGAGAGAAGATTTGAAGGTAGGAAATCGCTTCTCTGTTCTTCAGGATGAGTGTACTTCAGTGGCCAGTGAAGGTAAAGGTACTACTTCCCCTGCAAATGGAAGTAAGCGCATACTTGTGGTTGGTGACTCACAGGTACGATATATGGACCGTGCCTTCTGTAATAGGAATAAGAAGGTAAGAGATAGAGTGTACTTCCCAGGAGCTGGTGTTAGTGATATAGTCGGCAGGTTGGATAATATCATGTCAGGAAATGGGTAAAGCCTATTATCTGTCTCAGTGCTGGTGGAAATGATATTGGGAAGGGTAGGAGAGAAGAGCTGCTAGATAAGTACAGATCAGCTATAGATTTAATTAAGTCTATGGGAGGGGTCCCAATTATATGTAGCATCTTGCCTAGAAGGGGAGTGGGCAATGAATGGTTGTCTAGGGCAATTGGTGTAAATTGCTGGCTAGACAGATACTGCAAGGAACTTGCAATCCCATTCATCGACAACTGGGACAACTTTTATGGCAAACATGACATGTATGCAAGGGATGGGGTACATCTCTCTGGGGCAGGGGTGGTAGCTCTTGCAAACTCAATCGAGAGGGCCATTGCTGAAATGCCTAGGATTTTAAACTGATAGAAGATAGAGGTATGGGTGTGTGTGGGAAACAGTCAGGTTGCAGCACTAGGGTTGTAAACAGTAAATGTATAAAAGACATTCATCATGAAGTTATAAATAAAGACAATAGATCATGTCAGCAAACAAAGGGAGACAGCAGAGGGCAGCAAGGGACTAGCTCCCTTAAGGTCTATTATACTAATAGCAGGAGTGCAAGAAATAAGATAGATGAGCTAAGATTAATTGCAAGTGCAGGAAACATAGATATTATTGCTATAACAGAGACCTGGCTCAATCTGAAAGATAGAGAGATGCCTTCTGAATGTCACATACAAGGCTATAAATTATTCCACACTGGCAGGGTCAACAGGAAGGGTGGTGGAGTAGCGATGTACGTCAGAGACAATTTAAAGTGTTGTGTTAGACAAGATATAAAATTAGAAGCGTCAGCCACTGAATCTGTTTGGTTACAGCTTCTCGAGGGCCGTGAAAAATTAATTTTGGGTGTGATTTACAGGGCCCCAAATCTTGATAGGGAGTGCGGTAAACTTCTATGGGATGAAATTCGTAAGGCCTTTATATACGAAAATGTTGTGATAATGGGAGATTTCAACTATAGACAGATTGACTGGTGCAATTTGACAGGAAATTTAGAATCAAGTGACTTTCTTGATACGATTCAGGATTGTTTTTTAAAGCAGTTTGTGACAGAGCCAACTAGAGGAAATAACCTGCTTGACTTGGTTCTTGCCAGCAGGGAAACGCTAATTAATAATCTTGAGGTTAATGATGAGCTCGGGGAAAGTGATCACAAATCACTCAGTTTTAATATATCATGGAATTCCCCTAATAATGGCAATCAAGTCTCTGTCCCTGACTTCCGCTTGCTGATTTCATACGACTGAAAAATTACTTGGGTGGGCTGAACTGAAATGACCTGACTATGGGTCAGGTAGGTGGTGATTGTTGCCGATATGACATTTTCTAGAGCATAGTTCTAGCTGCTCAGACAACTTACGTTCCAAATAAGGAAATCAGATCAAGCAAAAATGATCTTAAATGAATGAACAATAGATTAAAACATCTGATTGGTCAAAAGAGAGGCATATATAGGCAAATCAAAAGAGGAGAGGTGCAATTAAGAAATCAATATATTCAGTTAAAGAGAGAAATAAAAAAGGGAATAAGAAAAGCAAAAAGAGATTATGAGGTTAAAATTGCAAGAGAATCGAAGACTAACCCAAAAGGATTCTTTCAGGTATACAGAAGTAAGATCAGGGACAAGACAGGCCCACTCAAAAGTTACTCGGGTCAGCTCACTGACAGTGATAAGGAAATGTGTAAAATTTTTAACACATACTTCCTCTCAGTTTTTACTCAGGAAGATACTAGCGATATTCCAGAAATAATAAATTATGTAGAACAGGATGATAATAAACTATGCACGATTAGGGTCACAAGTGATATGGTGCTTAGACAAATAGATAAATTAAAACCTAACAAATCCCCAGGCCCTGATGAACTGTATGCAAGGGTTCTAAAGGAATGTAAAGAGGAGCTTAGCAAACCTCTGGCTAATCTTTTCAATATATCACTACAGACTGGCATGATGCCAGATAAGTGGAAAATGGCAAATGTGATACCTATTTTCAAAGCAGGTGACAGGTCCTTAGCTTCGAACTATAGACCAATAAGCCTAACCTCCATTGTGGGAAAATTTATGGAATCAATAATTGCCGAGGCAGTTCGTAGCCACCTTGAAAAGCACAAATTAATCAACGAATCTCAGCATGGTTTTACAAAGGGGCGTTCCTGCCTTACGAATTTATTAACTTTTTTCACTAAGGTATTTGAGGAGGTAGATCATGGTAATGAATATGATATTATGTATATGGACTTCGGTTGTTGAATTAGACACATGTGCAACTCTTGCGTATCTTTATTGAGGAAACGTTTCGCCACACAGTGGCTTCATCAGTCCATACAAAGGAGAAACTTGAAGAACAGGAGGAGAATGAGGTAATCAGTCTCTCAGCCTTGAGTCGATGTGGTCAGTCCATCAGTCTTGAATAAAAAAGATTGTTAGGTAAGACACATATGCAACAGTTAGGTATCTTTATTATGAAACGTTTCGCCTACACAGTAGGCTTCTTCAGTCAAGTACAGAAAAGTTGATAGAAGCAGAAGATACTTGAAGACGATGTAATCAGTCCATCACCCTTAAAGTTTTGAGGTGGTCAGTCCCTCAGTCTGGAGAAGAGCATTGTTCCATAGTATGAAACAATATGGAGATGAAGTGACAGGATGGAGCTTTTTATAGCGCCAAGAGGTGAGACGTAGGCCACTAGGAGAGGTAAGAACTCAGATGCTGAGAGGTCAGGTCCCTCTCAAATCCAGCCGCTCTCACTAGTGGAAGTTGTCGAAGTTGTACTTGACTGAAGAAGCCTACTGTGTAGGCGAAACGTTTCATAATAAAGATACCTAACTGTTGCATATGTGTCTTACCTAACAACCTGTCGGTATTTTATACCATTTTAATGTTCAATCTGTCAGACACTGCAACACAAGGGTATCTTGGTACAGACCTGCAATCAACTTCGACAACTTCCACTAGTGAGAGCGGCTGGATTTGAGAGGGACCTGACCTCTCAGCATCTGAGTTCTTACCTCTCCTAGTGGCCTACGTCTCACCTCTTGGCGCTATAAAAAGCTCCATCCTGTCACTTCATCTCCATATTGTTTCATACTATGGAACAATGCTCTTCTCCAGACTGAGGGACTGACCACCTCAAAACTTTAAGGGTGATGGACTGATTACATCGTCTTCAAGTATCTTCTGCTTCTATCAACTTTTCTGTACTTGACTGAAGAAGCCTACTGTGTAGGCGAAACGTTTCATAATAAAGATACCTAACTGTTGCATATGTGTCTTACCTAACAACCTGTCGGTATTTTATACCATTTTAATGTTCAATAAAAAAGATTGATGGACTGACCACATCGACTCAAGGCTGAGGGACTGATTACCTCATTCTCCTCCTGTACTTCAAGTTTCTCCTTTGTATGGACTGATGAAGCCACTGTGTGGCGAAACGTTTCCTCAATAAAGATACGCAAGAGTTGCACATGTGTCTAATTCAACAACATGTCGGTTCTCTGAACCATTCATCTACAATGGACTTCAGTAAGGCGTTTGACAGGGTCCCACATCAGAAACTATTGAGGAAAATTAAGGCACATGGAATAGGAGGAGAAATTTTTTCCTGGATAGAGGCATGGTTGACAAATAGGCAGCAGAGAGTTTGCATAAATGGGGAGAAATCAGAGTGGGGAAGCTTCACGAGCGGTGTTCCACAGGGGTCAGTGGTGGGCCCCCCTGCTGTTCACAATCTACATAAACGACATAGATGAGGGCATAAAGAGCGACATCAGCAAGTTTGCCGATGACACCAAAATAGGCCGTCGAATTCATTCTGACGAGGACATTAGAGCACTCCAGGAAGATTTGAATAGACTGATGCAGTGGTCGGAGAAGTGGCAGATGCAGTTTAATATAGACAAATGCAAAGTTCTAAATGTTGGACAGGAAAATAACCATACCACATATAAACTAAATAATGTCGATCTTAATATTACGGATTGCGAAAAAGATTTAGGAGTCCTGGTTAGCAGTAATCTGAAACCAAGACAACAGTGCATAAGTGTTCGCAATAAAGCTAACAGAATCCTTGGCTTCATATCAAGAAGCATAAATAATAGGAGTCCTCAGGTTGTTCTTCAACTCTATATATCCTTGGTTAGACCTCATTTAGATTATGCTGCACAGTTTTGGTCACCGTATTACAGAATGGATATAAACGCTCTGGAAAACATACAAAGGAGGATGACAAAGCTGATCCCATGTATCAAAAATCTTCCCTATGAGGATAGACTGAGGGCCCTGAATCTGCACTCTCTAGAAAGGCGTAGAATTAGGGAGGATATGATTGAGGTGTATAAATGGAAGACATGAATAAATAAAGGGGATGTAAATAACGTGCTGAAAATATCTAGCCTAGACAGAACTCGTAGCAATGGTTTTAAGCTGGAAAAATTCAGATTCAGGAAGGATATAGGAAAGCACTGGTTTGGTAATAGAGTTGTGGATGAGTGGAACAAACTCCCAAGTACCGTTATAGAGGCCAGAACGTTGTGTAGTTTTAAAAATAGGTTAGATAAATACATGAGTGGGTGTGGGTGGGTGTGAGTTGGACCTGACTAGCTTGTGCTACTAGGTCAGTTGTCCTGTTCCTTCCTTAAGTGAATGTGACCTGCCCTGACTAGGTTGGGGCATTGGCTTAAGCCGGTAGGAGACTTGGACCTGCCTCACATGGGCCAGTAGGCCTGCTGCAGTGTTCCTTCTTTCTTATGTTCTTATAAGTAAGAAGGCAGGTCCCTCTGGAATCCAGTCCTTCTCACTCATAACTAGTAGATCATAAGAACATAAGAAAGGAGGAACACTACAGCAGGCCTGTTGGCCCATACTAGGCAGGTCCTTTACAATTCATCCCACTAACACTATGAAAAATGGAAGAGGTCCTCTGTATCAAGATACCGTCGTACTGCAGTGTCCGACAGTATTTATGAAACTGGCATCAATTAGCGACAAGTTGAAGGTTATGGCACATGTGCAACAAGGCAGAGATGGAATTTGGATTATTTCTTTGAGTTCCGAAGCCATTTGCAGAAAAAATGGCCTAGTCAATCAGTGGCTTAACCAGTCGGTGGCTTCGTCAGTCGGTGGCTTAGCCAGTGGCTTAGTTAACTGAAGAATAGAAAACTCGCCATACCGTGGCTGGACCATTTCACAAACAGCCTGCACATTTAGTGGGAAATCATCACAACGTTTCGCTCCTACCCATTGTCTAGCCACATCTGTGACTTGACGGATCGAAACCTCGTTATAATTCCTCCTCTCCTTGAGTGTGGTAGGTGTGGTATAAACCTGGTAATAGATACCAACACACTGGGTTAGAAAAACACGTAAACAAATGTTATGACATTTATCAGTAGTGATCATGGTTCTAGAACCGAAAAGTTGTTTAATAAACATATGAACATGAAAAAGAAAGAACACTGCAGCAGGCCTACTGGTCCATGCGAGGCAGGTCCAAGTCTCCTACCGGCTTAAGCCAACGCCCTAACCTAGTTAGGTCAGGTCACATTCACTTAAGGAAGGAGCACGGCATCTGACCTAGTAGCACAAGCTAGCCAGGTCCAATTCACACCCACCACCAACATGTCCTAGTGTTTACTGACGTGTGATAGAAGACCCAGTAGGAAGGGTGGAAACCAGGAACTTCACCGAGAAATCCTGTATAATAATCCCCAAGGTAACAACTAATTTGAAAAGCAAAGCAACATAAGAACATAAGAACGAAGGAACACTGCAGAAGGCCTACTGGCCCATGCGAGGCAGGTCCAAGTCCCTACCGGCTTAAGCCAATGCACCCAACCTAGTCAGGTCAGGTCACATTGACTTAAGGGAGGAACACGGCAACCGACCTGTTAGCACAAGCTATCAGGTCCAACTCACACCCACCCACATCTACTCATGTATTTATCCAACCTATTTTTAAAGCTACACAACGTTCTGGCCTCTATAACGGTACTTGGGAGTTTGTTCCACTCATCCACAACTCTATTACCAAACCAGTACTTTCCTATATCCCTCCTGAATCTGAATTTTTCCAACTTAAAACCATTGCTGCGAGTCCTGTCTAGGCTAGATATTTTCAGCACACTATTTACATCCCCTTTATTTATTCCTGTCTTCCACTTATAAACCTCAATCATATCCCCCCTAATTCTACGTCTTTCTAGAGAGTGCAGTTTCAGGGCCCTTAGTCTATCCTCATAGGGAAGGTTTCTGATACATGGGATCATCTTTGTCATCCTCCTTTGTACATTTTCCAGAGAATTTATATCCATTCTGTAATACGGTGACCAAAACTGTGCAGCATAATCTAAATGAGGCCTAACCAAGGATGTATAGAGTTGAAGAACAACCTGAGGACTCCTATTATTTATGCTTCTTGATATGAAGCCAAGGATTCTATTAGCTTTATTGCGAACACTTATGCACTGTTGTCTTGGTTTCAGATTACTGCTAACCAGAACTCCTAAATCTTTTTCGCAATCCGTAATATTAAGATCTACATTATTTAGTTTATATGTGGCATGGTTATTGTCCTGTCCAACATTTAGAACTTTGCATTTGTCTATATTAAACTGCATCTGCCACTTCTCCGACCACTGCATCAGTCTATTCAAATCCTCCTGGAGTGCTCGAATGTCCTCGTCAGAATGAATTCGACGGCCTATTTTGGTGTCATCGGCAAACTTGCCGATGTCGCTCTTTATGCCCTCATCTATGTCGTTTATGTAGATTGTGAACAGCAGGGGGCCCAACACTGACCCCTGTGGAACACCGCTCGTGACGCTTCCCCACTCTGATTTCTCCCCATTTATGCAAACTCTCTGCTGCCTATTTGTCAACCATGCCTCTATCCAGGAAAAAATTTCTCCTCCTATTCCATGTGCTTTAATTTTCCTCAATAGTCTCTGATGTGGGACCCTGTCAAAAGCCTTACTGAAGTCCATATACACAATATCATATTCATTACCATGATCTACCTCCTCAAATACCTTAGTGAAAAAAGTTAATAAATTCGTAAGGCAGGAACGCCCCTTTGTAAAACCATGCTGAGATTCGTTGATTAATTTATGCTTTTCAAGGTGGCTACGAACTGCCTCGGCAATTATTGATTCCATGAATTTTCCCACTATGGAGGTTAGGCTTATTGGTCTATAGTTCGAAGCTAAGGACCTGTCACCTGTTTTGAAAATAGGTATCACATTTGCCATTTTCCACTTATCTGGCACCATGCCAGTTTGTAGTGATATGTTGAAAAGATTAGCCAAAGGTGTGCTAAGCTCCTCTTTACATTCCTTTAGAACCCTTGCATACAGTTCATCAGGGCCTGGGGATTTGTTAGGTTTTAATTTATCTATTTGCCTAAGGACCATGTCACTTGTGACCCTAATAGTGCACAGTTTATTATCGTCCTGTTCTACATAATTTATCATTACTGGAATATCGCTGGTATCCTCCTGTGTAAAAACTGAGAGGAAGTATGTGTTAAAAATTCTACACATTTCCTTATCACTGTCAGTGAGCTGACCCGAGGAACTTTTGAGTGGGCCTATCTTGTCCCTGATCTTACTTCTGTATACCTGAAAGAATCCTTTTGGGTTAGTCTTCGATTCTCTTGCAACTTTAACCTCATAATCTCTATTTGCTTTTCTAATTCCCTTTTTTATTTCTCTCTTTAACTGAATATATCGATTTCTTAATTGCCCCTCTCCTCTTTTGATTTGCCTATATATGCCTCTCTTTTGACCAATCAGATATTTTAATCTATTGTTCATCCATTTAGGATCATTTTTGTTTGATCTGATTTCCCTATTTGGAACATAATTTGACTGAGCAGCTAGAACTATGCCCTGGAAAGCATCATATCGGCAACCATCACCACCTACCTGACCCCTAGTCAGGTCATTCCAGTTCAGCCCACCTAAGTAATTTTTCAGTCCTATGAAATCAGCCAAGCGAAAGTCAGGGACGGAGACTTGATTGCCATTATTAGGGGAATTCCATGCTATGTTAAAACTGAGTGATTTGTGATCACTCTCCCCAAGCTCATCATTAACCTCAAGATTATTAATTAGTGTTTCCCTACTGGCAAGAACCAAGTCAAGGAGGTTATTTCCCCTAGTTGGCTCTGTCACAAACTGTTTTAAAAAACAATCCTGGATCGTATCAAGAAAGTCACCCGACTCTAAATTTCCTGTCAAATTGCTCCAGTCAATCTGTCTATAGTTGAAATCTCCCATTAGCACAACATTTTCGTATGTAGATGCCTTACGAATTTCGTCCCATAGAAGTTTACTGCACTCCCTATCAAGATTTGGGGCCCTGTAAATCACACCCAAAATTAGTTTTTCTCGGCCCTCGAGAAGCTGTAACCAAACAGATTCAGTGGCTGACGCTTCTAATTTAATATCTTGTCTAACACAACAATTTAAATTGTCTCTGACATACATCGCTACTCCACCACCTTTCCTGTTGACCCTGTCAGTGTGGAATAATTTATAGCCTTGTATGTGACATTCAGAGGGCATCTCTCTATCTTTCAGATTGAGCCAGGTCTCTGTTATAGCAATAATATCTATGTTTCCTGCACTTGCAATTAATCTTAGCTCATCTATCTTATTTCTAACACTCCTGCTATTAGTATAGTAAACCTTAAGGGAGCTAGTCCCTTGCTGCCCTCTGCTGTCCCCCTTTGTTTGCTGACCTGTTCTATTGTCTTTATTTATAACTTCATGCTGAATGCCTTTTATACATTTACTGTTTCCAACCCTAGAGTTGCAACCTGCTTGTTTCCCACACACACCCATACCTCTATCTTCCATCAGTTTAAAATCATAGGCATTTCACCAATGGCCTTCTCAATCGAGTCTGCAAGTGCTACCACCCCAGCCCCAGAGAGATGAACCCCATCCCTTGCATACATATCATGTTTGCCATAAAAGTTGTTCCAGTTGTCAATGAATGGGATTGCAAGTTCCTTGCAGTATCTGTCTAGCCAGCAATTTACACCAATTGCCCTAGACAACCATTCATTTCCTACTCCCCTTCTAGGCAAGATGCTACATATGATTGGGATCCCTCCCTTAGACTTAATGAAATCTATAGCTGACCTGTACTTATCTAGCAGCTCTTCTCTCCTACCCTTCCCAATATCATTTCCACCAGCACTGAGACAGATAATGGGCTTGTTCCCATTACCTGACATGATATTATCCAGTCTGTTGACAATGTCCCCAACACCAGCTCCAGGGAAGCACACTCTATCTCTCATCTTCTTATTCCTATTACAAAAAGCACGATCAACATATCTTACCTGAGAGTCACCAACCACAAGAATGCGCTTACCTTCATTAGCAGGGGCAGTAGTACCCTTACCTTCACTGGCCACTGAAGTACATTCATCCTGGAGAACAGAGAAGCGATTTCCTACCTTCAGATCTGCACTCTTAACTTTCCTTACTCTGATGCGCCTCCCATTACTGTGAACAACTCGCCACTTGTAGCAGGTGCTGGCCTTCACCTCACTGCTGGTAGCCGTTGCTACCACCCCACCTACAGCCTCCTCACAGTGAGAGACAGACTGCACCTCACTGCTAGAAGCCTCATTCCCCACATCTCCAACCACCTCACACTCTCTCCCAGGCCCATTGAGGTGGACCTTCAGCCTCCTAATCTCCTCCTGGAGAAGCAAGACCTCCTCCTTCAACTCTCCAACCTCAGCTTTTAAAACACTGTAGAAGCAAGCCATGCTTTGTAACCGTCCACGCTAATCCCCAAGCAGCTCAGGGTCTGTGACCTCACGTGACGACTGACCACTGAACACTGATAGTATACCGGCACGGCTAATTGCATATAAGTACGAGGCTCAAATATTATATTTTTAATATAAAGACACGTATGAGATATAAAACACATTATATCCAGTATATTAATATAGATATATGTCCCTGATAAGATCTATATTATAATTCACCTACCCACTTACTCTATTAACATGCTATGTTCGTCTATGTCGTTATGTAGTCAGAACAAGTGTGTATATTTTGATGTTTATTCTTAAGTAAGATATGTGGTTAAGTGTTTGGTAACAGGGTGGGACGCTTGTGTGTGTGTGTGTGTGTGATGTTTGGTGTGGTTAGGGGAGTCCTGGAGCTAGACTTCAACTGTGATATGAGAGAGAGAAAGAGAGAAAGTAAAGGAGAGAGAGAGAGGTATTGAAAGTTGTAGACACATACAAGGTAGAAATACATATATACGTACACACTGATACATTAATACACACCACAGACACATCAGTACAAGATGAATAAGACTCGTTAGGTAAGACACATATGCAACAGTTAGACAACTTTATTCCGAAACGTTTCGCCTACACAGTAGGCTTCTTCAGTCGAATACAGAAAGTAGGCAGGAACAGTAGAGATGTGAAGACGATGTAATCAGTCCATCACCCTTAAAGTCGTAGAATTTGAGGTTGTCAGTCCCTCGGCCTGGAGAAGTTCAGTTCCATAGTCAGGAACTATCTGAAGATCAAGCGACAGTGCGGAGACTTAAACAGTACTCAGTGGTCAGTCGTCAGTACTCAGTGGTCAGTCGTCAGTACTCAGTGGTCAGTGTCACGTGAGGTCACAGACCCTGAGCTGCCTTGGGGATTAGTGTGGACGGTTACAAAGCATGGCTTGCTTCTGCAGTGTTTTAAAAATTGAGGTTGGAGAGTTGAAGGAGGAGGTCTTGCTTCTCCAGGAGGAGATTAGGAGGCTGAAGGTCCACCTCAATGGGTCTGGGAGAGAGTGTGAGGTGGCTGGAGTTGTGGGGAATGAGGCTTCTAGCAGCGAGGTGCAGTCTGTCTCTCGCTGTGAGGAGGCTGTAGTTGGGGAGGCAGCAACGGCTACCAGCAGTGAGGTGCAGCCCAGCACCTGCTACAAGTGGCGAGTAGTTCACAGTAATGGAAGGCGCATCAGAGTAAGGAAAGTTAAGAGTGAAGATCTGAAGGTAGGAAATCGCTTCTCTGTTCTTCAGGATGAATGTACTTCAGTGGCCAGTGAAGGTAAGGGTACTACTGCCCCTGCTAATGGAGGTAAGCGCATTCTTGTGGTTGGTGACTCTCAGGTAAGATACATTGACCGTGCTTTTTGTAATAGGAATAAGAAGATGAGAGATAGAGTGTGCTTCCCTGGAGCTGGTGTTGGGGACATTGTCAACAGGCTGGATAATATCATGTCAGGTAATGGGAGCAAGCCCATTATCTGTCTCAGTGCTGGTGGAAATGATATTGGGAAGGGTAGGAGAGAAGAGCTGCTAGATAAGTACAGGTCAGCTATAGATTTCATTAAGTCTAAGGGAGGGATCCCAATCATATGTAGCATCTTGCCTAGAAGGGGAGTAGGAAATGAATGGTTGTCTAGGGCAATTGGTGTAAATTGCTGGCTAGACAGATACTGCAAGGAACTTGCAATCCCATTCATTGACAACTGGAACAACTTTTATGGCAAACATGATATGTATGCAAGGGATGGGGTACATCTCTCTGGGGCTGGGGTGGTAGCACTTGCAGACTCGATTGAGAAGGCCATTGGTGAAATGCCTATGATTTTAAACTGATGGAAGATAGAGGTATGGGTGTGTGTGGGAAACAAGCAGGTTGCAACACTTGGGTTGGAAACAGTAAATGTATAAAAGGCATTCAGCATGAAGTTATAAATAAAGACAATAGATCAGGTCAGCAAACAAAGGGGGACAGCAGAGGGCAGCAAGGGACTAGCTCCCTTAAGGTTTACTATACTAATAGCAGGAGTGTAAGAAATAAGATAGATGAGCTAAGATTAATTGCAAGTGCAGGAGACATAGATATTATTGCTATAACAGAGACCTGGCTCAATCTGAAAGATAGAGAGATGCCCTCTGAATGTCACATACAAGGCTATAAATTATTCCACACTGACAGGGTCAACAGGAAAGGTGGTGGAGTAGCGATGTATGTCAGAGACAATTTAAATTGTTGTGTTAGACAAGATATTAAATTAGAAGCGTCAGCCACTGAATCTGTTTGGTTACAGCTTCTCGAGGGCCGAGAAAAACTAATTTTGGGTGTGATTTACAGGGCCCCAAATCTTGATAGGGAGTGCAGTAAACTTCTATGGGACGAAATTCGTAAGGCATCTACATACGAAAATGTTGTGCTAATGGGAGATTTCAACTATAGACAGATTGACTGGAGCAATTTGACAGGAAATTTAGAGTCAGGTGACTTTCTTGATACGATCCAGGATTGTTTTTTAAAACAGTTTGTGACAGAGCCAACTAGGGGAAATAACCTCCTTGACTTGGTTCTTGCCAGTAGGGAAACACTAATTAATAATCTTGAGGTTAATGATGAGCTTGGGGAAAGTGATCACAAATCACTCAGTTTTAATATATCATGGAATTCCCCTAATAATGGCAATCAAGTCTCCGTCCCTGACTTTCGCTTGGCTGATTTCATAGGACTGAAAAATTACTTAGGTGGGCTGAACTGGAATGACCTGACTAAGGGTCAGGTAGGTGGTGATGGTTGCCGATATGATGCTTTCCAGGGCATAGTTCTAGCTGCTCAGTCAAATTATGTTCCAAATAGGGAAATCAGATCAAACAAAAATGATCCTAAATGGATGAACAATAGATTAAAATATCTGATTGGTCAAAAGAGAGGCATATATAGGCAAATCAAAAGAGGAGAGGGGCAATTGAGAAATCGATATATTCAGTTAAAGAGAGAAATAAAAAAGGGAATTAGAAAAGCAAAAAGAGATTATGAGGTTAAAGTTGCAAGAGAATCGAAGACTAACCCAAAAGGATTCTTTCAGGTATACAGAAGTAAGATCAGGGACAAGATAGGCCCACTCAAAAGTTCCTCGGGTCAGCTCACTGACAGTGATAAGGAAATGTGTAGAATTTTTAACACATACTTCCTCTCAGTTTTTACACAGGAGGATACCAGCGATATTCCAGTAATGATAAATTATGTAGAACAGGACGATAATAAACTGTGTACTATTAGGGTCACAAGTGACATGGTCCTTAGGCAAATAGATAAATTAAAACCTAACAAATCCCCAGGCCCTGATGAACTGTATGCAAGGGTTCTAAAGGAATGTAAAGAGGAGCTTAGCACACCTTTGGCTAATCTTTTCAACATATCACTACAAACTGGCATGGTGCCAGATAAGTGGAAAATGGCAAATGTGATACCTATTTTCAAAACAGGTGACAGGTCCTTAGCTTCGAACTATAGACCAATAAGCCTAACCTCCATAGTGGGAAAATTTATGGAATCAATAATTGCCGAGGCAGTTCGTAGCCACCTTGAAAAGCATAAATTAATCAACGAATCTCAGCATGGTTTTACAAAGGGGCGTTCCTGCCTTACGAATTTATTAACTTTTTTCACTAAGGTATTTGAGGAGGTAGATCATGGTAATGAATATGATATTGTGTATATGGACTTCAGTAAGGCTTTTGACAGGGTCCCACATCAGAGACTATTGAGGAAAATTAAAGCACATGGAATAGGAGGAGAAATTTTTTCCTGGATAGAGGCATGGTTGACAAATAGGCAGCAGAGAGTTTGCATAAATGGGGAGAAATCAGAGTGGGGAAGTGTCACGAGCGGTGTTCCACAGGGGTCAGTGTTGGGCCCCCTGCTGTTCACAATCTACATAAACGACATAGATGAGGGCATAAAGAGCGACATCGGCAAGTTTGCCGATGACACCAAAATAGGCCGTCGAATTCATTCTGACGAGGACATTCGAGCACTCCAGGAAGATTTGAATAGACTGATGCAGTGGTCGGAGAAGTGGCAGATGCAGTTTAATATAGACAAATGCAAAGTTCTAAATGTTGGACAGGACAATAACCATGCCACATATAAACTAAATAATGTAGATCTTAATATTACGGATTGCGAAAAAGATTTAGGAGTTCTGGTTAGCAGTAATCTGAAACCAAGACAACAGTGCATAAGTGTTCGCAATAAAGCTAATAGAATCCTTGGCTTCATATCAAGAAGCATAAATAATAGGAGTCCTCAGGTTGTTCTTCAACTCTATACATCCTTGGTTAGGCCTCATTTAGATTATGCTGCACAGTTTTGGTCACCTTATTACAGAATGGATATAAATTCTCTGGAAAATGTACAAAGGAGGATGACAAAGTTGATCCCATGTATCAGAAACCTTCCCTATGAGGATAGACTAAGGGCCCTGAATCTGCACTCTCTAGAAAGACGTAGAATTAGGGGGGATATGATTGAGGTGTATAAATGGAAGACAGGAATAAATAAAGGGGATGTAAATAGTGTGCTGAAAATATCTAGCCTAGACAGGACTCGCAGCAATGGTTTTAAGTTGGAAAAATTCAGATTCAGGAAGGATATAGGAAAGTACTGGTTTGGTAATAGAGTTGTGGATGAGTGGAACAAACTCCCAAGTACCGTTATAGAGGCCAGAACGTTGTGTAGCTTTAAAAATAGGTTGGATAAATACATGAGTGGATGTGGGTGGGTGTGAGTTAGACCTGATAGCTTGTGCTACCAGGTCGGTTGCCGTGTTCCTCCCTTAAGTCAATGTGACCTGACCTGACTAGGTTGGGTGCATTGGCTTAAGCCGGTAGGAGACTTGGACCTGCCTCGCATGGGCCAGTAGGCCTTCTGCAGTGTTCCTTCGTTCTTATGTTCTTATGTTCTTAAATGAAGACCCACCAGGTAAGACCCACCAGGTAAGACCCACCAGGTAAGACCCACCAGGTAAGACCCACCAGGTAAGACCCACCAGTTAAGACCCACCAGGTAAGACCCACCAGGTAAGACCCACCAGGTAAGACCCACCAGGTAAGACCCACCAGTTAAGACCCACCAGGTAAGACCCACCAGGTAAGACCCACCAGGTAAGACCCACCAGTTAAGACCCACCAGGTAAGACCCACCAGTTAAGACCCACCAGGTAAGACCCACCAGGTAAGACCCACCAGGTAAGACCCACCAGGTAAGACCCACCAGGTAAGACCCACCAGGTAAGACCCACCAGTTAAGACCCACCAGGTAAGACCCACCAGGTAAGACCCACCAGGTAAGACCCACCAGGTAAGACCCACCAGGTAAGACCCACCAGGTAAGACCCACCAGGTAAGACCCACCAGGTAAGACCCACCAGGTAAGACACAGCAGGTAAGACTCACCAGGTAAGACCCACCAGGTAAGACCCACCAGTTAAGACCCACCAGGTAAGACCCACCAGGTAAGACCCACCAGTTAAGACCCACCAGGTAAGACCCACCAGGTAAGACCCACCAGGTAAGACCCACCAGGTAAGACCCACCAGGTAAGACCCACCAGTTAAGACCCACCAGTTAAGACCCACCAGGTAAGACCCACCAGGTAAGACCCACCAGGTAAGACCCACCAGGTAAGACCCACCAGGTAAGACCCACCAGGTGAGACCCACCAGTTAAGACCCACCAGGTAAGACCCACCAGGTAAGACCCACCAGGTAAGACCCACCAGGTAAGACCCACCAGTTAAGACCCACCAGGTAAGACCCACCAGGTAAGACCCACCAGGTAAGACCCACCAGGTAAGACCCACTAGGTAAGACCCACCAGGTAAGACCCACCAGGTAAGACCCACCAGTTAAGACCCACCAGGTAAGACCCACCAGTTAAGACCCACCAGGTAAGACCCACCAGGTAAGACCCACCAGGTAAGACCCACCAGGTAAGACCCACCAGTTAAGACCCACCAGGTAAGACCCACCAGTTAAGACCCACCAGGTAAGACCCACCAGTTAAGACCCACCAGGTAAGACGCAGCAGGTAAGACCCACCAGGTAAGACCCACCAGGTAAGACCACGGGGAACATGTCTTGACGGGCCGGGAAAACAAGTTTAAAATGCAATCAACACAAATGTTGATATCTGTGATGGTGGTGGGTTGTGGTGGGTTGTGGTGGGTTGTGGTGGGTTGTGGTGGGTCTGTGGTGATGGTGGTGGGTTGTGGTCTATGGTGATGGTGGTGGGTTGTGGTCTGTGGTGATGGTGGTGGGTTGTGGTCTGTGGTGATGGTGGTGGGTTGTGGTCTGTGGTGATGGTGGTGGGTTGTGGTCTATGGTGATGGTGGTGGGTTGTGGTCTGTGGTGATGGTGGTGGGTTGTGGTCTGTCTATGGTGATGGTGGTGGGTTGTGGTCTGTGGTGATGGTGGTGGGTTGTGGTCTGTGGTGATGGTGGTGGGTTGTGGTCTGTGGTGATGGTGGTGGGTTGTGGTCTGTCTGTGGTGATGGTGGTGGGTTGTGGTCTGTGGTGATGGTGGTGGGTTGTGGTCTGTGGTGATGGTGGTGGGTTGTGGTCTGTGGTGATGGTGGTGGGTTGTGGTCTGTGGTGATGGTGGTGGGTTGTGGTCTGTGGTGATGGTGGTGGGTTGTGGTCTGTGGTGATGGTGGTGGGTTGTGGCCTGTGGTGATGGTGGTGGGTTGTGGTCTGTGGTGATGGTGGTGGGTTGTACGTGTTGTGAAAGGTTGTATGTATATTGTTAAGGGTTGTAGTGGGTTATAATATTATGTAGGTGGGTTGTGTAAAGCATGAATGCCTGTAGGTAGGTTGTAAGAATTGTGGTGAGTTGTAGGTGGGCTGTAAATAATTTAGAACTACGGTATACTGAGGATCGAGGCTACACCAGCCATGGCACTGAATGATTACCCACGGGCTCACGTGGTATATATACTGAGAGCTGCATTTCTCTCAGTGTATATATACTGAGAGATTACTTAAATCCCTATTCTAGGGATTTAAGTAATCTTGTCAAGTAGCAGACAGCCCTTAATAACCCCAGTGAAGTCGATAGGCTTTAAATCCCAATAATAATAATAATAATAATAATAATAATAATAATAATAATAATAATAATAATAATAATAATAATAATAATAATAATAATAATAATAAATAATAATTATTATTATTATTATTATTATTATTATTATTATTATTATTATTATTATCATTAGACAACTACGGGTTGAGTGCTCAATGGAGCACCAGGTTGTCTTACTAGAGCACAAGGAAACTCAGAGATAGTGTACACTTGTGGCTGCCACCAGCCAATCAGGTGCAGTCTAAGGGGTTGTTAGAAGCCACACGAATGGTTGACACGAAAATCTCCACCACACTGGACCTCGTCACGGAGGAAGAAGGTAGTTCTGTGCGTGTATGGTAGTGTCAGGTCACGGACTAGGAAGATGTGTGTGTATGGTAGTGTCTGGTTCTCATACTGATGCAAGAACAGTTCCGGCCTGACCAAAACAAGGCTGTCAGTGCTAGCAGTACGCAGTACAACGTTAGGCACCACAACCAGGCTGATTAGCCTGGCTGTTGGTGTTTACGTTGGATTACCTCTGTTATGTTCTAAATTTTGCTTTTAAATATATAACACGGTACACACACACACACACACACACACACACACACACACACACACACACACACACACACACACACACACACACACACACACATGCATGCAAGTCTGAGTTCATACAACGTTACAGTTTACAGCTCTGATACAGCATCATACAAATCTGCATTATTCACGTACCTTGTAATATAATTTTAATAGTAAAAATTGTGCGATGGTTGTGGGCGTGTGTTGTGGGCGTGTGTTGTGGGCGTGTGTTGGGTGTAACATTGCATGTTCAGACGGAAGCCATTATAAACCATCGGGTGAATAAACACTGAGAAAAAAAACTTGTGTTTATGGTGTCTAAGTGGGAACAGGAAGTGACTGTAATACACTGCTGGCAACGTTTGAATTGTAGTGACTGTCAGTATTACTGCTCTGATTGTAGTAACTGTCAGTATTACTGCTTTGAGTGTAGTAACTGTCAGTAGTACTGCTCTGACTGTAGTGACTGTCAGTATTACTGCTTTGATTGTAGTAACTGTCAGTATTACTGCTCTGACTGTAGTAACTGTCAGTATTACTGCTCTGACTCCCCTCAAGGAAGGTTCCTTGATGTTGGTGAGGGGCTCTTGATTTAGAGAATTGGATCTGTGCTCCAGTTCCCCGAATTAAGCCTGAATGCCTTCCACATCCCCCCCCCAGGCGCTGTATAATCCTCCGGGTTTAGCGCTTCCCCCTTGATTATAATAATAATAATAATACTGCTCTGACTGTAGTAACTGTCAGTATTACTGCTCTGACTGTAGTAACTGTCAGTATTACTGCTCTGACTGTAGTAACTGTCAGTATTACTGCTCTGACTGTAGTAACTGTCAGTATTACTGCTCTGACTGTAGTAACTGTCAGTATTACTGCTCTGACTGTAGTAACTGTCAGTATTACTGCTCTGACTGTAGTAACTGTCAGTATTACTGCTCTGACTGTAGTAACTGTCAGTATTACTGCTCTGACTGTAGTAACTGTCAGTATTACTGCTCTGACTGTAGTAACTGTCAGTATTACTGCTCTGACTGTAGTAACTGTCAGTATTACTGCTCTGACTGTAGTAACTGTCAGTATTACTGCTCTGACTGTAGTAACTGTCAGTATTACTGCTCTGACTGTAGTAACTGTCAGTATTACTGCTCTGACTGTAGTAACTGTCAGTATTACTGCTCTGACTGTAGTAACTGTCAGTATTACTGCTCTGATTGTAGTGACTGTCAGTATTACTGCTCTGACTGTAGTGACTGTCAGTATTACTGCTCTGACTGTAGTAACTGTCAGTATTACTGCTCTGATTGTAGTGACTGTCAGTATTACTGCTCTGATTGTAGTGACTGTCAGTATTACTGCTCTGATTGTAGTGACTGTCAGTATTACTACTTTGTAGTGACTGTCAGTATTACTGCTCTGATTGTATTGACTGTCAGTATTACTACTTTGTAGTGACTGTCAGTATTACTGCTCTGATTGTATTGACTGTCAGTATTACTGCATTGATTGTATTGACTGTCAGTATTACTGCTTTGATTGTATTAACTGTCAGTATTACTGTTCTGATTGTATTGACTGTCAGTATTACTACTTTGTAGTGACTGTCAGTATTACTGCTCTGATTGTATTGACTGTCAGTATTACTGCTTTGATTGTAGTGACTGTCAGTATTACTGCTCTGATTGTAGTGACTGTCAGTATTACTGCTCTGATTGTATTGACTGTCAGTATTACTGCTTTGATTGTAGTGACTGTCAGTATTACTGCTTTGATTGTAGTGACTGTCAGTATTACTACTTTGTAGTGACTGTCAGTATTACTACTTTGATTGTAGTGACTGTCAGTATTACTACTTTGTAGTGACTGTCAGTATTACTACTTTGATTGTAGTGACTGTCAGTATTACTGCTTTGATTGTAGTGACTGTCAGTATTACTGCTTTGATTGTAGTGACTGTCAGTATTACTGCTCTGATTGTAGTGACTGTCAGTATTACTGCTTTGATTGTAGTGACTGTCAGTATTACTGCTTTGATTGTAGTGACTGTCAGTATTACTACTTTGATTGTAGTGACTGTCAGTATTACTGCTTTGATTGTAGTGACTGTCAGTATTACTGCTTTGATTGTAGTGACTGTCAGTATTACTGCTTTGATTGTAGTGACTGTCAGTATTACTGCTCTGATTGTAGTGACTGTCAGTATTACTGCTCTGATTGTAGTGACTGTCAGTATTACTGCTCTGATTGTAGTGACTGTCAGTATTACTGCTCTGATTGTAGTGACTGTCAGTATTACTGCTCTGATTGTAGTGACTGTCAGTATTACTGCTCTGATTGTAGTGACTGTCAGTATTACTGCTCTGATTGTAGTGACTGTCAGTATTACTGCTCTGATTGTAGTGACTGTCAGTATTACTGCTCTGATTGTAGTGACTGTCAGTATTACTGCTTTGATTGTAGTGACTGTCAGTATTACTGCTTTGATTGTAGTGACTGTCAGTATTACTGCTTTGATTGTAGTGACTGTCAGTATTACTGCTCTGATTGTAGTGACTGTCAGTATTACTACTTTGATTGTAGTGACTGTCAGTATTACTACTTTGATTGTAGTGACTCAATATTGTTACTTAGATGTGTCAGCTCCTTGAGACACGACAGGCGGTGTCAGCACCTTGTAGGACACGACAGGCGGTGTCAGCACCTTGTAGGACACGACAGGCGGTGTCAGCACCTTGTAGGACACGACAGGCGGTGTCAGCACCTTGTAGGACACGACAGGCGGTGTCAGCACCTTGTAGGACACGACAGGCGGTGTCAGCACCTTGTAGGACACGACAGGCGGTGTCAGCATGACTCACGAAATCGTAATGACACGATTGCAAACAAACCATACCCCCGGCCGGGATTGAACCCGCGGTCATAGTCTCAAAACTCCAGCCCGTCGCGAAGGGACTTGAGCTAGAGTTCGTCACGGCCACGCTAGCTGGAGATTCGTCTGTAAAAACTTGCATTTGTGGTCACAGTGGTGCCTGTGCTAACCTTCCTATGGTGTAGAAATATACCTAGTTGGATGAATCTTATTGTGGCTAGCTGGTCCAGTGGCTAATGCGACGGGCTGGAGTTTTGAGACTCTATGACCGCGGGTTCAATCCCGGCCGGGGGTATGGCGGTGTCAGCACCTTGTAAGACACGACAGGCGGTGTCAGCACCTTGTAAGACACGACAGGCGGTGTCAGCACCTTGTAAGACACGACAGGCGGTGTCAGCACCTTGTAAGACACGACAGGCGGTGTCAGCACCTTGTAAGACACGACAGGCGGTGTCAGCACCTTGTAAGACACGACAGGCGGTGTCAGCACCTTGTAAGACACGGCAGGCAGTGTCAGCACCTTGTAAGACACGGCAGGCAGTGTCAGCACCTTGTAAGACACGGCAGGCAGTGTCAGCACCTTGTAAGACACGGCAGGCAGTGTCAGCACATTGTAAGACACGACAGGCGGTGTCAGCACCTTGTAAGACACGACAGGCGGTGTCAGCACCTTGTATGACACGGCAGGCGGTGTCAGCACCTTGTATGACACGGCAGGCAGTGTCAGCACCTTGTAAGACACGGCAGGCAGTGTCAGCACCTTGTAAGACACGGCAGGCAGTGTCAGCACCTTGTAAGACACGGCAGGCAGTGTCAGCACCTTGTAAGACACGGCAGGCAGTGTCAGCACCTTGTAAGACACGGCAGGCAGTGTCAGCACCTTGTAAGACACGGCAGGCAGTGTCAGCACCTTGTAAGACACGGCAGGCAGTGTCAGCACCTTGTAAGACACGGCAGGCAGTGTCAGCACCTTGTAAGACACGGCAGGCAGTGTCAGCACCTTGTAGGACACGGCAGGCAGTGTCAGCACCTCTCAGAACAGACTGACATCATATACCGCTACTTCACACAAGGGAACAATGAGACCTCAACATGGAAAAACAATTTTCTTTTGTTTCCATTCACTTTGCCACGAGATACACACGCGTTCCAAGACTCGTCTCCTTACAACCAATCTTTAAGATGTTCCCACGGAACTTAAATGTTGTCCTCGATGATAGGGCCGTAATTGCTGTGTCCACCACTGCCCTCCGTGATACTACGATTACGATCTCTGGCTAATGCAATTGCCGCTAATGCCACCACCGCTACCAACAGGTACCACCACTATCACCACCAGGAGGTACCACCCCCTCCAGAACCCACTGCTCCACCACTACAGCAACATAGGATCTCCAGGATAATTCTCTACATCCTCTCTGATCCTTATCTCGCTTCCACTCGCAGCTAACCTACAATATTCCCTGAAAATTACACTTCAATCTGGAAATGAATACAGCTTTGGAAATAATTAACAGGTCAGAAATTGTGTATCGCTAGTCTGTTACTAGACAGAGCCGCACCTCCCTGCTGCTGCTGCTGCTGCTGCTGCTGCTGCTGCTACCAGTGCTGTAGTTGCTGCTAATACTACTGGTGCTACCAGTGTTGTGGTTGCTGCTACAGCTACTGATGCTGCTGTTCCTACAGCTACTGGTGCTCTGTTCCTACTGATTCAGCTGCTACTACTGATCCAGTTGCTGTGTCTTCTGCAGCAGCTGAATACGAAGCTTATGCCGTTGTTACTGCTATTGTTGTTCCTGTCACTACTAATACTGCTGATGTTGAAGTTACTATCAGTAATGATGGTATTCTGATATTGGTATTGTTACTTCTATGGCTGCTACTGCTGTAGTTGCTGATGCTGCCACTGCTTTTGTTATTCCTCCAGGTGCTGATATTGCTGCTCCTGGGTCTGGTGCTACTAGTGCTTATGTTATTGTTGTACTGTTGCTATTTCAGATGCTACTAATATATATATTGGAGGAGGGCTCTGTCCTTTCATTGCTATTAAGGTTCATGACGACGTCTAAGTGGACAGTCTTGTAAAACCTAGCTGAAGACACTTCTGAAACCAGTTCTGAGAGACAGTAGAGACTTCAGTAAATCACCGTGGACTCTTAACTGAAAGTGATCTAATTTCTTGCCAGGGTATTGTGGATTCCCCTATTCTGAGAATCAGACACGTTTGTAACAAGTCTCCCTCTAGTTTATTATGTTATTTCAGTCTCGGTGACTCTTGCCTAAGATTTTAAAGTATATGGTAATATATCTTTCTCTCCGTATTTTTCAGTACAAGTATTTATGGATAATTGTATTAATTTTTGGTTTAAAATTATTTACTGGTAATATTTTCTTTGATTATATTTTGGTGTTTATATGAGTGAGGGGAAGTGGCAGTAACGTGAAGAAGGGCCATTGGCTGGCGAGGAGAAAGCTTGCAGCACCTGTAGAGTAAGTGGTAACAGGTGGTTACTAAGTGGCGTGTCAAGGGGATCTCTCACCCTTGGGTATCAGAGGGCTAAGTGGTGTACCAAGGGAGTGAAAAGGGTCTTTCACACCTCTGGGTATGAGAAAGCTAAGTAGCTTACTGAGATCATTTCCTCTCTCTAGTACGACACTCTCACTGCCACTTGTACATGCAGGCGAGTGTTAGAATACAACATAACAGCTATATGTGCCTAGAATATACACTAACTTCTTACAAATGTCGCGATGACCATCCATGTACACGTCTTTCTCTCTTTAAGGACATATGTTAGTTACCAAATATCAAAGACACTTGGTGAAAGGGACATGGCCTGTTATGTGTACCTCTAGGTATTAGTTTGTGTGTATCTGTACACTTGTGTGTGCGTGTTCCCCAGATGTATATTTGTGTATCAAATTATATGGTATATAGTCTTCTTTCTCGTGTAGAATGGTACAGTATGTTTGGTTTGGATTTCTATAAGATCGCAGTAAACAGATATCACAATATGCAAAACAACCATTGGGACTGGTGTATGTGAGGTGATATCTCAGCCTTATAAACCTTCTGCTGTTCTATTATTTTTAAAGGTCCTTGATAATGTGAGAAATCACAAAAGCGTTTGGAAGTTCACTATTTTTCGCAGCTATTGTTTTGCATATAACATTTAAATGAGGTTGGCAGGATATTCGACGATTCCTTCTTCCATGGGAGTAGGAGCTACGGTAGGCACCTAATAATTACAAGGAGGACAGTACGCCACCCACTGCTTACAAGGCAATGATACTCAGGGTAAAACGTCACAAGACTTTCAAGTAACATTCCGTGAAAATAAGCAAGTTTGTGTGCTGGGCTCAGCGGCTCGAGAAAGCACTTAGCGAACACACTCACTACCTACACTACTCAAGTTTTCTGCAGTTTTACGATGAAAGCCGTTTTTAAACTAGGATTTCCTTGGTGCGCATTAACAGAAAAGTTCTTAGATTAAATAATTTTGTGTCACCAGAAAATAATTAAGCGGTGTCACGTGTATGGTGTTACATGCATGATGTTACACGCACCACCAGCAGTCCTAGGACTGTTAGGGAAAATGACACAAGTGCAACTAATGTGACATTTTATTGTGGCAACGTTTCGCTCCCCAGGAGCTTTCTCAAACGAAACGTTGCTACAATAAAATGTCGCATTATATGCACTTGTGTGATTTTACCTAACATATTGTCGGTAATTCTACCAATTGCAATCCTGGGCCTGACGCCTTGAAGGTGAGCAAACACGATGTTGACAAGAATTACTCTGGTCAGACAGCTTGTAGTATCAAGTGAACGACATTGATAAACACACGATGTAACACGTTCTAGCATGTTCTTCACATGTTGATATCTCTCTCCCTCCCTCCCTCCCCCACTCACCTAACACCCTCCCCACTAACCTCTAGGTGAAATGTTTCTGAGGGCTACCTGCTAGCCCTGTGGTAAGTGTATCCCTGCTGCTGTAAACCCTAGTGGTAACAGTGTATCCCTGAGATGTAACACGGACCTGGTGGTCAAGGCCCACGATTTGCTTTCAGTTATTTAAATAATAAACACAATGTGAAACCAGCGCCTCAAAATGTGATGCAACAATCTCTGCTGCCAGCAAATGCAAGTTGCAGCGGAGCATGAGAGGCAGCAGGGCATGGTATATGTGATTTGATTTAGCCAAAATATTTCCAGTACTTTGGAGTGGGTACTAACAGTGTGTGTGTGTGTGTGTGTGTGTGTGTGTGTGTGACAGAAAGAGATACTGTCATGACTTTGTGTGTGTGGGATAATGAAATTTTACACCACACATGTTACATCGAGAACAAGTGTTAAAGAAGTTAATTGACTGTCTTGGGCGTTTAATAACTCAGAAGGTGAGAGGGGGCTCATTGTAGAAGTGTAAAATCCGAGACAGAGTAGTCAGTGTTCACAAGCCACAGATAGAAGCATCACCCTTGGAACAACTGAACCAGTATTCACAAGCCACAGATAGAAGCATCACCCTTGGAACAACTGAACCAGTATTCACAAGCCACAGAGAGAAGCATCACCTGTGGCACACACACACCTCACCAGCAGCCACAAGCCTGGAGCCTCCAGTGACTACTTTTTCTAAACCCTCACTGGCTTCATAAATAACACGGCGCTCGTCAAACACACGTGTGATTGATTAATGTTGTTCAAACCGTGCGGGGGCGAATAAGCCTGTCCATTGACGTCTCTTTTATCTTGATTGATAACCACTGTTTGTTAACGGGACGTGAGGAGTAATAACGATTACCTGACGTGGATTTATCTCTCACGACGCAATTCAACCCGGAAACTAACCATCTTCTGCTGGCATACCTGACATTTTTAGACGGAAAAGAAAATTCTCATTGCAGTTAAAAGTCTTGAATAAACGGTAGTCGATACGAGACCTTAAAATGTGGAGTAAGATTAAGAACGGAAGGGAAAATACAGAGACGGAATACAAGGAAGAAGAGAGATTTATTTAGTAGCTTTTAATTCAAAATTCTGTTCTAGATTGAGTGTTCCAATTCACTGAATTAAGTGTGAATGCCTTAATCCTTTCGCACCTCCCAACTGGTTTAGCGCTCCCCATGATAATCTAGATTAAAGTCTAGTGGGTTAAAAACACTTAGAAACAGGGTATGTTTTGGTTTTAAATAATGCTGAAGGACACTCTGCATTTAGTGTTACCTCAGGGTACGACTGGCTTCATTTTTCGTCCATGGTAAGTTCCTCTCACACCGTCGCCCATCTGTGCCCTCACTAAATTAGTTCTACTAAATAAGGTACTTCCTGTGACCTGCCTGGTGTCTGTCTCTTGTATCCTGCCCTGCTCTCCATGTACTGCCTTCCTGTTTGTTGCCTGCTTGCCCTGCCTGCTTGCCCTGACCTGCCTTCCTGCCTGCTTGTCCTGACCTGCCTTCCTGCCTGCTTGCCCTGCCCTGCCTTCCTTCCTGCTTGCCCTGCCCTGCTCTCCATGTACTGCCTTCCTGTTTGTTGCCTGCTTGCCCTGCCTGCTTGCCCTGACCTGCCTTCCTGCCTGCTTGTCCTGACCTGCCTTCCTGCCTGCTTGTCCTGACCTGCCTTCCTGCCTACTTGTCCTGACCTGCCTTCCTGCCTGCTTGCCCTGCCCTGCTCTCCATGTACTGCCTTCCTGTTTGTTGCCTGCTTGCCCTGCCTGCTTGCCCTGACCTGCCTTCCTGCCTGCTTGTCCTGACCTGCCTTCCTGCCTGCTTGTCCTGACCTGCCTTCCTGCCTACTTGTCCTGACATGCCTTCCTGCCTGCTTGCCTTGACCTGCCTGCTTGCCCTGCCCTGCCTTCCTTCCTGCTTGCCCTGCCCTGCTCTCCATGTACTGCCTTCCTGTTTGTTGCCTGCTTGCCCTGCCCTGCCTTTCTTCCTGCTTGCCCTGACCTGCCTTCCTGCCTGCTTGTCCTGCCCTGCCTTCCTGCCTGCTTGTCCTGCCTTGCCTTCCTGCCTGCTTGTCCTGCCTTGCCTTCCTGCCTGCTTGTCCTGCCTTGCCTTCCTGCCTGCTTGTCCTGCCTTGCCTTCCTGCCTGCTTGTCCTGCCTTGCCTTCCTGCCTGCTTGTCCTGCCTTGCCTTCCTGCCTGCTTGTCCTGCCTTGCCTTCCTGCCTGCTTGTCCTGCCTTGCCTTCCTGCCTGCTTGTCCTGCCTTGCCTTCCTGCCTGCTTGTCCTGCCTTGCCTTCCTGCCTGTTGTCCTGCCTTGCCTTCCTGCCTGCTTGTCCTGCCTTGCCTTGCCTTCCTGCCTGCTTGTCCTGCCCTGCCTTGCCTTCCTGCCTGCTTGTCCTGCCCTGCCTTGCCTTCCTGCCTGCTTGTCCTGCCTTGCCTTCCTGCCTGCTTGTCCTGCCTTGCCTTCCTGCCTGCTTGTCCTGCCTTGCCTTCCTGCCTGCTTGTCCTGCCTTGCCTTCCTGCCTGCTTGTCCTGCCTTGCCTTCCTGCCTGCTTGTCCTGCCTTGCCTTCCTGCCTGCTTGTCCTGCCCTGCCTTCCTGCCTGCTTGTCCTGCCTTGCCTTCCTGCCTGCTTGTCCTGCCCTGCCTTCCTGCCTGCTTGTCCTGCCTTGCCTTCCTGCCTGCTTGTCCTGCCTTGCCTTCCTGCCTGCTTGTCCTGCCTTGCCTTCCTGCCTGCTTGTCCTGCCTTGCCTTCCTGCCTGCTTGTCCTGCCCTGCCTTCCTGCCTGCTTGTCCTGCCCTGCCTTCCTGCCTGCTTGTCCTGCCCTGCCTTCCTGCCTGCTTGTCCTGCCTTGCCTTCCTGCCTGCTTGTCCTGCCCTGCCTTCCTGCCTGCTTGTCCTGCCTTGCCTTCCTGCCTGCTTGTCCCGCCCTGCCTTCCTGCCTGCTTGTCCCGCCTTGCCTTCCTTCCTGCTTGCCCTGCCCTGCCTTCCTGCCTGCTTGCCCTGCCCTGCCTTCCTGCCTGCTTGTCCTGCCTTGCCTTCCTGCCTGCTTGCCCTGCCCTGCCTTCCTGCCTGCTTGTCCTGCCCTGCCTTCCTGCCTGCTTGTCCTGCCCTGCCTTCCTGCCTGCTTGTCCTGCCCTGCCTTCCTGCCTGCTTGTCCTGCCCTGCCTTCCTGCCTGCTTGTCCTGCCTGCCTGCTTGACCTGCCTTCCTGCCTGCTTGTCCTGACCTGCCTTCCTGCCTGCTTGTCCTGACCTGCCTGCTTGTCCTGACCTGCCTGCTTGTCCTGCCCTGCCTTCCTGCCTGCTTGCCCTGCCCTGCCTTCCTGCCTGCTTGCCCTGCCCTGCCTTCCTGCCTGCTTGCCCTGCCCTGCCTTCCTGCCTGCTTGTCCTGCCTTGCCTTCCTGCCTGCTTGCCCTGCCTGCTTGTCCTGCCCTGCCTTCCTGCCTGCTTGCCCTGCCTTCCTGCCTGCTTGCCCTGCCCTGCCTGCTTGCCCTGCCCTGCCTTCCTGCCTGCTTGCCCTGCCCTGCCTTCCTGCCTGATTGCCCTGCCTTCCTGCCTGCTTGCCCTGCCCTGCCTTCCTGCCTGCTTGCCCTGCCCTGCCTTCCTGCCTGCTTGCCCTGCCCTGCCTTCCTGCCTGCTTGCCCTGCCCTGCCTTCCTGCCTGCTTGCCCTGCCCTGCCTTCCTGCCTGCTGGCCCTGCCGTGCCTTCCTGCCTGCTTGCCCTGCCCTGCCTTCCTGCCTGCTTGTCCTGCCCTGCCTTCCTGCCTGCTTGCCCTGCCCTGCCTTCCTGCCTGCTTGTCCTGCCCTGCCTTCCTGCCTGCTTGCCCTGCCCTGCCTTCCTGCCTGCTTGTCCTGCCCTGCCTTCCTGCCTGTCTGCATCCCACGCACTGTACATCTTCCGGCTGCTTCCTCTTCCCAGTTATTCTATTTCGCCTATTTTTTTCAAGTGTGAGGAATGTGTGTGTGTGTGTGTACTCGCCTAGATGTGGTTGCAGGAGTCGATTCATAGCTCCTGGCCCCGCCTCTTCACTGGTCGATACTAATTCACTCTCCCCCTGCTCCATGAGCTTTATCATACCTCTTCTTAAAGTTATGTATGGAACTTGCTTCCGCTACTTCACTCTCCAGATTATTCCACTTCCTGACAACTCTAAGGCTAAAGAAATACTTCCTAACATCCCTATGACTCATCTGGGTTTTCAGCTTCCAGTTGTTTCTGTATCTCATCTCTGGAACATTCGAGCCCTGTGTGTGTGTGTGTGTGCGCGCGCGCGTGCGTGTATACTCGCCTATTTGTGGTTGCAGGGGTCGAATCGCAGCTCCTGACCCCGCCTCTTCGCTGGTCGTTACTAAGTCCACTCTCTCCCTGCTCTAAGAGCCTTGTCATACCTCTTCTTAAAGCCATGTACGGATCCTGCCTCCACTACATCTCTCCAGAATGTGTGTGTACTCATCTAATTGTACTCACCTAACTGCGGTTGCAGGGGGTCGAGTGTGTGTGTGTGTGTGTGTGTGTGTGTGTGTGTGTGTGTGTGTGTGTGTATGTATGTATGTATGTTAAATATGTTAATCTAGCGTTAATAAAATTCTAACAGAATGTGGGGACATTTTTATGATCTCGTATTTAATTTTAAATATAAAAACGCAGTTTGCATGCAACACACACCCGGGGCTGCATTCACTGCAGGTACACAAATGCAACAGTTTATCCGCGCGGTTGCATGAATGCAATATACAGACGCATGTACACATCCCTTGTTTGCCTGTAGTGCTACTACAGCCCATGTACGCATTCCTTGTGTCTGCATAAAGCGCTTACATAGTCCTGTGCACAAGGTATGCATATGTAATTCTTTGTATGCACACGGTATGCATACAGCAGCCTTCGTATAGAAAATAGATATAAATGCAGTTGTTTCTGTATGCGGTAGGAATACTAGCATAGTGTTATAGAACCGAGAACCACACAGTCACTGGTTTATTGTTATAGAACCGAGAACCACACAGTCACTGGTTTATTGTTATAGAACCGAGAACCACACAGTCACTGGTTTATTGTTATAGAACCGAGAACCACAGTCACTGGTTTATTGTTATAGAACCGAGAACCACACAGTCACTGGTTTATTGTTATAGAACCGAGAACCACACAGTCACTGGTTTATTGTTATAGAACCGAGAACCACAGTCACTGGTTTATTGTTATAGAACCGAGAACCACACAGTCACTGGTTTATTGTTATAGAACCGAGAACCACACAGTCACTGGTTTATTGTTATAGAACCGAGAACCACACAGTCACTGGTTTATTGTTATAGAACCGAGAACCACACAGTCACTGGTTTATTGTTATAGAACCGAGAACCAGTCACTGGTTTATTGTTATAGAACCGAGAACCACAGTCACTGGTTTATTGTTATAGAACCGAGAACCACAGTCACTGGTTTATTGTTATAGAACCGAGAACCACACAGTCACTGGTTTATTGTTATAGAACCGAGAACCACAGTCACTGGTTTATTGTCATAGAACCGAGAACCACAGTCACTGGTTTATTGTTATAGAACCGAGAACCACAGTCACTGGTTTATTGTCATAGAACCGAGAACCACAGTCACTGGTTTATTGTTATAGAACCGAGAACCACAGTCACTGGTTTATTGTTATAGAACCGAGAACCACACAGTCACTGGTTTATTGTTATAGAACCGAGAACCACAGTCACTGGTTTATTGTTATAGAACCGAGAACCACACAGTCACTGGTTTATTGTTATAGAACCGAGAACCACAGTCACTGGTTTATTGTCATAGAACCGAGAACCACAGTCACTGGTTTATTGTTATAGAACCGAGAACCACACAGTCACTGGTTTATTGTTATAGAACCGAGAACCACAGTCACTGGTTTATTGTTATAGAACCGAGAACCACACAGTCACTGGTTTATTGTTATAGAACCGAGAACCACACAGTCACTGGTTTATTGTTATAGAACCGAGAACCACAGTCACTGGTTTATTGTTATAGAACCGAGAACCACACAGTCACTGGTTTATTGTTATAGAACCGAGAACCACACAGTCACTGGTTTATTGTTATAGAACCGAGAACCACAGTCACTGGTTTATTGTTATAGAACCGAGAACCACACAGTCACTGGTTTATTGTTATAGAACCGAGAACCACAGTCACTGGTTTATTGTTATAGAACCGAGAACCACAGTCACTGGTTTATTGTTATAGAACCGAGAACCACAGTCACTGGTTTATTGTTATAGAACCGAGAACCACAGTCACTGGTTTATTGTTATAGAACCGAGAACCACAGTCACTGGTTTATTGTTATAGAACCGAGAACCACAGTCACTGGTTTATTGTTATAGAACCGAGAACCACAGTCACTGGTTTATTGTTATAGAACCGAGAACCACAGTCACTGGTTTATTGTTATAGAACCGAGAACCACAGTCACTGGTTTATTGTTATAGAACCGAGAACCACAGTCACTGGTTTATTGTTATAGAACCGAGAACCACAGTCACTGGTTTATTGTTATAGAACCGAGAACCACAGTCACTGGTTTATTGTTATAGAACCGAGAACCACACAGTCACTGGTTTATTGTTATAGAACCGAGAACCACAGTCACTGGTTTATTGTTATAGAACCGAGAACCACACAGTCACTGGTTTATTGTTATAGAACCGAGAACCACAGTCACTGGTTTATTGTTATAGAACCGAGAACCACAGTCACTGGTTTATTGTTATAGAACCGAGAACCACAGTCACTGGTTTATTGTTATAGAACCGAGAACCACAGTCACTGGTTTATTGTTATAGAACCGAGAACCACAGTCACTGGTTTATTGTTATAGAACCGAGAACCACAGTCACTGGTTTATTGTTATAGAACCGAGAACCACAGTCACTGGTTTATTGTTATAGAACCGAGAACCACAGTCACTGGTTTATTGTTATAGAACCGAGAACCACAGTCACTGGTTTATTGTTATAGAACCGAGAACCACAGTCACTGGTTTATTGTTATAGAACCGAGAACCACACAGTCACTGGTTTATTGTTATAGAACCGAGAACCACAGTCACTGGTTTATTGTTATAGAACCGAGAACCACAGTCACTGGTTTATTGTTATAGAACCGAGAACCACAGTCACTGGTTTATTGTTATAGAACCGAGAACCACAGTCACTGGTTTATTGTTATAGAACCGAGAACCACACAGTCACTGGTTTATTGTTATAGAACCGAGAACCACAGTCACTGGTTCATTGTTATAGAACCGAGAACCACACAGTCACTGGTTTATTGTTATATAACCGAGAACCACACAGTCACTGGTTTATTGTTATAGAACCGAGAACCACAGTCACTGGTTTATTGTTATAGAACCGAGAACCACACAGTCACTGGTTTATTGTTATAGAACCGAGAACCACACAGTCACTGGTTTATTGTTATAGAACCGAGAACCACACAGTCACTGGTTTATTGTTATAGAACCGAGAACCACAGTCACTGGTTTATTGTTATAGAACCGAGAACCACAGTCACTGGTTTATTGTTATAGAACCGAGAACCACACAGTCACTGGTTTGTTATAGAACCGAGAACCACAGTCACTGGTTTATTGTTATAGAACCGAGAACCACATTCACTGGTTTATTGTTATAGAACCGAGAACCACAGTCACTGGTTTATTGTTATAGAACCGAGAACCACAGTCACTGGTTTATTGTTATAGAACCGAGAACCACAGTCACTGGTTTATTGTTATAGAACCGAGAACCACATTCACTGGTTTATTGTTATAGAACCGAGAACCACATTCACTGGTTTATTGTTATAGAACCGAGAACCACAGTCACTGGTTTATTGTTATAGAACCGAGAACCACATTCACTGGTTTGTTATAGAACCGAGAACCACAGTCACTGGTTTATTGTTATAGAACCGAGAACCAGTCACTGGTTTATTGTTATAGAACCGAGAACCACAGTCACTGGTTCATTGTTATAGAACCGAGAACCACAGTCACTGGTTTATTGTTATAGAACCGAGAACCACAGTCACTGGTTTATTGTTATAGAACCGAGAACCACACAGTCACTGGTTTATTGTTATAGAACCGAGAACCACAGTCACTGGTTCATTGTTATAGAACCGAGAACCACATTCACTGGTTTATTGTTATAGAACCGAGAACCAGTCACTGGTTTATTGTTATAGAACCGAGAACCACAGTCACTGGTTTATTGTTATAGAACCGAGAACCACAGTCACTGGTTTATTGTTATAGAACCGAGAACCACACAGTCACTGGTTTATTGTTATAGAACCGAGAACCACCTCCACTGGTTTATTGTTATAGAACCGAGAACCACAGTCACTGGTTTATTGTTATAGAACCGAGAACCACATTCACTGGTTTATTGTTATAGAACCGAGAACCACAGTCACTGGTTCATTGTTATAGAACCGAGAACCACACACTGGTTTATTCAGTGTTATAGAACCGAGAACCCCACAGTCACTGGTTCATTGTTATAGAACCGAGAACCAGTCACTGGTTCATTCAGTGTTATAGAATCAAGAACCTCGCATAGTCACTGTTTCAGTCTTACAGAACCAAGAACCGTCACACAATCACTGGTTCATACAATCTTACAGATCCAAGAACCTCCACACACACAATCACTGGTTCATTCATTAACCCACAACCTTCCTTCACCACTGACGGGTCACACAAAAACACGACCGCGCTCTGCTGATTTACCGCATATAATTTATGTCTGTGAGACATAAGTTTTTGCCGCCTCGCGCCGCCCTGTAATTCTGCCTCAGCGGTCACTCGAAGAGTCTTACCATGATTTACATGTAGATGTTAGGTTAACAACTGCAAGTGTTTATGCTTGACTTGCAACGAATAGAACAGTGCAGTCTCCAGACACTCGACCACAGTTCCTTAATGCTTGCCTAAACTCCCTGAAGGCTCGACCACAGTTCCTTAATGCTTGCCTAAACTCCCTGAAGACTCGACCACAGTTCCTTAATGCTTGCCTAAACTCCCTGAAGACTCGACCACAGTTCCTTAATGCTTGCCTAAACTCCCTGAAGACTCGACCACAGTTCCTTAATGCTTGCCTAAACTCCCTGAAGACTCGACCACAGTTCCTTAATGCTTGCCTAAACTCCCTGAAGACTCGACCACAGTTACTTAATGCTTGCCTAAACTCCCTGAAGACTCGACCACAGTTCCTTAATGCTTGCCTAAACTCCCTGAAGACTCGACCACAGTTCCTTAATGCTTGCTTAAACTCCCTGAAGACTCGACCACAGTTCCTTAATGCTAGCCCAAACTCCCTGAAGACTCGCCCTACCCTTTCTTAAGTGCATGACCTTTGAGGAGAGACTAATGGGATTGAATCTAATCACACTGAGGGACAGAAGAATCAGGGAAGATATGATACCAACGTGCAAAATACTGAGGGAGAACTGATAGAGTAAACAGGGACGGAAAGTTTGAGAGGCGAAAAACTGACTCGGGGACACAGCAAGAAGTTAAACAGATGAGCCACAGGGATGTGGTCAGACAGTGGAATAATCTCGGTGAGGAAGTGGATGCAGGCTCCATACATAGCTTTAAAACCAGGTTCACATGATACTGCCCACGAGGCAAGAAGGACGTGAATCTGGCAAGAGGAAAGTTGAGAGGCGGGGCTAAGACTTGACCCCTGCAGTCACATGTAGGTGAGTAAATTACATCCAACATACAGTGTGTGGGGCGGGGAGGTGGGGTTGTGTATAAGCCTCATTTTTACAATTCCTTGATAATGTGAGAAATTACGAAAGTGCTTAGAAGTTCACTATTTTTTTTAGTGATTATTCTGCATATTGTGATATTACCTATTTACTGTGATCTTATTTGTACGTGTATGTATATATATATATATATATAATGTCGTGCCGAATAGGCAGAACTTGCGATCTTGGCTTAAATAGCAAAGCTCATCTTGCCATATAGCACAAGTGAAAATTTGTGCATGCAATAATTTCGCCAAAATCATTCTGAACCTAACGAAAAAAATATATTTCACCGTGTTTGTTTAGTATTAAATTATTGTAAACAAATCTAAAATATATATAGTTGGGTTAGGCTAAAATAAATTTTTCTTGTTATAATAAGGTTAGGTAAGTTTTCTAAGATTCTTTTGGTGCAAAATTAAAATTTTTTACATTAACATTAATGAAAAAAATATATCTTTAAACGTATAAGAGAAAATTTTAGAAAGGACTTAATTTTAAACGAGTTCTTGCTAATTGACCAGTTTTACATATTCGGCACGACATATATATATATACACACACAACACACGGAAAGGAGCCTCAACCCCTTGCAGGCCCAACTAGGCGAGTACACGGGTCATCAGCCCTGAAGACAGCTTGCAACACATGTTGCAACACAATATTTTGCAAGGCATCGGTATTGCAAAGTAGAAACACGACTGCCGCTTAAGTTAGGCAATTAATTTCCACTTCTGTGATGACTGGAAGTGAGAGAATAATTACACTTAATGAGCGAGGACGCTTTCTGCAAGCTTATGTTGACAGCCATGTTGATAGCCATGTCACCCGTGCTGACAGCCTTGTTGACAGCCATGCTAATATAATTGTCGACAGCCATGCTAACATAATTGTTGACAGCCATGCTGACATGCTGATAGCCATGTTGATAGCCATGCTGACAACCTTTATTGACAGTCATGCTAACATTCTTGTTGATAACCATGCTGACAGCCCTGTTGACAGCTATGTTGTTAGTGCTGACAGCCCTGTTGATAGTGTTGACAGCCATGCTGACATTTTTGTTGACAGCCATGCTGACAGTTTTGTTGACAGCCATGCTGACAGTTTTGTTGACAGCCATGCTGACAGTTTTGTTGACAGCCATGCTGACAGTTTTGTTGACAGCCATGCTGACAGTCTTGTTGACAACCATGCTGAGAGCCTTGTTAACAGCAATGCTGACAGTTTCGTTGACAGCCATGCTGACAGTCTTGTTGGCAGCCATGCCGACAGCCTTGACAACCATGCTGACAATCTTGTTGACAGCAATGATGGTAGCCAAGTTCACACCCATGCTGACAGCCATGTTGAAAATCTTTGACAGCTATGTTGACAGTATTAGTTCATACGAACCATGTTGACAAGGAACGCTGAGAGCCATGTTGCAAGGCATGTCGGTGCATGCGTTGACAGCCATGTTGACAGTTGCATCATAATCTCTCATGGTGTGTCAGCATCATGCGCAATTCATCATTAAGGCTGACAGTGATAGGCTTTAAAACCGGTTTGCATTGCATCAATAGAAACCCTGATTAGCAATAAGACGCAGCTTCAAGGTAATGCACACACAGCGTAGTTTATCCAAGGTGTCCCGTAGGTCGATCGGTAGAGCACTCACCTCACACACTGAGGTCTGTTTACCTGGAGAGAGTTTCGGGGGTCAACGCCCCCGCGGCCCGGTCTGTGACCAGGCCTCCTGGTGGATCAGCGCCTGACTGTGGTTCGATTCCCGGTACGGATGGAAACATTAGGACGTGTTCCCTTAAAACCCCCACTGTCCATGTTCATCTAGCAGTAAGTAGGTACCTGGGTGTTAGTAGACTGGTGTGGGTCGCATCCTGGGACAAAACTGACCTAATTTACCCGAAATGCTCAGCATAACATACAGATTGCTATATAATATTATGTCATTGATGTGAGCTATGGTCTTTATACGTTGTACATGTACATATGAAGATTATTAATAAAACCGCTGTATGACCCCTATTGGTTTAACGCTTAATTATGACTATAATAGTCTGCTTTAATAAACCTTTATTTTGTGAACATAAGTTCAGAACGTGATGATATATGTTACAGTGTGGTACGTATATACTGAACAAAAAGACGTTAACACCGTAACTGGGACAATACACAACCCTCAGGGAGGAGACGAACCAAGTCGGACCGAAACGTCATCGTAAGCTATGTGCGGGTTATTTGTGTATGATATATAAATATGTCGTGCCGTATAGGTAAAACTTGTGATTTTGGTTTAAATAGCAACGCTCTTCTTGCCCAACAAGGCAAGCGAAAATTTGTGTATGCAATAATTTCGCAAAAATCATCCTGAACCTAACGAAAAAAAATATATTTAATTATGTTTATTATTTAATTATTGTAAGCTTAAGTAAAATATATTTAGTTGGATTAGGTTAAATTAAATTGCTCTTGTTGTAATAAGCTTAGGTAAGTTTTCTAAGGTGCATCCACCCAAACTAGATGTACATGTTGTACAATGTCTAGCTTGGCTGGATGCACCAATGTTAAGGATTGTGTGGTGTAGTGGTCTAAAGCGTCGTGCGTTTTCTCTCACCATGAGGCGGGCCAAAACAGCATGGGTTCGACTCCTTGGCTAGTGCAGTGTTGTTATTGATCAATACCCTTTGTTCCGTGGATACAATAATATAATATACTGCTTGTAGAGCGAGTACACAAACAGGGAAGAGAATGAAATTAGCTCAGAGGCGTATATTTATGTATATATATATTGAATTTGCTGTATTTATATTGAGATTTGACTATATTCCCTACACTCAGGCGGGAAGGGTCCCTTGATGCCGGTGAAGGGATCTTGGTCTAATGAACTGCAGCTGTCCTTTGACTCAGAACGTACTGCTTTCCATTCCTCAGGCTGTGTATGACCCCTTCAGGTTAAACTCATTCAAATCCATCTTTTTATACCCTAGTAAAATATTTGAAAGACAACAAGAATATACCATGGTACGGACGGGGATTGAACTCGCAGTGACCGAGTCATAAAATTCGACAACATGTTATTCTGAAGTATATTATATTTTCTGACTGGATACACACGTATCTGATATGAAGTCATACTTTAAAAATTTTGTCTTGTCTTATCTGCCACTTCTCGTCATTTTCATGTTTATCCGCTTTTTGTCCAGACTTTTATATATGCAATTCTTCCACTGCTAGACTCGTGTGTACAGCTTTTTCTGTTAGATTGGTTCATACAGTTCTTGAACTGCTAGACTGGTATACAGTTCCTTTTCTGTAGGCTGGTATATACAGTTTTTACACTGCTGGACTGGTATATACAGTTATTTTTCTGTTAGATTGGTATATACAGTTCTTTCCCTGTTTGATTGGTAAATACAGTTCTTGCACTGCTAGACTGGTATATACAGTATTATACCGTGGTATTATACCGTGTTAACCACGGCATAATATTTTCGTGTCTGCCAGACTTTGTATCTGACATCACTTCTAACTGATGAAGTCTTGGTTACTACCAGTAAAGCTTAACTCGAGGATCATACTGCTTATCTGAAGTCTCGTATGATTTCCAAAACTACTGCAACAGACACGGAGTTGTATGACCTTTATGGGTTTAGTGCTTAACATTATAATATTACAGACCGTCATCGAAGGAAATTCGTTCATGTAGCTATGAGTCGTCTGATTTAACTGTGTCAATGTTGCAAAGCCCAGAAACGTTTTTTAATGTATGTGTTGTGTTTGATAGGCCAAGTCAGTGATATTGGTTGATAGATGGCATACTGGACGGGTGCCGTCTACCAGCACCCATCCTGTCGTACGGGTCCTGTCGTACGGGTCCTGTCGTACGGGTCCTGTCGTACGGGTCCTGTCGTACGGGTCCTGTCATACGGGTCCTGTCATACGAGTGTGCAGCAGAAGCTTAAACGTTTTACTCTGGCAGGATTGCTCTTTTTTCTGTAACATGAACACGTATGATGATCAGATCTTGTCACTAACTACACATGTTCGACCCCTATATTGACCTAGTCTCAGCACCTACCCATACACTACCTAATTCCCTTATCTCCGATGCTGCCTACAAGCAGGTAAACAGGAGGCCCTCCTATCACTCAACATATATATTAGCCCATGTTGTCCTGAGATCCCTGACCTAAAGACTGATCCACGCTTCAATCTTGCAGACTCATTCCTACAAATATACGCATCTCCGCACTTGGTAAATTTCCTTACCTTTTCTAGAACGCTGAAGATAATTTTAAATCTGAGAATCCATGTAATTTTTTACTTCGCTTCATAAACTTGCTAAAAAATCTAAGTTTGGAGTTGAGGTCTCGCCTGGCAGCGTACCCAACTATGCGAAGCCAAAGTTTTTACGAGTGAGGGAAGTTTGGGTTGGGGTGATGAGGTCACTTCAGGACTTTCCCACGTAGTTTATTTCCGTCACTGTCTTCGCTAAGGGCGAAGCGGAGAAAGACAGAGAAATCCAAAAACACTTCACGTGGGCAGAAGAAACAACGTGCTGAGAAGTGTAACACAGAGACCCATCAAAAAACAAAAGAGTTGATCAAGTAATGACTTAAATTATAAGTAATAAACCTCTTGTGGCTTGAAGCTACGAGAGGTTTATCAGTTATAAGGAACATTTAATGCGACTTTGTGTGTGTTTGAAGACAACACTTCACGTTATTTCTCGTCAAACTTTGTTGATATTGTTATAATAATTTGTAACTTCTTGTTATATCTTGCCGGGGGTTATTGCTGCTTGTGAAGCCTCCCCCTGGGTTATTGCTGCTTGTGAAGCCTCCCCCGGGGTTATTGCTGCTTGTGAAGCCTCCCCCGGGGTTATTGCTGCTTGTGAAGCCTCCCCCGGGGTTATTGCTGCTTGTGAAGCCTCCCCCTGGGTTATTGCTGCTTGTGAAGCCTCCCCCTGAGTCATTGCTGCTTGTGAAACCTCCCCATGAGTCATTACTGCTTGTGAAACCTCCCACCGAGTCATTGCTGCTTGTGGAACCTTCCCCTGAGTCATTGCTGCTTGTGAAACCTCCCCATGAGTCATTGCTGCTTGTGAAGCCTCCCACTGAGTCATTGTTGCTTGTGAAACCTCCCCATAAGTCATTGCTGCTTGTGAAACCTCCCACTGAGTCATTGCTGCTTGTGAAACCTTCCCCTGAGTCATTGCTGCTTGTGAAACCTCCCCCTGAGTCATTGCTGCTTGTGAAACCTCCCCCTTGGTCATTGCTGCTTGTGAAACCTCCCCCTTGGTCATTGCTGCTTGTGAAACCTCCCCCTGAGTCATTACTGCTTGTGAAACCTCCCCCTGAGTTATTGCTGCTTGTGAAACCTCCCCCTGAGTTATTGCTGCATGTGAAACCTCCCCCTGAGTTATTGCTGCTTGTGAAACCTCCCCCTGAGTTATTGCTGCTTGTGAAACCTCCCCCTGAGTCATTGCTGCTTGTGAAACCTCCCCCTGAGTTATTGCTGCTTGTGAAACCTCCCCCTTGGTCATTGCTGCTTGTGAAACCTCCCCCTGAGTCATTGCTGCTTGTGAAACCTCCCCTGAGTCATTGCTGCTTGTGAAACCTCCCCTGGGTCATTGCTGCTTATGAAACCTCCCCTGGGTCATTGCTGCTTATGAAACCTCCCCCTCAGTCAATGCTGCTTGTGAAACCTCCCCATGAGTCATTGCTGCTTGTGAAACCTCCCCCTGAGTCATTGCTGCTTGTGAAACCTCCCCCTGAGTCATTGCTGCTTGTGAAACCTCCCCCTGAGTCATTGCTGCTTGTGAAACCTCCCCCTGAGTCATTGCTGCTTGTGAAACCTCCCCCTGAGTCATTGCTGCTTGTGAAACCTCCCCCTGAGTTATTGCTGCTTGTGAAATCTCCCCCTGAGTTATTGCTTGTGAAACCTCCCCCTGAGTTATTGCTTGTGAAACCTCCCCCTGAGTCATTGCTTGTGAAACCTCCGCCTGAGTCATTGCTTGTGAAATCTCCCCCTGAGTTATTGCTTGTGAAACCTCCCCCTGAGTTATTGCTTGTGAAACCTCCCCCTGAGTCATTGCTGCTTGTGAAATCTCCCCCTGAGTCATTGCTACTTGTGAAACCTCCCCCTGAGTCATTGCTGCTTGTGAAACCTCCCCCTGAGTCATTGCTGCTTGTGAAACCTCCCCCTGAGTCATTGCTGCTTGTGAAACCTCCTCCTGAGTCATTGCTGCTTGTGAAACCTCCTCCTGAGTCATTGCTACTTGTGAAACCTCCTCCTGAGTCATTGCTACTTGTGAAACCTCCCCCTGAATCATTGCTGCTTGTGAAACCTCCCCCTGAGTCATTGCTGCTTGTGAAACCTCCCCCTGAGTCATTGCTGCTTGTGAAACCTCCCCCTGAGTCATTACTGCTTGTGAAACCTCCCCCTGAGTCATTGCTGCTTGTGAAACCTCCCCCTGAGTCATTACTGCTTGTGAAACCTCCCCCTGAGTCATTACTGCTTGTGAAACCTCCCCCTGAGTCATTGCTGCTTGTGAAACCTCCCCCTGAGTCATTGCTGCTTGTGAAACCTCCCCCTGAGTCATTGCTGCTTGTGAAACCTCCCCCTGGGTCACTGTTATATCACCCCTTAGGGCCAGTGTTATTGAATTTCCATAAAGTTCTTTCCTATTTCAAATTTTTTTTAGGACAATATGGTAAGAGACAGGGAAATGCTGTTCACTGTTCCTATTGAAGAAACCTTTCGCCACACAGTGGCTTCATCAGTCCAGTACAAAGCAAGAAGGTGTAAGGAGACGAGTAATTTAAGGTAACCAGTCCCTCAGCCTGGAATCGATGTGTTCAGTCCATCACTCTTGTAGGAAGTACAGCATAGGGGCCAGAGAGGTGGCTTATATACTGCAGTCAGGTGAGTCGAAGCAGTAGGAGGCGGGATCACAGTCTGGTTGTCTAGTCTATCCAGCCTGAACATGTGTACCTCTGCGTTATGGTCTGCATATAAATGATCAGTCAGGTAGGCAGTATGCAGGATGGGGTCGAGAGGCACTTTAAACTATTGAGCCTTTGATTATATCTTATTTCATCGTTTCTGTAGTTCGAATCCAAAATTGTCATTAATTGTCTAGGAAACCTGGAAGCAATCAGACATTCCTTCTGAAGGAATTAAGTGTTCTGATTGAATGTTTTTTGGAAGACAGGTTTCATAGCTGCTGGCTGTGTCAAACTAGTTTAAAAGGAGGGCCAGCAGCTGAATCTCAGTCTCGGTAAACACAAGAGTTGTTCTGTAACACGTGGTGTTACAGGAACAAGCTGTTCTTGTAACACGTGGTGTTACAGGAACAAGCTGTTCTTGTAACACGTGGTGTTACAAGTGTTGCTGTCGTGGATTTCCAGTTGTTAGTAAGTTTATTTAGGTACACATAAGTACAATTACCATACAGTGATACGCGTAAATTACGTAGGATAACCCCCCAAAAATCAGTGACTTAATTCCATTAGAGTCCTTGCTATTGTGGCTTTCTTGTTAGTGTTTAAGAGCTGTGTATTTTAATAATGGGACGCACTAAACCCTTAGGGATCATATAGGGCTTGTGGGAATGTGAGGCATTCATATTCGATCCATGAAAGAGGCTGATAAAATCCAGTTCCCTGAATCAAGAGCCTCTAACCCGCATTACCCTTGAGGTATAAGGGCTGTGTAAAACTGGGAAGAGCCGTCTCGACCTAAATCGTGAGCCACAATCTGCCTCACACATTTTACCAGTTACCCCCTGAAGTTACACCGAGAATCACACATTATAGATGCTTGTCCATCGTGTAAAGATCAAGCCTACAAGTGGTGTTATCAACGATTCCACCAAACTTGCCCTTGCTGCCGCTGTAAACACCTGCCTGCAGGTTAAATTTACAGATATACTCTCACTGAAAGACTCCTTCATTGTCGTCTGTACTAATGATCACGAAGCTTCAAAATTGATGGACGACACCTCTATGAAGACTCTCAGTGACCGACAGTTCACCGTCTCTCCTTCACCTTTCCTGCTGGCGAAACTTTCCGTTTTCGTCAAACGGTTGGACAAGGTGAACATCAAAATGGACAAGGACAAGGTCATCACTTCCCTATCGACTGTGGACCTTAAGACCTCATTCGATAAACAAAACACTTCTGCCTTGATTGATAACATCACTAAAATTCCAAACGCTTCTACAATGAATAAGTTGACCTTCAACATCGACATGGCTATCGGAGCACTGTCTGATGGCCTAGCCATCTCTTTCTATCACATCCATCCCAGACACATCGAGCCAGAGCGTTTTTGCTCACGTCTCCCCATGCTGGACCTGCTATTCGTACAACAATTCGACGCCTGACTGTCCCCGGAAAGGAAAGAAGTGAAAGTTAAGACACATGTGCAACATCTGGATATCTTTATTGTAGTAGACGTTTCGCCATCCAGTGGCTTTATCAATACAGATTCTAGGACATAATAGGAAGACAGTAGAACTATATACAAAAGATGAGGTAATCAGTCCCTCGGCCTTGGAGTTAGTGTTCACAGCATCGTGGTGGAGGAGAGTCTGGAGCAAAGGCAAGAAGACTGGCGCTTTTTATAGGCGTCAGTGAATGGGACGGGCAGCAGACGAGGTCAGTCACTGGTAGGCGGGATTCCCCAGTGGAAGTAGGTCCTTCCCAAAGAGATGGGTTAGTTGCAGCAGCCGTGAAGAAGGTCTTGTAGATGTCCTCTGAACCAAGATTCCATGATGTTGCAGTGTCTGACAAGTTGTGCAAAGAAAGGTATAAAATACCGACAATATGAAAGTTAAGACACATGTGCAACATCTGGATATCTTTATTGTAGTAGACGTTTCGCCATCCAGTGGCTTTATCAATACAGATTCTAGGACATAATAGGAAGACAGTAGAACTATATACAAAAGATGAGGTAATCAGTCCCTCGGCCTTGGAGTTAGTGTTCACAGCATCGTGGTGGAGGAGAGTCTGGAGCAAAGGCAAGAAGACTGGCGCTTTTTATAGGCGTCAGTGAATGGGACGGGCAGCAGACGAGGTCAGTCACTGGTAGGCGGGATTCCCCAGTGGAAGTAGGTCCTTCCCAAAGAGATGGGTTAGTTGCAGCAGCCGTGAAGAAGGTCTTGTAGATGTCCTCTGAACCAAGATTCCATGATGTTGCAGTGTCTGACAAGTTGTGCAAAGAAAGGTATAAAATACCGACAATATGAAAGTTAAGACACATGTGCAACATCTGGATATCTTTATTGTAGTAGACGTTTCGCCATCCAGTGGCTTTATCAATACAGATTCTAGGACATAATAGGAAGACAGTAGAACTATATACAAAAGATGAGGTAATCAGTCCCTCGGCCTTGGAGTTAGTGTTCACAGCATCGTGGTGGAGGAGAGTCTGGAGCAAAGGCAAGAAGACTGGCGCTTTTTATAGGCGTCAGTGAATGGGACGGGCAGCAGACGAGGTCAGTCACTGGTAGGCGGGATTCCCCAGTGGAAGTAGGTCCCAGTGGAAGTAGGTCCCAGTGGAAGTAGGTTGCTGCTGCAACTAACCCATCTCTTTGGGAAGGACCTACTTCCACTGGGGAATCCCGCCTACCAGTGACTGACCTCGTCTGCTGCCCGTCCCATTCACTGACGCCTATAAAAAGCGCCAGTCTTCTTGCCTTTGCTCCAGACTCTCCTCCACCACGATGCTGTGAACACTAACTCCAAGGCCGAGGGACTGATTACCTCATCTTTTGTATATAGTTCTACTGTCTTCCTATTATGTCCTAGAATCTGTATTGATAAAGCCACTGGATGGCGAAACGTCTACTACAATAAAGATATCCAGATGTTGCACATGTGTCTTAACTTTCATATTGTCGGTATTTTATACCTTTCTTTGCACAACTTGTCAGACACTGCAACATCATGGAATCTTGGTTCAGAGGACATCTACAAGACCTTCTTCACGGCTGCTGCAACTAACCCATCTCTTTGGGAAGGACCTACTTCCACTGGGGAATCCCGCCTACCAGTGACTGACCTCGTCTGCTGCCCGTCCCATTCATTGACGCCTATAAAAAGCGCCAGTCTTCTTGCCTTTGCTCCAGACTCTCCTCCACCACGATGCTGTGAACACTAACTCCAAGGCCGAGGGACTGATTACCTCATCTTTTGTATATAGTTCTACTGTCTTCCTATTATGTCCTAGAATCTGTATTGATAAAGCCACTGGATGGCGAAACGTCTACTACAATAAAGATATCCAGATGTTGCACATGTGTCTTAACTTTCATATTGTCGGTATTTTATACCTTTCTTTGCACAACTTGTCAGACACTGCAACATCATGGAATCTTGGTTCAGAGGACATCTACAAGACCTTCTTCACGGCTGCTGCAACTAACCCATCTCTTTGGGAAGGACCTACTTCCACTGGGGAATCCCGCCTACCAGTGACTGACCTCGTCTGCTGCCCGTCCCATTCACTGACGCCTATAAAAAGCGCCAGTCTTCTTGCCTTTGCTCCAGACTCTCCTCCACCACGATGCTGTGAACACTAACTCCAAGGCCGAGGGACTGATTACCTCATCTTTTGTATATAGTTCTACTGTCTTCCTATTATGTCCTAGAATCTGTATTGATAAAGCCACTGGATGGCGAAACGTCTACTACAATAAAGATATCCAGATGTTGCACATGTGTCTTAACTTTCATATTGTCGGTATTTTATACCTTTCTTTGCACAAGGAAAGAAGTACTGTACCAACTGTGGAAAGGGCGGCCGTAACTCTGCAGAATGTTCCATCACCATTACCACTCCTGCCTTAACTGCAAAGGTCCTCATTATACACTTGCAGCAAAATGTCCTCTACGAAAAGAAGTACTCTCCCAGAAGATAAAAGATGAGAACAACTGCAGCCAGAAATCACCGACATTCGCCGCCATCACCAAACTGCAGATGGATACCAAGGAAATCCTACAAGCAACACAACAACCATCTCCACCCAGCACTTCTCTATCTCCACTTCCTGACGCGGCTCCTTCAGAGGTGTTGTATTGTATGATGTACGCTCATCTAGCCAATGGAGCCAACCCTGGCACCTTCAACGCCTCCATAAATGAACTCTTTCGTCTCAACAATATGCCAGCCTTTGCATTTCCTGACTCCCCACCATCAGCTGACATCAAAATTCTTCCAGATATCAACGTCACTACTACTGCCGACCTGTCTCCAACTGCCCAAGCAGTTGTTCCCGCACCTGCCACAACCTCCCACACCACTGCTCTAGCTACCTCGAGCACTGCCTCCCACCCTGATGCTACACCACCAATACACCTCTCCACTTATCCTGCCGACCCTCAAGCACCTTCTAGTACCAAGATAGACTCATCTAATGAATACACATATGAAGAAAATGAAGATATCGACGACTTTACTACACCAACTTGGGAAAATTTTACATTTTACACTGCACCATCAAATGTCGACACCACGACATGTACTGAACTCTACACCCAAGTTATGGAATTCCTCAAGCCTCTTCGTTTCACTTTTGGAAACAAGACAAATCTTTACCACCTCTCCAGAAGCAACTTCAAGAGATTTAAGAATGGATCTCCTACAAACCAGCCACCCTAATTACGTCGAACACCACCACCAGTATGCTGCCCTCTGATGTTCTTCCCTGCCTACCTTGTCCTGCAACTAACCTACTGCTACAAAACCAACGCAACTGAGTCTGCTATTCATGTTCTTTGTAGATGAATGGTTCAGAGAACCGACATGTTGATAAATTAGACACATGTGCAACTCTTGGGTATCTTTATTGAGGAAACGTTTCGCCACACAGTGGCTTCATCAGTCCATACAAAGGAGAATGAACATTAAAATGGTATAAAATACCGACAGATTGTTAGGTAAGACACATATGCAACAGTTAGGTATCTTTATTTTGAAACGTTTCGCCTACACAGTAGGCTTCTTCAGTCGAGTACAGAAAAGTTGATAGAAGCAGAAGATACTTGAAGACGATGTAATCAGTCCATCACCCTTAAAGTTTTGAGGTGGTCAGTCCCTCAGTCTGGAGAAGAGCATTGTTCCGTTGTCTGAAACAATATGAAGTTGAAGTGACAGGATGGAGCCTTTATATAGTGCCAGGAGGTGGGACGTAGGTTGCTTTGGGAGGGCAGGTCCCTCTCAAACCCAGCCGTTCTCACTGGTAGAGGTCGAAGTTGATGGTCTGTACCAAGATACCCTTGTGTTGCAGTGTCTGACAGAATGAACATTAAAATGGTATAAAATACCGACAGATTGTTAGGTAAGACACATATGCAACAGTTAGGTATCTTTATTTTGAAACGTTTCGCCTACACAGTAGGCTTCTTCAGTCGAGTACAGAAAAGTTGATAGAAGCAGAAGATACTTGAAGACGATGTAATCAGTCCATCACCCTTAAAGTTTTGAGGTGGTCAGTCCCTCAGTCTGGAGAAGAGCATTGTTCCGTTGTCTGAAACAATATGAAGTTGAAGTGACAGGATGGAGCCTTTATATAGTGCCAGGAGGTGGGACGTAGGTTGCTTTGGGAGGGCAGGTCCCTCTCAAACCCAGCCGTTCTCACTGGTAGAGGTCGAAGTTGATGGTCTGTACCAAGATACCCTTGTGTTGCAGTGTCTGACAGAATGAACATTAAAACGGAACAATGCTCTTCTCCAGACTGAGGGACTGACCACCTCAAAACTTTAAGGGTGATGGACTGATTACATCGTCTTCAAGTATCTTCTGCTTCTATCAACTTTTCTGTACTCGACTGAAGAAGCCTACTGTGTAGGCGAAACGTTTCAAAATAAAGATACCTAACTGTTGCATATGTGTCTTACCTAACAATCTGTCGGTATTTTATACCATTTTAATGTTCATTCTGTCAGACACTGCAACACAAGGGTATCTTGGTACAGACCATCAACTTCGACCTCTACCAGTGAGAACGGCTGGGTTTGAGAGGGACCTGCCCTCCCAAAGCAACCTACGTCCCACCTCCTGGCACTATATAAAGGCTCCATCCTGTCACTTCAACTTCATATTGTTTCAGACAACGGAACAATGCTCTTCTCCAGACTGAGGGACTGACCACCTCAAAACTTTAAGGGTGATGGACTGATTACATCGTCTTCAAGTATCTTCTGCTTCTATCAACTTTTCTGTACTCGACTGAAGAAGCCTACTGTGTAGGCGAAACGTTTCAAAATAAAGATACCTAACTGTTGCATATGTGTCTTACCTAACAATCTGTCGGTATTTTATACCATTTTAATGTTCATTCTGTCAGACACTGCAACACAAGGGTATCTTGGTACAGACCATCAACTTCGACCTCTACCAGTGAGAACGGCTGGGTTTGAGAGGGACCTGCCCTCCCAAAGCAACCTACGTCTCACCTCCTGGCACTATATAAGGCTCCATCCTGTCACTTCAACTTCATATTGTTTCAGACAACGGAACAATGCTCTTCTCCAGACTGGGGGACTGACCACCTCAAAACCTTAAGGGTGATGGACTGATTACATCGTCTTCAAGTATCTTCTGCTTCTATCAACTTTTCTGTACTCGACTGAAGAAGCCTACTGTGTAGGCGAAACGTTTCAAAATAAAGATACCTAACTGTTGCATATGTGTCTTACCTAACAATCTGTCGGTATTTTTATACCATTTTAATGTTCATTCTGTCAGACACTGCAACACAAGGGTATCTTGGTACAGACCATCAACTTCGACCTCTACTAGTGAGAACGGCTGGGTTTGAGAGGGACCTGCCCTCCCAAAGCAACATACGTCTCACCTCCTGGCACTATATAAAGGCTCCATCCTGTCACTTCAACTTCATATTGTTTCAGACAACGGAACAATGCTCTTCTCCAGACTGAGGGACTGACCACCTCAAAACTTTAAGGGTGATGGACTGATTACATCGTCTTCAAGTATCTTCTGCTTCTATCAACTTTTCTGTACTCGACTGAAGAAGCCTACTGTGTAGGCGAAACGTTTCAAAATAAAGATACCTAACTGTTGCATATGTGTCTTACCTAACAATCTGTCGGTATTTTATACCATTTTAATGTTCATTCTGTCAGACACTGCAACACAAGGGTATCTTGGTACAGACCATCAACTTCGACCTCTACCAGTGAGAACGGCTGGGTTTGAGAGGGACCTGCCCTCCCAAAGCAACCTACGTCTCACCTCCTGGCACTATATAAAGGCTCCATCCTGTCACTTCAACTTCATATTGTTTCAGACAACGGAACAATGCTCTTCTCCAGACTGAGGGACTGACCACCTCAAAACTTTAAGGGTGATGGACTGATTACATCGTCTTCAAGTATCTTCTGCTTCTATCAACTTTTCTGTACTCGACTGAAGAAGCCTACTGTGTAGGCGAAACGTTTCAAAATAAAGATACCTAACTGTTGCATATGTGTCTTACCTAACACACAAAGGAGAATCTTGAAGAACAGGAGGAGAATGAGGTAATCAGTCCCTCAACCTTGAGTCGATGTGGTCAGTCCATCAATCTTGAATAGAATACGGCATACGTGCTGAGAAGGAGCTTATAAACCGTTGGCAGGAGAGGTGCAGCAGTCATAGGTCGTGTAACATTTGTTCAATGTTGAAGTAGGTCGTGCCCAAGAATTAGGCAAGCGAAGAATTCCCAAGTATTAAGATCCCAAGAAGTTGCAGTGTCTGACAGGTTTGTAGATGAATGGTTCAGAGAACCGACATGTTGATAAATTAGACACATGTGCAACTCTTGGGTATCTTTATTGAAACGTTTCCTCAATAAAGATACCCAAGAGTTGCACATGTGTCTAATTTATTCATGTTCTCAAGTCTGTCCCACGATCGCCTTAGCTGCTGGCTCTATTTCTACGACTAAGAACACTCCTTTCCAGCGCTATTCTTCGTCTGTCCCGTCTTTCCTGCTCATCCCATTGGGATCTTACCTATACTTTTCCGTTCGATCGTTCGATTAGTACTAAAATATTATAATAGTCCTTTCATAGTATAGTTACCCTTGCAGTTATGCCAAGAGTTATCGTTTTCTATAATAGACAATGTCAAAGAAAACGAAACAATATATTATGCCTAACTAATCGTAATCTTACATTTGACAGATTATTATTATAATCAATGAGAAGCACTAAACCCGTAGGATTTTACAGCGCCTGTGGGGGGATGTGGAAGGTATTCAGGCTTAATTCGGGGAACTGGAGCACAGATCCAATTCCATAGATCAAGAGCCCCTCACCAGCATCAAGGAACCTTCTTTTAGGAGTATATTGACAGATAAGCTCAGAGATAAATAACAAAAAGGCACAATACCGTGACTGGAACGATACACAAATAACCCGCACATAAAAGAGAGAAGCTTACGACGACGTTTCGGTCCGACTTGGACCATTGACAAAGTCACAGTGTGACTTTGTCAATGGTCCAAGTCGGACCGAAACGTCGTCGTAAGCTTCTCTATTTTATAAGCTCAGAGAGACAGGGGAAGGAATCAGTACATCTATTCTAGGGTGCCATGGCTCGGTTGGCAACGCTCTCGCTTCACACAGTGTCCGTGGTTTAATCCCCGGCATGGGCTGAAACACTGGGTATGTTTCCCTACACCTAGCGGTACGTAGGTACCTCGATGTTAGTAAGTTTAGTTAGGTGCAGATATACATAGGTACAGTTATCATACATAGTTTATCATATGTATATTACATAGAATAACCCCAAACAAGTCAGGACAAAGTGACTTATTTAAACTGGGTTGCTTGTAAACAATGAACTCGACCTTGCTAGGAATCGAACCTGGAATCTTCTGATCCGTAGTCAGATTCGTTATCCATTGCGCCACAAGGTCTGTTGTGGGTGGCATCCTGGGGCACAAAAAAAAATGTATTTATTTCTACAAGTACATGTACAAGGTATACAGATCATAGCTGACATCACTGACATACTATTATATAGAAAGCCTTTTGTTATGCAGAGCATTTTGGGAAAGTTAGTTTAATTTTGTCCCCAGGATGCGACTCACACCAGTCGACTAGCACCCAGGTACCTACTTACTGCTAGGTGAACAGTAACAGCAGGTGTCTTTAGGAAACCCGTTCTGTTTCCATCCGTACCGGGGATCGAACCACGGACCTTAGTGTATGGGCTGAGTGCTCGACCAACCGAGCCAAAGTAGAGGATAACTCTAATTCCTTGGATCAAGAGTACTTCAACATCGAGGCACGTCCCCCTGAAAGGTCCACTAGTTACAAACAGTTAACAACTGACAACAGTAATCTCTATTTTATCAAAATTTACATTAACTTCCAAATTTATTACAAACAAGACAGTCCCCCTGGTGAAGTACTGACTTTCTTAGGTAATGTTTGTCAGGAAACAGGACAAGTGTTTCCTGACGCGGGATTTAGTCATATGATGATCCACAGCTGGAGTCTTTGGCCATCTGACCGAGACCTTCCACTGGTTTACCTCTCCACCTCCTCTAAAAAATATGGTTACAACCATATCACAGTAATATAACCCTTAGTTCTACTGTCTTCAAGTTATGTCCTAGAATTTGTATTGATAAAGCCACTGGATGGCGAAACGTCTACAATAAAGATACCCAGATGTTGCACATGTGTCTTAATCTCATCTTGTCGGTATTGTATACCATTCGTACGTAATATAACCCTCCCCAGGTTAGAAATCAAAACAAATCCTATCTTCGTAAGGTAATGGAGAACAATTTATTCTGCAAGAAATGTACAAGTGATACTGCTGTACGACCCTTGTAGGTTTAGCGCTTCCTTTTGATTATAATAATAACACACATGTTAAACTACACTAAAAAAAAATCCAGCAAAAATCCTTTAATATAATGTCTTCTAATGTTTCAGAGTGTACTGGTGCACTGCAACACACGAGGATAACGTCTGTCCAATATATTGATGTACAGGAGAAAGTGGAAGAACAGCTGTCTTTGTGAGGTGTTCAGTCCCATGGCCTCGATTGAAGGTGGTCAGTCAAATAGCTTAAAACAAAGGCGTGGGGATGCAGACTTGTATACCTGATCCAGAGGTGAGGTGCAGGAGTTGGAGACGGCATCAAAGGTGAGTGGGACCCACTAGTTTAAGCAGATCATGCCAAACAGTTTAGTACTGCCTGTGTGCAGCATTTTATTGATGTAGAGAAAGGATAAGGATAGTCCATACTCGGGTATTATCAAATATAGTTATTTCTCTAATTTACATCAAAAGCAACACTACAAACCATGGAACGGGTGGGGTTTCAACCCATGGTGAATAAGTCCAAAAACTAAAAGTATGTTTTTATTTAAGTTTTCATACATAAAAATATTTTTTTACAATGGTCGTGAGGATACATACATATGTTATGGGCAGATAAGAAATGCGTTGTGCAGATTTAACCTCGGATAACCCAGTAAAGTCAATGTGACTAATTTCCAATGGGGAAGACACTAACCTCGTGTATATTTCAACTGCTAAAATACGAAATCCAGCATACATTTAAGTGTATATACATACAGATACAGTGTATATACACAGATGCATAGTGTATATACACAGATGCACAGTGTATATACACACAGATGCACACAGTGTATGTACACACAGATGCACACAGTGTATATACACACAGATGCACACAGTGTATATACACACAGATGCACACAGTGTATATACACACAGATGCACACAGTGTATATACACACAGATGCACACAGTGTATATACACACAGATGCACACAGTGTATATACACACAGATGCATACAGTGTATATACACACAGATGCATACAGTGTATATACACACAGATGCACACAGTGTATACACACAGATGCACACAGTGTATATACACACAGATGCACACAGTGTATATACACACAGATGCATACAGTGTTGATGCACACAGTGTATATACACACAGATGCACACAGTGTATGTACACACAGATGCACACAGTGTATATACACACAGATTCACAGTGTATATACACACATGCACACAGTGTATATACACACAGATGCACACAGTGTATATACACACAGATGCACACAGTGTATATACACACAGATGCACACAGTGTATATACACACAGATGCACACAGTGTATATACACACAGATGCACACAGTGTATATACACACAGATGCACACAGTGTATATACACACAGATGCACACAGTGTATATACACACAGATGCACACAGTGTATATACACACAGATGCACACAGTGTATATACACACAGATGCACACAGTGTATATACACACAGATGCACAGTGTATATACACACAGTGTATATACACACAGATGCACACAGTGTATATACACACAGTGTATATACACACAGATGCACACAGTGTTGATGCACACAGTGTATATACACACAGATGTACACAGTGTATATGCACACAGTGTATATACACACAGATGCACACAGTGTATATATACAAAGATCCGCACACTTAGTGTTTATAAAGGAAGTTCCACACTTACGTCTGCATCAGGTTTGTTAACTTCATGAAGATCATCATAATGAAAGAACAATTACCAGGATATGACCAAAAATATCTTGCTTAACCTTGCCAAACAAAAGCAGTTTTACATTTAAGATAGTGTAACAGCACCGTATATGCAGTACAAGCGTTCATTGTTCCAGCGTCTAGCTGTGTACAGCTTTAACAAGTCCCAGTAAAACTACACAGAATGAAATGTCACAATAAGCGCTTCTTCTGTTATGTTGTCGTTTTTTCCATGTATCCAGTAGCACTAATGTGTAGACACAACATACACATATTTTCAAACACTGTGGACGGATGCTACCTTCACATTATGTACACATCTTCCCCGTGACATCCTAAGAGGTCAACAGCAGTGAATTTAGAAGAACTGCTGGTGGCCTGGTGGTTAACGCTCTCGCTTCACACGGTGAGGGCCTGGGTTCGATTCCTAGCCAGAGTAGAAACATTGGACGTGTTTCTTTCCACCTGTTGTCTATGTTCCCCATCAGTAAAATGGGTACCTGGGTGTTAGTCGACTGGTGTGGGTCGCATCCTGGGACACTGACCTAAGGAAGCCTAGTCACAGACCGGGCCGCGGGGGCGTTGACCCCCGGAACTCTCTCCAGATAAACTCCAGATCCACCATACACTATATATTAACAGATTTTACATAATATACAAATTCTTGTGGAACTAACACTCGGTATACCGGATATTACTATTAGACTCGTGTACGGTGATTATTGAGTGACGAAGGTAAATTACAGGATAGTGGTGGTGTGTTGAGCCTCGTGGTTTTTCTGCCCCGCGTAATCTTCTCGTAATTACACCGGTAATTAGTGTTCAGTGACCTGGTATATAGTGGGTGGAGTAAGTTGGGGTTGTGGGTCATTATGGTGAAGGTCGTGTTCATGTAGGTTTGCCAGGACGGGTCCTGGCCCGGGTCTTATCCATGTGGTGACCCGACAGTGGCTCCCAAAGGGGTGTCGGAGTTTGTACAAGTGATGTAGTGCATACAGCCCTATGGCAAGGGCACGGTGAGCATTCGTGTCAAGTGGAGTACCGTTTACTGCCCTATGGCGGGGGCAGCCCTATGACAAGGGCACGGTGAGTCTTCAGGTCAAATTATTTTGAGCATGTGCCCGTGTAGTGGGTGAGATTACGTAGGTGGGCATTTTAAGTGTTAGTGACGTTACTGATGTAGGACAGGTACACAGTTGTTACAGTCGCGTTACTGGTGTAGGACAGGTAGAAAGCCTAGGTGTTACCTTGACAAAGAAACTGTGGAATGTTAGAGGGTGAGAGCCATATTTCGACATTAACGAAATATTTGAGCAATGCTTTAAATATTAAGATAAACACCTTGAGTCAGTGAATGTAGACGATTCACTTACACGGAATATATGGATCTCTAAGTAGACCTAGAAGAATAAGCTGTGTTTGTTCTGTTAGTGGGCATGTTAGTTCTGCAAGTGGGTAAACAATCACTGTGGAAGATACTCTGGGTAAACATTCACTGTGGAAGATACTCTGGGTAAACAATCACTGTGGAAGATACTCTGGGTAAACAATCACTGTGGAAGATACTCTGGGTAAACATTCACTGTGGAAGATACTCTGGGTAAACATTCACTGTGGAAGATACTCTGGGTAAACATTCACTGTGGAAGATACTCTGGGTAAACATTCACTGTGGAAGATACTCTGGGTAAACATTCACTGTGGAAGATACTCTGGGTAAACAATCACTGTGGAAGATACTCTGGGTAAACATTCACTGTGGAAGATACTCTGGGTAAACATTCACTGTGGAAGATACTCTGGGTAAACAATCACTGTGGAAGATACTCTGGGTAAACATTCACTGTGGAAGATACTCTGGGTAAACATTCACTGTGGAAGATACTCTGGGTAAACATTCACTGTGGAAGATACTCTGGGTAAACATTCACTGTGGAAGTTACTCTGGGTAAACATTCACTGTGGAAGATACTCTGGGTAAACATTCACTGTGGAAGTTACTCTGGGTAAACATTCACTGTGGAAGTTACTCTGGGTAAACATTCACTGTGGAAGTTACTCTGGGTAAACATTCACTGTGGAAGTTACTCTGGGTAAACATTCACTGTGGAAGTTACTCTGGGTAAACATTCACTGTGGAAGATACTCTGGGTAAACATTCACTGTGGAAGATACTCTGGGTAAACATTCACTGTGGAAGTTACTCTGGGTAAACATTCACTGTGGAAGTTACTCTGGGTAAACATTCACTGTGGAAGTTACTCTGGGTAAACATTCACTGTGGAAGTTACTCTGGGTAAGCATTCACTGTGGAAGTTACTCTGGGTAAACATTCACTGTGGAAGTTACTCTGGGTAAGCATTCACTGTGGAAGTTACTCTGGGTAAACATTCACTGTGGAAGTTACTCTGGGTAAGCATTCACTGTGGAAGATACTCTGGGTAAACATTCACTGTGGAAGTTACTCTGGGTAAGCATTCACTGTGGAAGTTACTCTGGGTAAACATTCACTGTGGAAGTTACTCTGGGTAAACATTCACTGTGGAAGTTACTCTGGGTAAGCATTCACTGTGGAAGTTACTCTGGGTAAACATTCACTGTGGAAGTTACTCTGGGTAAACATTCACTGTGGAAGTTACTCTGGGTAAACATTCACTGTGGAAGATACTCTGGGTAAACAATCACTGTGGAAGATACTCGGGGTAAACATTCACTGTGGAAGTTACTCTGGGTAAACATTCACTGTGGAAGTTACTCTGGGTAAACATTCACTGTGGAAGATACTCGGGGTAAACATTCACTGTGGAAGTTACTCTGGGTAAACATTCACTGTGGAAGTTACTCTGGGTAAACATTCACTGTGGAAGATACTCTGGGTAAACAATCACTGTGGAAGTTACTCTGGGTAAACAATCACTGTGGAAGTTACTCTGGGTAAACGGGTTGTATCATTTTGCATGTTGTGTATTATAAATGTTTACAATAGTTTGTACGATGGTGGGGTCAGCCAGGGTGGATATGTCACCCAGTTCGTCAGGCTGCCCAGCTGCTACTTTTCTAAGTATTCTTCTCAGGATTTTACCAGAGCGAGTCTTGGGCAGTCCAGGACACACCTGTCATGTCAAAGAAAAAAAAAAGATTAGTGGTGAAATAACAGGGACACAAATTTCAACTTAGAAATAGCTTTTATTATAAAGCTAGTTTTACTAGCATTCTCTCTAACTAGTATTGACTAAGCCTTGCTGATGGGAAATTATCATGCATGGAACAATGTTAATTGCATCTATGGAAAAAATATTTATTGTACTCTGGTCCTGGACCGGGCCGCGGGGGCGTTGATCCCTCGAAATACCCTCCAGGTATACTCCAGGTAGACTCAATAAAAATAAGTCACAAGTATCCCAACACAATTGATAATTTTTGCACTTGTCTAAGCAAAACACACAGTGTAACTAGTTAGTGTTCCAGGTAGGACCGTAAGGTCGTCTTAAGTTTCGTTCTATGTACGGGTTATTTGTGTATTGTTCCAGTCACGGTATTGTGCCTTTTAATTTGTTTAACGTTAAACATGTGTTCAGTTCACTCACCATTATCTCGTCAGGCACGGCGTATCCTGCAATCTGTGACCGCACCAGCTTCTTCAAGTCTGCCACAATATTCTCCTGACTGGATTCCAGTTCCTCCTTGAGTACAATGAAGGCGAACACAGCTTCTCCCTTCACTGGATGAGGGAAGCCAACCACAGCCGTCTCAGACACCTCCGGATGCTCCGTCTGTACTCGCCACGGCCAGCAACCCGAGTCATGAGTACATAGTGACATTAGTGATATCATTATATTGTAACATGGGGAGGAAGAAATGGTAACAGCATCTGGGGAAAATGAGGTAATCAGATTTGATCTGATGTAGGAAAGGGTAGCTTCAATTCCTTGGATTAAGAGCCCTTTATTTGCTGTCACAGTGAAGAACATTAATTTTTTTAATTCAGATATTTTTTAAATCTTCTATTCGCAAGGTGTCTTGGTGCAAATGATGATCATTTGATCCAAGTAACTGGACTTATAATATCTTCCATACCCCAGGTGTTCTGTAAACCAAATACGTTTCACTCATGCAGTGGGTGAAACATCAACAAAGGATTAAGTTACACTTCATTTGTCTCTCTTTTACCATGGAATCAAGACACTAGAGGTGGTCACCATGGAATCAAGACACTAGAGGTGGTCACCATGGAAGACACAAGAGGTGGTGGTGATGATGATGACAGCCAAGATACCAAAGGTGATCTCCATAGAAACTAAGACAAAACACCAGAGATAATCACCATAGCGTCTTCAACTTCAGCGGTGCCCAGGCGATGACCCGTCACGTTGATAACATCGTCCATGCGACCTGTAATGTGATAGAAACCTTCCTCGTCCCTGGAAACACATTTAATTCTGTTATGTCCCTAAAACTCAATGTATAAACACTCAAAAAATTACAAAGATATAACATAATGGGTTCAGGAACTAGACCTCAATATTACAATGGTCTACAAATTTTGATCCATTTTGTGCTTTGGAGAAAAAAAAATGGATTAAATGAATGACCATAATAATAGGCTGGCTAAAGGAAACTGTATGATATTTTTAAATTATGCATTGTGGGTTTGGATCAAGAGCCTTTTAGCAACCGGCCTGAGTCCATATCTTCATAAATACAGCCGATCTTGAATTTTATGCATCACAATCTTATCCAGTGACCCAAGATTAGTAAAAAATGACTAGTTTTATTTCCGAAGCGATGTTGTACACCAGTGTAATGAAATGAAGCGGTAAATCCGTATGGAGCATCTGCTTTAAGGAGAGGCAGAGGGTAGACTCTTCGTTTGGTAAACTCACACTAAGGGATACTCCAGTAGCCAAGAAACAGTTGCAAACTATTAATTTCGAGCAAAATTTGGAATTGCAAGAGTTGTAGGTAATGTGATCTAAACAAAACATGAAGCAATTGTTGCTAAGGTCAGAGAAATTTGTTCATATTTTCATTATTTTTACAAGTACATAATCATGTAAAATATGATAATAGTATTGCTGACGAAATTTATATTTGATTAGATATACCTCGACGGTAGTGAAAACTTACAAAGATAATTATAACACGAAGGTCTGTGGTAACTTTACGACTCTGTTAATTTTGCTGGACACAGAACAAACATGGTTCTTCTTCCATGGAAGTGTAATAGTAAATACAATAGCTAGTGTCGATTTTAATTTGAAGTTTATACCGTTGCAGAATATATTGGTTATTTCCGTTAAGTTGTTTGTAGGCGGCACAGAGATATAATCGACTTGTGTGAGAGCAAATTCTTTATCTAGTGTATTAATTCCATCACGTATTCGAAGGCCAATATGATTCAGAATTTATACAATTTATTTATATACAGACTGCCTCGCTATTCAGGAATCTGGCTACGATTACCATTTTTTTTCATTGAGTTATAATGCTTCTGAATGAACACCATGACACCCACCACCTCACCTGTAGGCGCCATCACCGCTGAAATAGTGGCCGGGGAAGGGCGCGAAGTATGTGTCTATGAAGCGCTTGTGGTCGCCATAGATGGTGCGGGAGATACCTGGCCAGATGGATCCCAAGCAGAGAGCACCATCCACACGTTTCCCCTCCACCACCTTGCCAGATGGATCACACAGCACTGGCAGTACCCCGAACATTGGGCGCATGGGCATCCCTGCGTTGATGTGGGCACCAGGTGCAGAGGGACGAGGACTGATCATGATACCCCCAGTCTCTGTTCAAAAGAAATTAATCAGTATTCGTCATTAATGAAGAGTGTATTCAGGAGGAGGCCTCCTGGTGGATACACCTGCTGGGGCCACTCCTAATTCCTGTCGTTTATTGCAAGCTCTTGAAAAAGTGTTGTCTGCAACACGAAAGGACTAGAGCTATCATTCAACTCCCCCCCGTGGACTGAAATTAAGTTGTAAAGAACAAATGTTAATAAATAAGAATGGTGGACAGGGAGGCGAACCGCGAATAAACAGAATGTAGAGCGTCGGACTGTCAATCTACAGGCCGCGGTTCGCCTCCCTGTCCACAATTCTGTTTATTTATTGACAGTTGTTCTTTACAACTTAATTTCAATCCACAGGGAGAAGTTGAATGATAGTTCTGGTCCTTTCGGAACAAGTGGTACTGATCAATAACAACACTGGTTGTTTTGGCCCGCCTCATGGTGAGAGAAAACGCATGACGCTTTAGACCACTATACCATTGTTAAAGATTGTGTGGTCTAGTGGTCTAAAGCGTCATGCATTTTCTGTCACCATGAGGCCGGCCAAAACAGCATGGGTTCGACTCTTGGCTAGTGCAGTGTTGTTATTGATATAATGTGTGTGTAACTTATTAATTATAAGGTAACACACATTCCTTCTTAATTTCTGATAGAGTAACGTTTAACTTGCATCCTCTTTTGATACATTATCACAACTTGCCACAACCCACCTGTATGTTGCCACTATTAATACTCTCTTCTCTGCCACCAGGACCCACCTGTCTGCCACCAGGTGTCTGTGAGATCACAGCGACCATCGCCCACCACACCATGAAACCAGTGCCATGCTTCCTGGTTGAGAGGTTCCCCGACACAACCCAGGACCCGCAGGGAGGAGCGGTCATGGCGCAGCACCCAGTCGTCACCGTAGCGCAGCAGGAGGCGCAGTGCAGTTGGTGCACAGTAGAAGTGCGTCAGACCAAGCCGAGAGACAGTCTCCCAATACCGACCTTCGATAAACATAATTACGTCAATAAATGGCTCAGACTCGTATGGGAAATAGGTAAACAGAATTTAAGATTAAAATTGATGCAGGAGTGATACAGACCCATGGAAAGTAAGATAACCAAAGGGAAGAGCTCCAGTTCCCCTAGAATCGGGAGCTTTTCTCCGGCATCAAGGCTTTCAACACGCCACACTTTCCCTAGCTCCAAGCAACACTTGACCTGGCAGGGACAGTTCCAGAATTTGTATACAGGTGGAGCATAGAGGTGGTTGTCTAGTCGAAAGAGCTGTCTAGGAAACTTATCTTGAAGCACAATTAATTTGATTTAGTGGGGCTGATAGTTACCATCATTCAGTGTGAGGCAAGGTTATCAGTGTGGTGCCTAAAGGGTCAGTGCCACGGGGCAGGGAACAACGGGACACCTGGATGATCAGGTTAGTGAAACCTGGCTATAGGCAAAGCAGTACACATCTGTCTTAAGGCAACACCGCACAGGTGAGCTCAGAGACAGGTGTTCACAAACTAGTAATGTTAATCATTCGCCAGAGACCAAAACACCTGTGGCTAAAACTAAGTATCAGTTGGTCGAATAGATCTAAGTATATACATATATAATATATGCATAATATACACGTATATAGATGGATCTTGATAGGTGGTAGTGGTTTACCTACCTGGATCAGGGTAGGTGGGAGTGCTCTCGTAGAGGAGAGTGGTGGCACCGTTTGCCAGGGGACCGTACACAACATAGGAGTGGCCAGTGATCCAGCCGATGTCAGCCACACAGCCGAAGATATCACCGTCTCGGTAGTCGAACACGTGCTGTGTTAGGGACACAGGTACATCAAAAACAGTACTGGATGTGTTTCGCTTGGTGTGCGATTCGGGAAAGGTATTCCATAAGCCATAACCCCATATTCCATAAAGTTAGGCAAGTGAACACAGATGCAACTAATGCGATATTTTATTGTGGCAACGTTTCGCTCTCCAGGAGCCTTATCAAGCCTAAACGGCTTGATAAAGCTCCTGGAGAGCGAAACGCTGACACAATAAAATGGCACATTAGTTGCATCTGTGTCCATTTGCTTAACAGTTTGTCGGTAATTCTATTAGCCACACACCATAAGCCCAGCCCCCTCTACTTCAATGATCCGAGAAAGGTATCCCCACATCCCATAATCTCAACCCTCTCTACCTTGGTACAAAATGAAGCATAATTATGTAAGAGAAATAAAAACCAGTGTTGACGATATTGAAGACAGAGGAGACAGTCACTGCATGGGAACCCAGTTTCATTAATAATGGCAAATTTACATTTACGTGATTCCAGTCTGATGGTATGAAAACTTCTGAAGGTATAAACGAAAACCTTGGAAGGTAGATAAAAAAATATTCAGGCATTTGCATGAAAGTATCCCATGGGGGGGATATCTAACCATCTTAAGCTACAGTATCTTACAAACCACGATACGGGTGGGGATCGAACTCACGGCTAGCAAGTCGTAAAACTTACGAGCTGACCTGAAGTTTTACAACTATCTTTCAATACTGAAATTTATCTTACGCTTCAAGTAAACTACTTACCCATTAGTTTTGATTATAATACAGTAAACGATTATAAGCTGCAGTATGCTACAGTAACTTGTGTTACGCTACAATAAACTCGTACAAGCCAATGGTGTTTCAAAATGATGGATCCGATTTGAGTATATATTACTTTGAAATTAGGTTCCAATTTGAAACACTCAGTAATAATCTTACCTCCTCACGCGTCCAGCTTCCAGTCCAAAGCTACGCTACAATAAACTATCGTACAAGCCAATGGTGTTTCAAAATGATGGACCCGATTTGAGTATATATTACTTTGAAATTAGGTTCCAATTTGAAACACTCAGTAATAATCTTACCTCCTCACGCGTCCAGCTTCCAGTCCAAAGCAGCGATAAAAGATAAATTTACTTAACTTAGAAAAGACCTAATGGTGGAACTTTTCAGAATTAATTTTTTTTTGTAATTTAAGTTCTGGCTTCGCCGTGATTCTTACACTTCCCGTAGGGAATAAAAAAACAATTGGTTTCAGGCTTTGTATATACTCTGACGATGTGTACATATGTAGGTATGTAGGAGAAATATGTTGATTCGTGAGCAGCGTTATGGCCCTTGAGAACTTACCGCTTAATTTTGATTCTAATAATTTTAATTTATGGAGTAAATTATTTTGTGGTTTGAGATTTTTTTTTCGCAAATTCTTACCCAATAAAAGTTCCAAAAGAATTTTTTTTTTAATCGTATCTTTTATTAGTTGTTAAAGTTTGAAGTTGGTCTACTGAAGGAGAAAAAGTCACAATACCGTGACTGCAACAATACACAAATAACCCGCATATGAGAGAAACTGACCATGACGTTTCGGTCGTCACAAGTTTCTCCTGTTTATTGGGTTATTTGTGTATCAATCTGCTACTTTATTTAGTCATTACCTACATCAAATATCAAACTGAATATTCAACAGTAAAGTCAACTTTCGGTTTGTGATAAATTCCTCGATGTCCGTAACTTGTGTTTCATGCAATAAGATCACCGTAAACAGATACCAAAAACAGTGAAAAAGCGGTGAACTTCCAAGCGCTTTAATGATTTCTCACATTATCAAGGAACTGTGATAATGTGAGAAATCACAGACTCTTGGAAGTACACTATTTTTTCACAGTGGTTGTTTTGCAATCTGTCTTTTTTTTTTTTCGTATTGTGGGGCGAGAGCTGCTGACCTTGTGTGTGACGGAGGCGTAGAGGAGGTAACCTGCAGTAGTATGAGCCACACCCTTGGGAGACCCAGTGCTGCCGGAGGTGTACAGCAGGAAGAGCAGGTCCTCAGCGTTCTGGACGGCTGGGGGACACTCCGTGGAGGCGCTGCTCAACACCTGCAGAAGGAACGACATATAGCAATTCCTCAGTGATCAGACAGATACGCCGTCGTAAGCGTCCTACGTACGGGTCATTTGTGTTATGTACTCAGATTTTGTTTTACAATAGTGCTCTGCTACCGTGTTTTGAATGATAGTTGTATTGTATGCGGCTACTTTATTCTGTAGGAGTTACAGTGGGGACATTTTTTAGGCACAGTTAAATTTACAGGTCCTACCTCAGTTCATTTCACAGCAAAACTCTATTAAAAGTATATTAAGACCTCCCTGTGATGCGACCCACGATAGTCTGCTAACACCCAGGTGGGGAGAGAGGCAGCAAGGAGCGTTCTCACCCGTGCCGAGGATTGAACCACGGACCCTCAGTATGTGAGCTGAGGGTACTACCAACCGAGCCACGGGTTTAGTGCTTTAATGTGAAATAATATTAACAACAACTAGCTATGTTTTATGTCCCATTCCGTCACACAAGATGGGTTTTATGCATTAAATAATAGAATGCTTTAGCTGGGAGACTAAGGCAATTTAGTTACATCATTAACAAACTCACTACGTCAAGAATAAATAGTCATAACACCGTGGATGTAACAATACACAAATAACCAGCACTTAGGAACTGAAACAAAGGGTAATTACTGGTTAATTATCTGCTTCTAATCCGAATGTCATCATGGATTTGTCTCGTAAAAACGAGTCATTTGTACGAAGACAATATAACGAAATCCTCTTCCGTTGTACATTATTATTATTATAATCAAAAAGAAGCGCTAAGCCACAAGGACTATACAGCGCTGCAGGGCAGGAAGGAAGCGAGGGCATTAGGTGGCAAAATGTACAATGTAAACACGATTACAAAACAATGGCGAATACCTCGCAATGGGAAGAATATTTCCCTGTTATCCATATCTTACATTTAACAGTAGGATTTTAACATGTACAAAATTAAGCTTATGTTAAGTAGATTCAGAATTATTTTTATTAAATGTTTATGATAATGAAATTTAGTAAGTTATCATTTATGAGTAAAAAAAAGTCTAAGGAATCTTTTATTAAGAAATAAACAAGAGTTTTAAATAGAGTTTTAATAAGTTATAGACGTATAATTCATCTGGAAGAGCTGATGGTATAATGCTAACTTAGTTTACTATCAGACGGTAAGTTTGTGTTATCAGTTGGTATAAACCTCGGTAATAGATACCCATAAATTGGTTTAGAAATACACGTGAGCAAACACCAGGACATGTTTATTTGAAGACGTTTCGGTCCGGGGACTGAAACGTCTTCTAATAAAGAACAAAAAGGCACAATACCCTGAGTGGAATAATACTTAAATAACCCGCAAATAGGAGAGAGGAGCTTACGACGACGTTTCGGTCCGACTTGGACACTCCTTTTCCTGGTCATATATACTGGCTCCATCTCTTTTTCTCTTAGTATGACTCTGTAAATGGACCGAAACGTAGTCGTAAGTTCCCCTCTCCTATGTGCGGGTCATACGGGTGTAGTTCTCTAACAAATATGTCATGGAGTTTGCTTATGTGTCTTTCTTAACCATATTTCCAGTTAACTCTCTAACATTTATGTTAACCGGATGGAAGTTAGTCTCAAGAACCTTATGTATAACTCAGTTCTGTCCAACTTAGGCTCTCGACCCCCGCCTCCTAAGCTACTGGGTGAATCTTCCACACACCTGTTCCAGGCTGATGTCTTTGGGTCCCATGTTGACCTGGGCGCCGGTACGGCTGGCCACTAACACCTGCCTGACGGTGGGACACTTAGCTACTGCAGCATCCACTACCTGCTTCAGCTTGATCACCTTGCCTCCCCGCACTGCCTCATCTGCTGTGATGACTGTCTCCGCACCCGCTGTTCAATACACATTATACTAATTATTGTTGTTTTCATATTCATTAAGAGGCTTTAAACTTATTTACGTTATACAGCGACTGGGAATGGGAGGTAATCGGATGTGATCTAAGGATGGGAGGGTTAGTCTAAGTCCTGGGGGTCAAGAACTCTTCACCAGTATCAAAACACCTCTATTTACTGCTGAAATTCTTACAAGCAACGCTGAGTAGCAGTACAAGAATACACGGAAGAAGCTTCACTCACCATCCTGTACTCTGGAGGCCAGAGCTTCAGCAGAGAAGCCAGCAAAGACGACTGAGTGAATGGCACCGATCCTAGCACAGGCGAGCATGGCAGCTACAGAGAGTGGCATCACTGGCATGTAGAGTGCCACTCTGTCCCCCCGCTTCACTCCGCACTCCAGCAGCACATTTCCCATCCGACACACCAGCTCCTGCAGCTCCCTGTAGAGGGGACGACGAAGGGGCTCCCATCAATGACTGTGAGGGATTGAACGTGGGAGTATATTGGGAAAGGCTGATCGTAGGGATTCCCATGGTTCACATCAAAGCTATCAGCTATATTGAGAGTGTAATAATAAACACAATATGGATCACACAAAACACTATCAACTAAAGATTAACAACACTTCAGCTACTTCTAGTTCTGTCTAGACATTCTGTAAATTAGGCTCTGGTGACTGACTCACGAGGGATCAGGACACTGGCATGTGAGATTCAAAATTTACTTGCCATGGGTTCAAATACCACTCGTTCCCTGATTTAATAGGCCCTGTTAAGTGAAAAAGACCTCCAAGAATCCCACAAAAACTTGTCATTATAAACTACCCCCATGAAAAATAAATCATAATAACAAGGCTGGAACAATTCACAGCAAGATGGAAATGTAAATCAAACTACGTTTCTCTCCTTTCTGAATCATTATCACTCGCCAGTGACTTGACAGTAGTCCAGGACGGGCAGACAAGTGTAACTTTTATTGTCAAGTCACGAGGTGGTTGGAGAAATGTTTATCAACTCTTGTATAATTATGCTCAGCATGTAGGCTGTTCACTTCTCATTATCGCTGCAATAGTGAACCAAATTTAACTATGACTAAATCCACATTTTCTATGACGTTCCTTTTGTTTACTGACTACCCTGTACCTGCCTCCACTGTTGCCACTTGACCACCTTGCTAGTGTACCTGCCTCCACTGTTGCCACTTGACCACCTTGCTAGTGTACCTGCCTCCACTGTTGCCACTTGACCACCTTGCTAGTGTACCTGCCTCCACTGTTGCCACTTGACCACCTTGCTTGTGTACCTGCCTCCACTGTTGCCACTTGACCACCTTGCTAGTGTACCTGCCTCCACTGTTGCCACTTGACCACCTTGCTAGTGTACCTGCCTCCACTGTTGCCACTTGACCAGCTTGCTAGTGTACCTGCCTCCACTGTTGCCACTTGACCACCTTGCTAGTGTACCTGCCTCCACTGTTGTCACTTGACCACCTTGCTAGTGTACCTGCCTCCACTGTTGTCACTTGACCACCTTGCTAGTGTACCTGCCTCCACTGTTGTCACTTGACCACCTTGCTAGTGTACCTGCCTCCACTGTTGCCACTTGACCACCTTGCTAGTGTACCTGCCTCCACTGTTGCCACTTGACCACCTTGCTAAGTGTACCTGCCTCCACTGTTGCCACTTGACCACCTTGCTAAGTGTACCTGCCTACACTGTTGCCACTTGACCACCTTGCTAAGTATACCTGCCTCCACTGTTGCCACTTGACCACCTTGCTAAGTGTACCTGCCTCCACTGTTGCCACTTGACCACCTTGCTAGTATACCTGCCTCCACTGTTGCCACTTAACCACCTTGCTAAGTGTACCTGCCTCCACTGTTGCCACTTGACCACCTTGCTAAGTGTACCTGCCTCCACTGTTACCACTTGGCAACCTTGCTAGTGTACCTGCCTCCACTGTTGCCACTTGACCTTTCTAGTGTACCTGCCTCCACTGTTGTCACTTGACCACCTTGCTAAGTGTACCTGCCTGCACTGTTGCCACTTGACCAGTTTGCTAAGTGTACCTGCCTCCACTGTTGCCACTTGACCACCTTGCTAAGTATACCTGCCTCCACTGTTGCCACTTGACCACCTTGCTAAGTGTACCTGCCTCCACTGTTGCCACTTGACCACCTTGCTAGTGTACCTGCCTCCACTGTTGCCACTTGACCACCTTGCTAAGTGTACCTGCCTCCACTGTTGCCACTTGACCACCTTGCTAAGTGTACCTGCCTCCACTGTTACCACTTGACCTCCTTGCTAGTGTACCTGCCTCCACTGTTGTCACTTGACCACCTTGCTAAGTGTACCTGCCTCCACTGTTACCACTTGACCAGCTTGCTAAGTGTACCTGCCTCCACTGTTGCCACTTGACCACCTTGCTAGTGTACCTGCCTCCACTGTTGCCACTTGACCACCTTGCTAAGTGTACCTGCCTCCACTGTTACCACTTGACCAGCTTGCTAAGCGTACCTGCCTCCACTGTTGCCACTTGACCACCTTGCTAAGTGTACCTGCCTCCACTGTTACCACTTGACCAGCTTGCTAAGCGTACCTGCCTCCACTGTTGCCACTTGACCACCTTGCTAAGTGTACCTGCCTCCACTGTTGCCACTTGACCACCTTGCTAGTGTACCTGCCTCCACTGTTGTCACTTGACCACCTTGCTAAGTGTACCTGCTTCCACTGTTGCCACTTGACCACTGTGGCATGCAAAGAGTACGTAACCTTTATTCGGCGCATGGACACACCCTCATTTACAGGCTATCTCCCCCAACATTCGCTGCCTGACCACGGTGGAGTGAGGTTGTCTCGGCACCCCTCTGCTGTCTTCAGGCGAGCTACCTTAGTTCAGCAACAACCATTGAGTAGTGAGGACGTGCGCTGCTCATTGGGATATCAACATGGCGGAACATACAGTACGGAGAGTGAATACTATCTGCATAGAGCTGGTTCGTGGTACGTTAAGTGGAGATACGATGAACGTCCTTCTCCCTAACATCATCAGGGATACATATGGTATTCCCAACGAGGAATTGTATGGCGTCGCCCTTAATGGTTTAACAAGAATCTTTGTGAAATTTCTACGAGTCGATTACTACACAAGAATTGTCGAGCATTACCAGGAACAACGCATGAGTGTGTATTCAACGATAGATGTTGTGTTACATGACGTCTCTAAGTACTTCACATGGGTGAAGGTACGGAATGTACCCTTCGAGGCTACGGCTTATGGCCTGCAGGAGTTTTTTCGAAGTTATGGGACAGTGCATTCTGCAACAATGGGGGTGTGGAGGGATGGTCCATATGAAGGAATGCCAGAAGGTTCTTACACCCTTAAAATGACCTTAACAAGGCCTATACCATCCTATGTTACGATGATCGGTTGTAGAACACAGGTTTATGTGTACTATGCTGGGCAAAGGAAAACATGTCGTCTATGTAGCTCTTATGAGCACATGGCAGCCCAGTGTCCTAGGAGGCGGGCTTCTCGAATTCTCGACACTCCAATTGTGATTCAACAGTCGTGTAATTTGGTGCCTGGCTCTGATGCCTCGGGAGGCCGGAGGAATGACCTCTGGAGCGAAGAGGTCGACCGGGAGGAGGTGGCGGCGGCGGAGACATGTGTCACTCTCCCAGGGGCGTCGGGGGAGTTGAAGGTGACATCTGAGGAGACTTTCGTCCAGGAAGCTTCAACCCAGGATGGGTTATTGGCAGATGTGATCAAGGATTTTTTGGATGAGGAGGAACCCTGTGCAAAAGGTGTCCTCAGTTCATGTGAAGCTGGAACTTTGGAGGGACAACAAATTGTTGAGGAAGACTTGAGTAAGATTGGGCGGGAGCATGTGGTGGCCGTGGAGGTACACCAGGAGGATTTGTCTGAGGGTGATATGTGTGTAAGTGTGAGTTCTAGGAAACGAACTGCGGCATCAGAGATAGATGAGGTCATTACCCTGGGGCAGAGGCCGGGGAAGAAGTCATGGGCAGCGGTTGTGGAGCCGAGGACACATAGTGGTAGAGGTGTGCCTGAGTTGCAAATTGGGAAAGTGAGGGGAGAGGTGACTGCACAGGAAAACTCGAGTGGCAAAGGAACACGTAATATGAAAAGTGCAGTGGGTAAATCCCAGAGGCATAGGGGAAAGCCGCCCCTTCTGTAATTTTCAGATGTGTCACGCTTAATGTTAATGGACTTAAGACTGAGGTCAAGAAAGTTTGGTTGGAGTGGTTTTTAAGGCGGTTTGATGTTGACATATGCTTTTTGCAAGAGCATAATCACAGTGGTAGTGTGTTGAGGGTGAAAGGATATCGGATGTATGTAACCAGTGGTTTGCAATTGAAAGGTGGGGTAGCAGTTGCGGTAAAGGAGACCAGCCCCTTGCGTGTCATCGGTTGGGAAGAGGGGGGGGTGGGAGGATCGTGAGGGTGGATGGCGTCTGGGGTGAGAGTCGAGTTAGTTTCGTGGGAGTTTACATGCCAGCAACTAGTAATATCAGGGTAAAAGTAGATTTTGTCAGAGAAGTATTGCTGTATCACTTGAGAGGTTTGCCTGCTATAACAGTAATAGGAGGTGATTGGAATTGTGTGATTAGGAGTGGTGATGTCGAACCGAGAGGGGCGGGTTGTGTGCTGAGTGTGCTGAGGGATGTATTGCGAGATATTGGGGTTGTTGATGTGGTGGGGATGGGGGGTTACCTAGTGGAGCATACGTTCGTCCGTAGGGGATATGAAGCGCGATTAGACAGAATTTATATTAAGCAGGGTATAGATGTTGTGAGGGTGCAAACCTTCGATGTGGGGTTTTCTGATCACAGGGCGGTAATAGCAGATTTGATGTGGGATGGAGTGGTGCGTATTTATTCTGGGTACTGGAAATTAAATGTAAGGCTTCTTAAGGAGGAGGGGGAGGGGCCTTTTTTCAGTGATTGGTGGTTGCCTTTTTGGGAGGCTAGGAACAGGGAGATAGATCTGTTAGATTGGTGGGAAATGCAGGCAAAACCTGGAATAGCGAATTTTTTTAAGGCTAGGGGACGAGAGGAGGCGAGGTGGCGTTTTGGGTTGCAAAATTATCTGGAGGGACAGTTGCAAGATTGTTATGTTGGGGGAGGTGGTAGGAAGGATGATATGGACAGACTGCGGAGTAGAATAGCTGAATTACACAATGATAGGTTTGATGCAATTAGGGTTAGGGCGGGGTTAGAGGATGTTTTGTGGGGTGATAAACCGTCTGGGTATGTTTTACGTAAATTTCGGGACCGACAGAGTGTAACCACCATTCTACAATTGGAGACAAGCCCTGGGGTGGGAGGGTATCCAGTGGGTCGAGTCCTATCCAATACGGAAAGTATGAGTCTCTATGCTGATAGTTGGTTTAGAGAGAAATGGAGTTGGAGGGAGGGGGGTTCCTGGGAGGGTATTTTTGAAGGGGGGTTCCATAGCGTTTTAAGTGAGCAGGATAGAGTGGGGTTGGAGGTTGGTATAAGTGAGGTTGAGGTGGAAGAGGCAGTTTTCGGGATGAGTACCGGGAAAACACCAGGGATAGACGGTATACCAAATGATTTTTATAGGGCACATTGGGGGTGTATTAGGCAGTGTTTTGTTAGGCTATTGGACCATATGTTAACTAGTGGGAAGTTGGGCATATCGCAAAGTACGGGTGTCATAGTTTTGGTGCCAAAGAAGGGGGGGGGGTAGAGAGTTGAGTGCTTACCGTGCAATATCTTTGATGTGCGCTGATTACAAGGTTTTTGCGAAAATTTTGGGTAATAGACTGAAGAAGGTCATGGGGTCGGTGATACATGGGGGACAGTTTGGTATCCCGGGGAGGAGTATGCGGGTAGGTCATGGTCGTATTCGGGATTTCCTTGAGGGTAGTAATAAGGGAGGTATTCTAGGTCTGGATTGGGAGAAAGCTTATGATTATGTGGATAGGGAATTTTTGATTGAGAGTATGGTGAGAATGGGTTTTGGAGGGAGGGTGGTTGGATGGGTGAGGACTTTGTATGAGAATGCATCAATGAGAGTACAGGTAAATGGGAGGTTGGGTAGTTCAGTAAGCATGGGAAGGGGTTTAAGGCAGGGGTGTCCACTCTACCAAATACTCTTTGCATGTATGCAGAATCCTTTCTATGTTCTGGTTGATGGTGGGATGGGAAGGTTGGGGGAGAGTGGAGGATATTGTGGGAATATTGTTGGTTATGTAGATGATACAACTGTTTTACTTAATGAGATTGAAGATTTAAGAAAAGTGGGAAGGGTAATTGAGATTTTTGGGAATGCTACTGGGATGAGAGTTAATAAGCAGAAATCACGGTTGTTGGAGGTAGGCAATTGGGTAGGAGGGACCTTGGGGGAGGAGTTTGGTTGGATAACTGTAGATAGGCTAAAGATTTGTGGGATTTTGTTTTTGGCAGATGCACAGGAGAGCAGGAGGGTTAATTCAGAAATGGTAATGGACAGAGCTTTGAGTAGGCTGAGGAGTCTAAGGGCCGGGGATGTAACCTTGCATCAAAGGGTTGTGGTGGTAAATACGCTGATTTATAGTAAGGTGTGGGGAGTGGCGGAAATTTACCCATTACAAAGTCAGGATATTATGGAAATGCAAAGAAGGGTCTTAAGGTATGTGTGGGGCTATGGGAGGGTGTGGTTGGGCAAAGATGTAGTAATGACTGCGGTAAGGCAGGGAGGACTGGGATTGATTGCATTAGGGTCTAGGGTGAAGGCGCTATATGTGAAGCAGAGGTATATTCGGGCAGCGGGGGAAAGGGGTCTTCGGGTGGGGGAGGTGATGGGGGATATCCGCAAATGGTGGGGTGGCAGGGACTTAGTGGAGTGTGAAGACATGTTGCGGTTTATGTTAAAGGTATGCAATGTTAAAAAACTCAAGGTAAAACGGTTAGTGGGTGTGGGCCGTCGTCAGGAATTAATGCAAGGGATGGCAGTGTATCCCACATATGATTGGAGAGTGATATGGGTGGAATTCAGTAAATTAAGAATACCGGCAAGAGCGAGGGAATTAGTATATAGATTTCTTATGGGGACTTTAGCATCGAAAGAGGTGCTAAGACGAATGGGTTTTGTCAGAGAGGCGTCATGCGCTTTTTGTGGGGAAGTTGAAACGGCTTTTCATGTAGTATATTTTTGTTCTGCATTGGAGGTGGTAAGATTGTGGTTGAAGAGGGTTTTCTTTTTATTGGGGGGGGAAAGATATCACCCCTTAGGGCTTTAATGTTAGATATGGAAGGAGTACCCAAAGAGGTGGGAAGGGCTATCAGATATGTAATAGTTGATTACTTGTATGTTTCTTGGGGAATGAGGGAGGTGGAGGGGAACATTAGGATAAAAGCGTTGGCGGCGAGTTTTTATAGGACAGCATGTAGGAACAAACAATTATATGGGGGAAGGTGGGTAATTAGTTTTCCGGAGGGATATCGTGGACTTACTGTTGAACGTTTACTCCGTTTGAGTATGGGGTGAGAGGTAAGGGGTTGGTCTCTTCAGTGGTGCGCCCTCTTGGTGTGATTGGAAGCCTGATGAGGAAGGTTGATTGGTTTGTAAGGTGGTTGATGTGGGTAAAGTTTATTGTAGGGAGTATGTAGACCTTATGAATTTTTGTAAAATCACAGAGTCAAAAGTTGTATGTGATTTTCGGTTTTTTCCCTTATTGTTATAAGAATCATTTTATATAGGAGGTTTATATTTATATGTAAAATGTGAGGTTATGTCTTATATATTTTTAATCTGAAGATAGATTTAGCCTTGTCATACACCTCTTTTTTTTATTGTATTGAATATGTACATTATGCACTATGTACGAAAATATATAAGTATTTGATGGGGTTTATATATACCCTTAATTTGTATGGAAGGTCCTATTATATATTGAGTGTTAATCAGTAACATTAACTTTGTGTATGTGTAGGGTGTTTGGGGGAACCAATGTCTTTGGTATAGTTCTATCATAGATTGTAATATTTAGTTTATTTGCAGACAAGTCATTTAGCGATTTATTTCTATGTATGATTTAGTTTGTTCTTATGAATAAGTGCACATACACGTATGTGTATATGCATGCGTATATGTATACATATATGATTGCAGGACTCGTTCCTACATGTCTTATAATGACCCTGACTGTTTTTGTTTGGAAGTCTGCTGGGTTGAGTTATTTTAGTAGAAATTGTTTTCAATGACCATTCATTAGGGAAATTAATGTATGATATTTAGAATGGGGACTGTACATACGGGGGGGGGAGTAGAAGTGTCAGCTGTGTCGGCACTGGCAATAATGAGTATTGTAAAGGAGGGTTTGAAGATTATGTGGATTAATAATATATAAATAACAAAGGGGAAAAAATAATGCAGATTGTAGGTTTGGGTTTTCCTTGGTTATAATAATAATGATGAATATTGTTATGATTATCTTGTGTAATCTTACTTAACATAGTTACATTGGATGTAATGTATATGGGATGAGGGACAGTTGTGACAACACAACGTTAATCGTCTGTGTTCATTTAGACAATGAGATTTATAATTTTGAGTAAGAACTGATACTGTGTTCTTTTATCTATTTAATGTATTGTGTTGTTTTAAATAAAAATATAAAAAAAAGTGTGTGTGTGTAGTGTGTGTGTGTAGTGTGTGTGTGTGGCATGCAAAGAGTACGTAACCTTTATTCGGCGCATGGACACACCCTCATTTACAGGCTATCTCCCCCAACCAGCGAACCAGGTTGCTAAGAGTTGGTGATGGGGCCCCATCGTTCAACTAGTGACCAGGTTCTAGCCAATAAGAAGGTGGGATTGGCAATCGCAGAGGTTATGTGGATACCGCTCTCCTGTCTGCCCTTGTCATTCCCATTCTAGAGCTGGTTGAGCATGGTCTGCTATCTTGTGGCTTCTATTTCTGCCTTGCTTACCGTGACGTGCACTATACTTATTACTGTACATAGTGTACATATTGCTGTTATAAATTGGTGAAGGATAATATAAGTCTAAACTTTTTCTACTGTGTTTATTTGCTCCCATTACACCTGGGATAACAGGCCATTTGAAATCCTAGGTTGTAATATGGGTAGCCTGTCCGAGAGCTGGACTTAGAGAAACGGTTGAGCTTAGGGTGAAGCTTGTAGCAGGAACATTGTGTAGCTTGCTGTTTCGCTTCGCTTTACAAATTTTGCGTGTCAGTTGCTTATGATCAGCCTTGCTATTGTGTGATCGTTCAACAGCTCGCTACTAGCTTGTTCAGTGTGCTCGCTTCGCTACGGTCAATCTTGTGTGCAGTCGGCTTTGCTTGTATGCGTATTCTGCAATCGTACTGTGCATAGCTAAGCGTGTTCTGCAAATTAACGTGTTACGTTGGGGTATTCGTACTGTGCATAGCGAATAACTTATGCCACCTAGACGAGTCAGACGCCTGGTGTCGGCATATACTTTGCATAACCTACCTAAATTGTCCCTACAGCGTTGTTGGCAAATTGCTCGTTCCATTGGCATTCCCTATAAACGCACTCTCACAGCTGCGCAACTGCGTTCACTTATTGCTGACATACTTATTGAAGAAGAGATGGCACATCAAACTCCTCCCTCTACGGGAGCTAGGGAAAAAACTCTTATGTTCTCGCATGAGGAAGATGATACACCTACGGAGCAAAATGGTCAGTATGGTGCAGCTGGGTTGTCTCGAGATGAATCAGCGTCGTTGGCACTTGAGCTGGCAAAAATCACGCTGGAGCAAACTAGGGAACAGAGAGCATTCGCAAGGGAAGAATTTGATAGGGAAAGAGAAAGGAGGCAGTTTTCGCATTCTGTAAACGATTTCAGTTTACAAAAAGCAGTACAGCTTGTTCCCCGCTTCAATGAGGCCGAACCAGAGCAATTTTTCGAAAGCTTCGAAAATCAGGCTCGAGCCTTGAGGTGGCCGGAACAGCACTGGGCAGCGTTGGTTCATACAGCATTATTGGGTAAGGCACAGGAATTTACGTCGGTATTAACTGACGCTGAATTCTCTGATTATCAAGTAGTGAAGACCACAGTGTTGGGAGCATATACATGTATCCCAGCTAAATATCGTAAGACCTTCAAATTGAACAGGCGGCAGCTTGGTCAATCCCTGGTGGACTTTGTGAGACAGCAAACCAAAGCTTTTACCAGCTGGTATAAAGCGAGTGGTGTCTCTAACTTTGAGGAGCTGGTGCAGCTTATTCTGATTGATAACCTGCTGGAGTCTGTGGGACCAGAGGTTCGTGTCTTTCTGCAGGATCGTGACTTAACCACTGCATTGGAGGCGGCCAGGTTGGCTGATACCTTCGAAACGAACCGCTCCTTGTCCGAGCGGTCCCGTCTCTCTTTTCAACAGTCTGGCGTGAGCAGAGATCGACAACATTGGAGAATGAAGTGCCAGCCGGAGGGAGAGCGTCTACGTCATCCAACCAAGTCACCTGGTGAGCCACGCTTCTCAACATATGGTCCCCCTGCGGAGAGGCAAACTACTTATGGAGCATCTCGACAACAATATCCAGAGAGGCACCAGCCAGAACGACACCACTTGCAACGTCATCAGGGAGTAAAGGGCAAGCCTGTCGTCTGCTTCAGGTGCAATAAAGTAGGTCACATCAGTTCCAACTGCCCCCAAAAAACCTCAACCCATCGGGAAAATCTCTAATATCCCTAGTAACATGTCCCCTAGAGAAGTAGAAAAAGGTATGGCCCCTTATTATTGCGAGTCTTTTTTCCCTTCAGGAAAACTCAGAACCAACTAAAGTAAATATCTTTCGAGATACTGGAGCATATTGCTCACTTGTCAGAGAAGGAATATTACCCCTTTCAGAGAATACTTCTTTGAATTCCTCAGTTTTATTGGAAGCCTTTGGAGGAGCTATATATTCTGTTCCTTTGCATAAAATTTATGTACAGTGCAAATATTACACTGGGTACTTGACTGTAGGTGTCTCAAAAGGATTTCCCATGAAAAATGCCATGTTATTACTGGGTAATAACATTACTACTGTTAGTTCGTGTCCTGAACCTATAATGATTAATTCTTCTCAAGTGTTGGCCATAACTCGGGCAACATCCCAAGAGTTGTCTGGAGAGAATGTTGACCTATCCTTGGACGACTCCGATCTCGGAATAGCCACATTGTTTTACGAGGAAAACTGGCCAGAGCCTCGTAGATCAAGTGAACAGACCCCGATCAAGCCTTCCTATTCCCAGGTTGCAGGACTGCCAGATGTCTCTGTTTCCATGCCCGAGGGACTGTCCTTCCGGGAGGAACAACGAAAGGACCCTTCTTTAAAATTCGCTTTTGAGGCAGCCATGGGTAAATCCTCTTTGGGTCATCCAGTCAAGTATGAAGTTAAAAAGGATTATTTGGTCTGCACTGAGACTGGTAAGGAGATAGAGGGCCGGCAATTATACGACAGGTTATTGGTTCCAACCAAGTATAGACCTCAGATATTAAATATAGCTCATAATACGTCATTAGGAGGTCACTTAGGAATTACAAAAACCTTGTATAGAATCACAAAAGAATTTTATTGGCCAAAATTAAAGAAAGATGTGAAGAATCATATTAGGTGTTGCCGAGAATGTCAGCAAGTTGGAAAACCTGGACATTCCATTAAACCTGCACCTCTCCAACCCATACCTGCTGATGGAGAACCTTTTGCAGATTTAATTATAGATTGTGTAGGTCCACTACCTAAGTCAAAGTCTGGAAATCAGTATTTATTTACAATTATGGATAAAGTAACCAGATATCCTGAAGCAATCCCTATGCGTAGTATCAATACTAAAGCTATTCTCAAAGCTTTAACAAAATTCATTTCTTGTTTTGGCATTCCTAAAACTATACAAAGTGATCAAGGTACTAACTTCACTGCCAAAGCATTTAGGGACGTATTAACTAGGTTAGGGATAATTCACAACTTATCCACTGCCTATCACCCTCAGTCCCAAGGCGCCTTGGAAAGATTCCACCAAACATTAAAAACAATGATGAGAAGTTTTTGCATGCACTTTCCGACAGATTGGGATGAATCTCTACCGTTGTTGCTGTTCTCAGTACGAGAGACGGTGCAAGAGTCTACAGGGTATAGTCCGTTTGAGCTGATCTTTGGGCACAATGTACGAGGTCCTCTTCGGGTGCTCAAAGAAGGATGGATGGGAGAAGACGTAAGCTCAGCACTCTACAATCCGTCTTCAAGGTTGCAGGTGGCACGTGAGTTAGCCACGGCTAACCTAAAGATAGCTCAAAGTAAGATGAAACAGAGGTATGACAAAAGTGCACAATTCCGCTCCTTCCATCCAGGAGACAAGGTGTTGGTGCAGGAACCTATACCTGGCCACACCTTGAAAGCTAGATTTACGGGACCTATGCAGATAGTAAGTAGATTATCTGATTTAAATTATGTGGTAGCTCCCATTGATAAGACCTCAAAAACAAAAACTTACCACATTAATCAAATCAAGGCCTTTCATACACCAGATAAAGTCCCAGTAATGACTCTGTCCTCTACCTCTGAGGACGACTCTGACTCTTTGCACTCTATCTCTGAAATTAATACTAAACTTTCAAATTCTGTCCTCCTCAAGGATCCTAGCCCGTTAATGGATGGATTATCTGAAATACAAGCAACCAATTTAACTGAGCTTCTACAGTCATATCCTAATATTTTTTCGGATGTGCCGAAAAAATGTACGTTAGGTTACCATGATGTAGATGTGGGAAAATCTAAACCAATTAAACTCTCCCCCTACAGAGCTAATCCTGAAAAGCAAAGGCTACTTCAGCAGGAAGTAGACTTCTTGTTAGAACATGGTTTAGTGGAGGAGTCATCTAGTCCATGGGCTTCACCGTGCATCCTAGTAAAAAAGGCTGATGGAGGGTTTCGTATGTGCACAGACTACCGTAAAGTGAACGAGGTCACAATCACAGATGCTTACCCTCTTCCTCGTCTGGATGACGTAATTGACTTTGTGGGTAAGGCTACTTTTGTGTCCAAATTAGATCTCCTTAAAGGTTACTATCAGGTACCTTTGACAGATAAGGCGAAGGAAATCTCTGCCTTCGTGATTCCAGGAGGTCATTATCAGTATACAGTTACCCCCTTCGGAATGAAAAATTCCCCCTCTTCATTCCAGAAACTCATCCATCAGGCTATTAAAGGACTTGAAGGCACGGCAGCATACCTAGATGATATTGTTGTGGTGTCTGATACTTGGGATCAACACCTACTTAGACTTAAAGCTCTGTTTGAGACCTTTAAGAATTCCCAATTAACAGTTAATTTATCTAAATCTTCCTTTGGCCAGGCCACTATCACTTTTCTAGGCCATGAAGTAGGTAGTGGTAATGTTGCACCTAAACTTGCTAAAGTTCTTTCGATTAAAGATTATCCAGTTCCTCATGATAGGAAATCTCTTCAACGTTTCCTAGGCATGATAGGATTTTACAGAAGATTCTGTAAGAATTTCTCAGATATTGTAGCCCCTCTTACCTCTCTTACCAGTCATAAAGTTCCCTTTAATTGGACGTCAGATTGTAACACTGCTTTTAATAAAGCAAAAAGATTATTGTGCTCTGCACCCATTCTCCTGTCTCCAGACTTCTCCAAACCTTTTTCATTACAGGTTGATGCTTGTGAGTCTGGGGTTGGGGCGGTACTATTACAAATCGGGAACAAGGAGCTGCAGCCAATCGCATACTTTTCAGCTAAGTTCCAGCCACATCAGAGAGCTTACTCTACCATTGAAAAAGAAGCCCTCGCGCTGGTAATGGCTTTGGAACATTTCGATGTTTATGTGGGCCAGACATCGCAGGTGGTCACAGTCTACAGTGATCACAACCCGTTAGTCTATCTCCAAGCCATGAAGAATCACAACACAAGGCTTATGCGTTGGACGCTCAGGCTGCAGCCCTACAACCTAAAAATAAATTATATTGCCGGCAAAGAAAATGTGTTGGCAGACTCTTTGTCAAGAGTCTAGTTTAATATTTTATTTAGGTTAGGATGTATTTGTGGTAACCCCCCTTTCAAGCTTTTTTTTATCCCCTGATGTGGGGGTTTTTTTTAGTGAGGGGATACGGGCTACCGTCCGCTTGTATCTTGGACCTATGTTGGCCTATCTGACTGCTGTCTCACTCTGAGTTTAGGGTTTGGCTTTTGGTCACTAGGAAAGCTGAGCTCTATCTAAGAGTTGGATGGTGGAGAGGATAGGCGGTCCCATTATTTGGTGCCATGGCGGCACGGTTACCACTGGGAGGTGGCAGCCTAATCCTGAGCCTTCTCGGGGGTGGGGGTGTGGCATGCAAAGAGTACGTAACCTTTATTCGGCGCATGGACACACCCTCATTTACAGGCTATCTCCCCCAACCAGCGAACCAGGTTGCTAAGAGTTGATGATGGGGCCCCATCGTTCAACTAGTGACCAGGTTCTAGCCAATAAGAAGGTGGGATTGACAATCGCAGAGGTTATGTGGATACCGCTCTCCTGTCTGCCCTTGTCATTCCCATTCTAGAGCTGGTTGAAGTACGGTCTGCTATCTTGTGGCTTCTATTTCTGCCTTGCTTACCGTGGAGTGCACTATATTTATCACTGTACATAGTGTACATATTGCTGTTATAAATTGGTGAAGGATAATATAAGTCTAAACTTTTTCTACTGTGTTTATTTGCTCCCATTACACCTGGGATAACAGGCCATTTGAAATCCTAGGTTGTAATAACCACCTTGCTAAGTATACCTGCCTCCACTGTTGCCACTTGACCACCTTGCTAAGTGTACCTGCCTCCACTGTTACCACCTGACCACCTTGCTAGTGTCTGACTCCTTCGTTTGTACCCGGCATGGCTCAGATTACCTGTAAGTGACTCGTTCCTCCTGACCCGGCTCATCCTTTTCCCACAGTAGAGCCACACGATCCGGGTGTTGACGAGCGTGACGATCCACACAGTTGACTGGAACACAAGATTACGTTATGTGATGTAAGTGGCTTAGAAAACCCACAAGTTGAAAAAAGAGACTTGTGCAACATTTGGGAAACTTTACTGAGGGAAGGCTTGGCCAGCCAGTGGCTTCTTCAGTCCAGTACAGAGAAGAACGGTGGAAGATGAGGAGGGGTTTGAGGTAATCAGTCCCTCAGCCTGAAATCGAGGTGTTTAGTCCATCAGTCTTGAAACTGATGTATTGAACACATCGACTACAGGCCGAGGGACTGATTACCTCATCTACTGTTTCCAGTTTAACTGTATTGGATGGATAAAAGCCATTGGTGACCGAAACGTATCTAATTCGTCAACTTTGTCAGTATTGTATACCATTTATGTAATGTTACATAGCTGCATATATAGGTACGATAGATCCAGAGAGACTATAAGTCTGTAATCAAAGTAGCTAGTGATAAAAAGGCAACGCCAGGAGCTATAACTGGATCCACACACACGACCCATGCAACTTGTGAGTACACACACACACACACACACACACACACACACACACACACCTGAGTCATCTCCTACTTACACAGACTCCCGTGAATCGTACACAGCTTCCAAACTCAGCCATACTCACCTGAGACATTCAGCTGACCATCTGGAAACCATCTGAAGGCAGACTTCTCCATATCATGGTCCCTCACCACCTGGAACTCCTTCTGCCACTCCAGACGAGAGCGAGCCAGACGTCCCCAGAACTCATCCGGCTGTTAGATAAGGATATCATAATTTTTCGTTATCATAAATTATCATAAACTATTCGTGTGTTGCTTCCCTACTGTCCATCATACATAACAAATGATGCAATGTGACTAAATCTGTCAGCATGGCCTGTTCTTATATGTAAACAGGAAGACATGTCTACTGACCCACATGTAGCACAAAAGGAGATTGATACCCCAGACTAAGTTGAATAACTTGTGAATTTCATCACAGGGGTGACTTCAGGGGCTGAGGGAATTATGAAGAACAGTGAAGTCCCAAGTAACATCTCACCCCCTTGGTGCCCCTTACTGACTCAAGCTCTGTACCTGCCTGATGATCACGCCAAGCATAACCTTTCCTTGTGTGTGTGTGTGTGTGTGTGTGTGTGTGTGTGTGTGTTCTGTGTGTGTGTGTGTATGTTTTATGTGTGTACCGACCTGTTTGTACTTAACTATTTGCGGTTGCAGGGGTCGAGTCACAGCTCATATGTGTGTGTGGTTGACTCGGGTCGAGTCATGTCTCCTGGCCCCGCCTCTTCGCTGGTCGCTACTAGGTCCACTCTCTCCCTGCTCCATGAGTTCTATCGTACCTCTTCTTAAAGCTGTGTATGGATCCTGCCTCCATTTCATCACTCTCCAGATTGTTCCACTTCCTGACAACTCTAGAAAAAATACTTCCTAACATCCCTGTGACTCATCTGGGTCTTCAACTTCCAACTGTGACCCCTTGTTGCTGTGTTCCATCTCTGAAACTTCTGTCCCTATCCACCTTTTCAATTCTTCTCAGTATTTTATATGTCGCTATCATGTCTTCCCCTCTCTCTCCTGTCCATTGTTGTCAAGTCGATTTCTCTTAACCTCTTCTCGTACGGCATGCCCCTGAGCTCCGGGACTAGACTTGTTGTAAACCTTTGCACGTTCTCTAATTTCTTGATGTGCTTGACCAGGTGTGGAGAGAGAGAGAGAGAGAGAGAGAGAGAGAGAGAGAGAGTGCCACCAGGACCAGCTGTTTACGTCAGCTGATCCCTGAAAATAAAGTTTAACCTTGATTTTTAAAGGAGTGGACCGATAAGCCAGCGGAAGGCCTCGGTCAGACGACCAAAAGCTCCAGCTACGGGTCATCATATAACTAAGACCCGCGTCGGGAAACACTAGTCCTCTTTCCTGATCCCTGAGGTACTGAAAGATCTCAACACAAGAACAATTCTCTGGCCTATTTAAACACAACAATATTACCTTTAAGAGGCTACGACCTATTTATGGATAAGCAGGAACAAGAGTACAGCACACAAGACAACTTTAAACTGAGATTCCAGTGCGATTTATTATCTACAAAGATCTGAAGATGGTTATATATCTCAGGAAATCCGAGGTGATAAATATTGGCGACTGGCTGCGCCTAGCGATGACTTTTTGTTTTGAAATAAGAACAAAGATAAAAGCCGAAGGAAAATTTTCGTGGGTATAAATGTCAACAACAGTGAACAAAAGACGTTGCATAACAGGATTTTAATGAGACGAGGTTTCGCTCGTGAGTAGGGAAACGTTTTCCCGGTTAAAGCTTATTCTGTCGATGAAATTCGAGGCTTAGAATACATTAAATTGTTGCAGGAGAGCAAGGTGAAACGTGAGAAGTAATCTGTAAAGATGCTGCAACATCTCGAGAATCTGTAAAGATGCTGCAACATCTCGAGAATCTGTAAAGATGCTGCAACATCTCGAGAATCTGTAAAGATGCTGCAACATTGCGAGAATCTGTAAAGATGCTGCAACATCTCGAGAATCTGTAAAGATGCTGCAACATTGCGAGAATCTGTAAAGATGCTGCAACATCTCGAGAATCTGTAAAGATGCTGCAACATCTCGAGAATCTGTAAAGATGCTGCAACAATGCGAGAATCTGTAAAGATGCTGCAACAATGCGAGAATCTGTAAAGATGCAACATTGCGAGAATCTGTAAAGATGCTGCAACATTGCGATCTGTAAAGATGCTGCAACAATGCGAGAATCTGTAAAGATGCTGCAACATCTCGAGAATCTGTAAAGATGCTGCAACATTGCGAGAATCTGTAAAGATGCTGCAACATCTCGAGAATCTGTAAAGATGCTGCAACATTGCGAGAATCTGTAAAGATGCTGCAACATCTCGAGAATCTGTAAAGATGCTGCAACAATGCGAGAATCTGTAAAGATGCTGCAACATCTCGAGAATCTGTAAAGATGCTGCAACAATGCGAGAATCTGTAGAGAGGCTGCAACATCTCGAGAATCTGTAAAGATGCTGCAACAATGCGAGAATCTGTAGAGAGGCTGCAACATCGCGAGAATCTGTAGAGATGCTGCAACAGTCCTCGCGTGCTTAACAACAGACCTCACTCATGATAAGAGGCGTCTTATTTACATTGCTCGTCAGGATAACGCGAAGGAAATTGTTCTCTGCCTCTCATGTTAATCATTTAATGACTCGGTGGAGCTGTTGGTCATTGTCTGAGGTGTTATGTTGACTTACACGTCATCTCCAAATACACAATATTACACAAGATATTTGATTTTTTGTTTCCTGATGTAATTCCACAACTCAGGTTGGAGTCAGGTGCCACGTTTATCATTGCTGTGGTAGGTGTGGTGTGACCGCAGCACCACAAGCACCTTCAAGTATGGTGCCTCAGAGCAGTGGTAGATATGTATCTGTGGTATACATGGAGAACTGAGAGACGGATGCTTGTGTGGATGACCTCGCTGTGGTCAAGGACCAAGCAGCGGGGGCGCTGATCCTGGGACACTCTCCAGGTATACACAGGTATGTAACAGCAGCACGAGGCAAACTACAACGAAAGCACGGAATAGATCATTCATGGCAAACACAATCTGAATTTCAAGGTTTCTGTAAGATAGTTAAAGTCTTCCAGGCCATCACGCGCCTTAAGCAGGAACTTGTGCTCCTGAAAATGACTGAGTTATAACATGTGCTGCGCATACTGACGGTATTAAATTACTGTAGTATATAGAACATTGTACTTTACTAAAAGTACCGTGAACAAGGATGAAATATGAGACATCACTGTAACTGATAAACCGAAACAACAGGTAAAAATATACGTGTATATTTCGGCTCAAGTCAGAGGCCCTTTTCAATACTGATCGTATTGTAATGATTTACACAAAAAAATCGTAAAGTGTACTGAGTTTGTTGGAAAAAAAAATGTTTTGAGTACAGAACGTTAGGGAATTTGATAAAGGTTGAGGTCGTTGACCGAGAATGTCAAAGGTTATACCACTGTTATTCAGTACTCGGACTCAGACTTGAAACTGATAAGAATATAAAGGAGGAACACTGCAGGAGGTCTACCAGCCCATACTAGGAAAGTTTTTTCTCAAACCCAAACAACTGTGCATGAGGAAAATACACTACCGTGAAGGAGTAACAGAAGCAGCACACCACCTTTACACTCTCTCTCTCCCACATATAAAAACAAACAAAAAAAAAGAGGTCAGCTTAGCCAAGCAAGTCAACAGATTAGAAAGTTGTCTGACACCATCACCTCGGTACTAGTTGCTGCCAGTACTGTCAAGCCACCACAGCAATACCAGCTGTTGCTGTACTGGCTGTCAAGCCACCACAGCAACACCAGCTGTTGCTGTACTGGCTGTCAAGCCACCACAGCAACACCAGCTGTTGCTGTACTGGCTGTCAAGCCACCACAGCAACACCAGCTGTTGCTGTACTGGCTGTCAAGCCACCACAGCAACACCAGCTGTTGCTGTACTGGCTGTCAAGCCACCACAGCAACACCAACTACTGCTGGCACTGATAAGTGGTTTAATGGCTCCTTGAAACTTAAGATTGTACCAGTAAGTATCTGTGACCTGGACTTGTATAATACGTGTGGCAGGATCACTTGACTCTTGACAGCTGCTCTGTGACTACTGAGATGTGAGCTACTGTGAGGAAGGGGGGTATACCTCATAATATGTATACTCAAGTGTTCGTAGGCCACGTGGTGTCTCTCAGGTCCCATGCTCTCTCAGGTCACGTGGTCTCTCAGGTCAGGCTACCAACAACCCTCCCCCCCACACGCACCGCATTCCTGCCAACAACCCTCCCCCCACACGCACCGCATTCCTGTCAACACCCCTCCCCCCACACGCACCGCATTCCTGTCAACACCCCTCCCCCCCACACACACCTCATTCCTGCCAACAACCCTCCCCCCCACACGCACCGCATTCCTGTCAACACCCCTCCCCCCCACACGCACCGCATTCCTGCCAACAACCCTCCCCGCCACACGCACCGCATTCCTGCCAACAACCCTCCCCCCCACACGCACCGCATTCCTGCCAACAACCCTCCCCCCCACACGCACCGCATTCCTGCCAACACCCCTCCCCTCCACATACCGCATTCCTGCCAACAACCCTCACACGCACCGCCCTGCCAACAACCCTACGCACCGCATTCCTGCCAACAACCCTCCCCCTCCACACGCACCGCATTCCTGCCAACACCCCTCAATACACATCCTAACTCAATACCCCTCAATACACATCCTAACTCAATACCCCTCAATACACATCCTAACTCAATACCCCTCAATACACATCCTAACTCAATACCCTCAATACACATCCTAACTCAATACCCTCAATACACATCCTAACTCAATACCCCTCAATACACATCCTAACTCAATACCCTCAATACACATCCTAACTCAATACCCTCAATACATATCCTAACTCAATACCCTCAATACACATCCTAACTCAATACCCCTCAATACACATCCTAACTCAATACCCTCAATACACATCCTAACTCAATACCCTCAATACACATCCTAACTCAATACCCCTCAATACACATCCTAACTCAATACCCTCAATACACATCCTAACTCAATACCCTCAATACACATCCTAACTCAATACTCCTCAATACACATCCTAACTCAATACCCTCAATACACATCCTAACTCAATACTCCTCAATACACATCCTAACTCAATACCCTCAATACACATCCTAACTCAATACCCCTCAATACACATCCTAACTCAATACCCTCAATACACATCCTAACTCAATACTCCTCAATACACATCCTAACTCAATACCCTCAATACACATCCTAACTCAATACCCCTCAATACACATCCTAACTCAATACCCTCAATACACATCCTAACTCAATACCCCTCAATACGCATCCTAACTCAATACCCTCAATACACATCCTAACTCAATACTCCTCAATACACATCCTAACTCAATATCCTCAATACACATCCTAACTCAATACCCTCAATACACATCCTAACTCAATACCCTCAATACACATCCTAACTCAATACCCCTCAATACACATCCTAACTCAATACCCTCAATACACATCCTAACTCAATACTCCTCAATATACGTCCTAACTCAATACCCTCAATACACATCCTAACTCAATACCCTCAATACACATCCTAACTCAATACCCTCAATACACATCCTAACTCAATACCCTCAATACACATCCTAACTCAATACCCTCAATACACATCCTAACTCAATACCCTCAATACACATCCTAACTCAATACCCCTCAATACACATCCTAACTCAATACCCTCAATACACATCCTAACTCAATATCCTCAATACATATCCTAACTCAATACCCTCAATACACATCCTAACTCAATACCCCTCAATACACATCCTAATTCAATACCCCTCAATACACATCCTAACTCAATACTCCTTAATACACATCCTAACTCAGTACTCCTCAATACACATCCTAACTCAATACCCCTCAATACACATCCTAACTCAGTACCCTCAATACACATCCTAACTCAGTACTCCTCAATACACATCCTAACTCAATACCCTCAATACACATCCTAACTTAATACCCCTCAATACACATCCTAACTCAATACCCCTCAATACACATCCTAACTCAATACCCTCAATACACATCCTAACTCAATACCCCTCAATACACATCCTAACTCAATACTCCTCAATACACATCCTAACTCAATACCCTCAATACACATCCTAACTCAATACTCCTCAATACACATCCTAACTCAATACCCTCAATACACATCCTAACTCAATACCCCTCAATACACATCCTAACTCAATACCCCTCAATACACATCCTAACTCAATACTCCTCAATACACATCCTAACTCAATACCCTCAATACACATCCTAACTCAGTACTCCTCAATACACATCCTAACTCAATACCCCTCAATACACATCCTAACTCAGTACCCTCAATACACATCCTAACTCAGTACTCCTCAATACACATCCTAACTCAATACCCTCAATACACATCCTAACTCAGTACTCCTCAATACACATCCTAACTCAATACCCTCAATACACATCCTAACTCAGTACTCCTCAATACACATCCTAACTCAATACCCTCAATACACATCCAAACTCAGTACTCCTCAATACACATCCTAACTCAATACCCTCAATACACATCCTAACTCAGTACTCCTCAATACACATCCTAACTCAATACCCTCAATACACATCCTAACTCAACACCCTCAATACACATCCTAACTCAACACCCTCAATACACATCCTAACTCAGTACTCCTCAATACACATCCTAACTCAACACCCTCAATACACATCCTAACTCAGTACTCCTCAATACACATCCTAACTCAACACCCTCAATACACATCCTAACTCAATACCCTCAATACACATCCTAACTCAATACCCTCAATACACATCCTAACTCAATACCCTCAATACACATCCTAACTCAACACCCTCAATACACATCCTAACTCAATACCCTCAATACACAGCCTAACTCAATACCCTCAATACACATCCATACTCAACACCCTCAATACACATCCTAACTCAATACCCTCAATACACATCCTAACTCAATACCCTCAATACACATCCTAACTCAACACCCTCAATACACATCCTAACTCAATACCCTCAATACACATCCTAACTCAACACCCTCAATACACATCCTAACTCAATACCCTCAATACACATCCATACTCAACACCCTCAATACACATCCTAACTCAATACCCTCAATACACATCCTAACTCAATACCCTCAATACACATCCTAACTCAACACCCTCAATACACATCCTAACTCAATACCCTCAATACACATCCTAACTCAACACCCTCAATACACATCCATACTCAACACCCTCAATACACATCCTAACTCAATACCCTCAATACACATCCTAACTCAATACCCTCAATACACATCCTAACTCAACACCCTCAATACACATCCTAACTCAATACCCTCAATACACATCCTAACTCAATACCCTCAATACACATCCATACTCAACACCCTCAATACACATCCTAACTCAATACCCTCAATACACATCCATACTCAACACCCTCAATACACATCCTAACTCAATACCCTCAATACACATCCTAACTCAACACCCTCAATACACATCCTAACTCAACACCCTCAATACACATCCTAACTCAATACCCTCAATACACATCCTAACTCAATACCCTCAATACACATCCTAACTCAATACCCTCAATACACATCCTAACTCAATACCCTCAATACACATCCTAACTCAATATCCTCAATACACATCCTAACTCAATACCCTCAATACACATCCTAACTCAATACCCTCAATACACATCCTAACTCAACACCCTCAATACACATCCTAACTCAACACCCTCAATACACATCCTAACTCAATACCCCTCAGCGATACAAGATGGAAAACAACCACGGGGGGAGTTGAATGATAGCTCTAGGCCTTTCGTGTTATAATCAACACATCATCAGGAGCTTGCAATATTGCACAAAAGTGGGTCCAATACGATCACAGGAAGCGCCTTTGCAAAGGCGCTTCCTGTGATCGTATTTGCTTGGACCTTCTCTTTTGTGCAATATTGCAAGTTCCTGATGATGTGTTGATTATAACACGAAAGGCCTAGAGCTATCATTCAACTGCCCCCGTGGTTGTTTTACATACTGCATAATGAGTTGCTTAATGGTGGCCCATTAAAACCCCAAATATTGACATAATTTCTGGCCTTGACAATACAAGGCCACACAGGATAAATTTAGCAGATGGGACACGTGGCCTCCTCTACAGTGCATAATAATAATAATAATAATAATAATAATAATAATAATAATAATAATAATAATAATAATAATATCTTTTATACTACAAGTACATGTACAATGTACACTGGCCTAGCTGACATCACTAACATACTAGTATACATAGAAAGCCTCTTGTTATGCTGAGCATTTCGGGCAAATTAGGTCATTAGGATGTGACCAACACTCAGGTACCCATTTTACTGATGGGTGAACATAGACAACAGGTGTAAAGAAACACGCCCAATGTTTCTACCCTGGCTGGGAATCGAACCCAGACCCTCGCCGTGTGAAGCGAGAGCTTTAGCCACCAGGCCACCAGAGCCCCAATTACTGGTATCCCCAGGGAAGGAATACCTAGTGATCCCAACACGTGTTTTGGTGTTCCTAGTAAAGTTATTTCTGTCATCCTAACTCAATATCCTCAATACACATCCTAACTCAATACCCTCAATACACATCCTAACTCAATACCCTCAATACACATCCTAACTCAATACCCCTCAATACACATCCTAACTCAATACCCTCAATACACATCCTAACTCAATACTCCTCAATATACGTCCTAACTCAATACCCTCAATACACATCCTAACTCAATACCCCTCAATACACATCCTAACTCAATACCCCTCAATACACATCCTAACTCAATACTCCTTAATACACATCCTAACTCAATACCCTCAATACACATCCTAACTCAGTACTCCTCAATACACATCCTAACTCAATACCCCTCAATACACATCCTAACTCAGTACCCTCAATACACATCCTAACTCAGTACTCCTCAATACACATCCTAACTCAATACCCTCAATACACATCCTAACTTAATACCCCTCAATACACATCCTAACTCAATACCCCTCAATACACATCCTAACTCAATACCCTCAATACACATCCTAACTCAATACCCCTCAATACACATCCTAACTCAATACTCCTCAATACACATCCTAACTCAATACCCTCAATACACATCCTAACTCAATACTCCTCAATACACATCCTAACTCAATACCCTCAATACACATCCTAACTCAATACCCCTCAATACACATCCTAACTCAATACCCCTCAATACACATCCTAACTCAATACTCCTCAATACACATCCTAACTCAATACCCTCAATACACATCCTAACTCAGTACTCCTCAATACACATCCTAACTCAATACCCCTCAATACACATCCTAACTCAGTACCCTCAATACACATCCTAACTCAGTACTCCTCAATACACATCCTAACTCAATACCCTCAATACACATCCTAACTCAGTACTCCTCAATACACATCCTAACTCAATACCCTCAATACACATCCTAACTCAGTACTCCTCAATACACATCCTAACTCAATACCCTCAATACACATCCAAACTCAGTACTCCTCAATACACATCCTAACTCAATACCCTCAATACACATCCTAACTCAGTACTCCTCAATACACATCCTAACTCAATACCCTCAATACACATCCTAACTCAACACCCTCAATACACATCCTAACTCAACACCCTCAATACACATCCTAACTCAGTACTCCTCAATACACATCCTAACTCAACACCCTCAATACACATCCTAACTCAGTACTCCTCAATACACATCCTAACTCAACACCCTCAATACACATCCTAACTCAATACCCTCAATACACATCCTAACTCAATACCCTCAATACACATCCTAACTCAATACCCTCAATACACATCCTAACTCAACACCCTCAATACACATCCTAACTCAATACCCTCAATACACAGCCTAACGCAATACCCTCAATACATATCCATACTCAACACCCTCAATACACATCCTAACTCAATACCCTCAATACACATCCTAACTCAATACCCTCAATACACATCCTAACTCAACACCCTCAATACACATCCTAACTCAATACCCTCAATACACATCCTAACTCAACACCCTCAATACACATCCTAACTCAATACCCTCAATACACATCCATACTCAACACCCTCAATACACATCCTAACTCAATACCCTCAATACACATCCTAACTCAATACCCTCAATACACATCCTAACTCAACACCCTCAATACACATCCTAACTCAATACCCTCAATACACATCCTAACTCAATACCCTCAATACACATCCATACTCAACACCCTCAATACACATCCTAACTCAATATCCTCAATACACATCCTAACTCAATACCCTCAATACACATCCTAACTCAACACCCTCAATACACATCCTAACTCAATACCCTCAATACACATTCTAACTCAATACCCTCAATACACATCCATACTCAACACCCTCAATACACATCCTAACTCAATACCCTCAATACACATCCATACTCAACACCCTCAATACACATCCTAACTCAATACCCTCAATACACATCCTAACTCAACACCCTCAATACACATCCTAACTCAACACCCTCAATACACATCCTAACTCAATACCCTCAATACACATCCTAACTCAATACCCTCAATACACATCCTAACTCAATACCCTCAATACACATCCTAACTCAATACCCTCAATACACATCCTAACTCAATATCCTCAATACACATCCTAACTCAATACCCTCAATACACATCCTAACTCAATACCCTCAATACACATCCTAACTCAATACCCTCAATACACATCCTAACTCAATACCCTCAATACACATCCATACTCAATACCCCTCAGCGATACAAGATGGAAGACAACCACGGGGGCAGTTGAATGATAGCTCTAGGCCTTTCGTGTTATAATCAACACATCATCAGGAGCTTGCAATATTGCACAAAAGTGGGTCCAATACGATCACAGGAAGCGCCTTTGCAAAGGCGCTTCCTGTGATCGTATTTGCTTGGACCTTCTCTTTTGTGCAATATTGCAAGTTCCTGATGATGTGTTGATTATAACACGAAAGGCCTAGAGCTATCATTCAACTGCCCCCGTGGTTGTTTTACATACTGCATAATGAGTTGCTTAATGGTGGCCCATTAAAACCCCAAATATTGACATAATTTCTGGCCTTGACAATACAAGGCCACACAGGATAAATTTAGCAGATGGGACACGTGGCCTCCTCTACAGTGCATAATAATAATAATAATAATAATAATAATAATAATAATAATAATAATAATAATATCTTTATATACTACAAGTACATGTGCAAGGTACTCTGGCCTAGCTGACATCACTAACATACTAGTATACATAGAAAGCCTCTTGTTATGCTGAACATTTCGGGCAAATTAGGTCATTAGGATGTGACCAACACTCAGGTACCCATTTTACTGATGGGTGAACATAGACAACAGGTGTAAAGAAACACGCCCAATGTTTCTACCCTGGCTGGGAATCGAACCCAGACCCTCGCCGTGTGAAGCGAGAGCTTTAGCCACCAGGCCACCAGAGCCCCAATTACTGGTATCCCCAGGGAAGGAATACCTAGTGATCCCAACACGTGTTTTGGTGTTCCTAGTAAAGTTATTTCTGTCATCCTAACTCAATATCCTCAATACACATCCTAACTCAATACCCTCAATACACATCCTAACTCAATACCCTCAATACACATCCTAACTCAATACCCCTCAATACACATCCTAACTCAATACCCTCAATACACATCCTAACTCAATACTCCTCAATATACGTCCTAACTCAATACCCTCAATACACATCCTAACTCAATACCCCTCAATACACATCCTAACTCAATACCCCTCAATACACATCCTAACTCAATACTCCTTAATACACATCCTAACTCAATACCCTCAATACACATCCTAACTCAGTACTCCTCAATACACATCCTAACTCAATACCCCTCAATACACATCCTAACTCAGTACCCTCAATACACATCCTAACTCAGTACTCCTCAATACACATCCTAACTCAATACCCTCAATACACATCCTAACTTAATACCCCTCAATACACATCCTAACTCAATACCCCTCAATACACATCCTAACTCAATACCCTCAATACACATCCTAACTCAATACCCCTCAATACACATCCTAACTCAATACTCCTCAATACACATCCTAACTCAATACCCTCAATACACATCCTAACTCAATACTCCTCAATACACATCCTAACTCAATACCCTCAATACACATCCTAACTCAATACCCCTCAATACACATCCTAACTCAATACCCCTCAATACACATCCTAACTCAATACTCCTCAATACACATCCTAACTCAATACCCTCAATACACATCCTAACTCAGTACTCCTCAATACACATCCTAACTCAATACCCCTCAATACACATCCTAACTCAGTACCCTCAATACACATCCTAACTCAGTACTCCTCAATACACATCCTAACTCAATACCCTCAATACACATCCTAACTCAGTACTCCTCAATACACATCCTAACTCAATACCCTCAATACACATCCTAACTCAGTACTCCTCAATACACATCCTAACTCAATACCCTCAATACACATCCAAACTCAGTACTCCTCAATACACATCCTAACTCAATACCCTCAATACACATCCTAACTCAGTACTCCTCAATACACATCCTAACTCAATACCCTCAATACACATCCTAACTCAACACCCTCAATACACATCCTAACTCAACACCCTCAATACACATCCTAACTCAGTACTCCTCAATACACATCCTAACTCAACACCCTCAATACACATCCTAACTCAGTACTCCTCAATACACATCCTAACTCAACACCCTCAATACACATCCTAACTCAATACCCTCAATACACATCCTAACTCAATACCCTCAATACACATCCTAACTCAATACCCTCAATACACATCCTAACTCAACACCCTCAATACACATCCTAACTCAATACCCTCAATACACAGCCTAACGCAATACCCTCAATACATATCCATACTCAACACCCTCAATACACATCCTAACTCAATACCCTCAATACACATCCTAACTCAATACCCTCAATACACATCCTAACTCAACACCCTCAATACACATCCTAACTCAATACCCTCAATACACATCCTAACTCAACACCCTCAATACACATCCTAACTCAATACCCTCAATACACATCCATACTCAACACCCTCAATACACATCCTAACTCAATACCCTCAATACTCAATACCCTCACATCCTAACTCAATACCCTCAATACACATCCTAACTCAACACCCTCAATACACATCCTAACTCAATACCCTCAATACACATCCTAACTCAATACCCTCAATACACATCCATACTCAACACCCTCAATACACATCCTAACTCAATATCCTCAATACACATCCTAACTCAATACCCTCAATACACATCCTAACTCAACACCCTCAATACACATCCTAACTCAATACCCTCAATACACATTCTAACTCAATACCCTCAATACACATCCATACTCAACACCCTCAATACACATCCTAACTCAATACCCTCAATACACATCCATACTCAACACCCTCAATACACATCCTAACTCAATACCCTCAATACACATCCTAACTCAACACCCTCAATACACATCCTAACTCAACACCCTCAATACACATCCTAACTCAATACCCTCAATACACATCCTAACTCAATACCCTCAATACCCTCAATACACATCCTAACTCAATACCCTCAATACACATCCTAACTCAATACCCTCAATACACATCCTAACTCAATATCCTCAATACACATCCTAACTCAATACCCTCAATACACATCCTAACTCAATACCCTCAATACACATCCTAACTCAATACCCTCAATACACATCCTAACTCAATACCCTCAATACACATCCATACTCAATACCCCTCAGCGATACAAGATGGAAGACAACCACGGGGGCAGTTGAATGATAGCTCTAGGCCTTTCGTGTTATAATCAACACATCATCAGGAGCTTGCAATATTGCACAAAAGTGGGTCCAATACGATCACAGGAAGCGCCTTTGCAAAGGCGCTTCCTGTGATCGTATTTGCTTGGACCTTCTCTTTTGTGCAATATTGCAAGTTCCTGATGATGTGTTGATTATAACACGAAAGGCCTAGAGCTATCATTCAACTGCCCCCGTGGTTGTTTTACATACTGCATAATGAGTTGCTTAATGGTGGCCCATTAAAACCCCAAATATTGACATAATTTCTGGCCTTGACAATACAAGGCCACACAGGATAAATTTAGCAGATGGGACACGTGGCCTCCTCTACAGTGCATAATAATAATAATAATAATAATAATAATAATATCTTTTATACTACAAGTACATGTACAATGTACACTGGCCTAGCTGACATCACTAACATACTAGTATACATAGAAAGCCTCTTGTTATGCTGAGCATTTCGGGCAAATTAGGTCATTAGGATGTGACCAACACTCAGGTACCCATTTTACTGATGGGTGAACATAGACAACAGGTGTAAAGAAACACGCCCAATGTTTCTACCCTGGCTGGGAATCGAACCCAGACCCTCGCCGTGTGAAGCGAGAGCTTTAGCCACCAGGCCACCAGAGCCCCAATTACTGGTATCCCCAGGGAAGGAATACCTAGTGATCCCAACACGTGTTTTGGTGTTCCTAGTAAAGTTATTTCTGTCATCTGTGTCATTGTGCTTGCTTCAGTTTTGCCCGTGGCTGCTGCTGGAGACTTGCCCGTGGCTGCTGCTGGAGACTTGCCCGTGGCTGCTGCTGGAGACTTGCCCGTGGCTGCTGCTGGAGACTTGCCCGTGGCTGCTGCTGGAGCTCTGCCCGTGGCTGCTGCTGGAGCTCTGCCCGTGGCTGCTTATACTGGCAGCATTTGCTTGTGATATTTACAGCATGGGTTGCTCAAGGCCATCACCGTCTGCTGTCGACGACCCCATCCTGGGTTACACATCTCAGCTAGCTGACGTACCAACGTACCAGCCTTCACGATCCACCTCAACGCAAACATGTAGATATTTCACCTGTTTTCACCTGTGGTTTCATAGCACGTCTACACAACAGATGTCTGATGAACACGAGATGTTTTGCGTGGATGACAACATGACAACACATGAAGTTCATTCCCTGACTCACTCTCTCGAGTTGACGTGAACATCCCAGGACCTTCTAAAGAATTATGACGCCTCAACAGTTGCATGATGTGAGGCTTTGTCTATCAAGCCATTTTCATGAGGCATCTCTAGTAATTTAAAAGAAATTAATTTTTCTCCGTCTTATACGTAAAATACTGCACTGTTGCTGGTGGAGCTGCATGGCAACTTGCTTGTCCTTGGCAAATACTGTGGAAATATCGGATGTTGCAAGCATACTGTAGAATCTATCTTTTAGATCACTGCACTTTCTCGTAGCTAGCTGGTTGCTAATCACCAATAGAGCTGCAAATAGTCACCAGATAATGCAACAGTTATATTAAACAAGTATATGAGGTGCCTGCAAACATACTGTAATCATGTCTTAACCATTTACGTATGTTGTTAAAATGTCAGTTGAAGGCGGATACTACTCCATCCGGTCAGGAACGTTCTGATGGCCAGCAACACATTCCTCTATACACACAGAGGAGTGCACCTCTCAGTGTATACACACAGAAGAGTGCACCTCTCAGTGTATACACACAGAAGAGTGTACCTCTCATTGTATACACACAGAAGAGTGCACCTCTCATTGTATACACACAGAAGAGTGCACCTCTCAGTGTATACACACAGAAGAGTGCACCTCTCATTGTATACACACAGAAGAGTGCACCTCTCAGTGTATACACACAGAAGAGTGCACCTCTCAGTGTATACACACAGAAGAGTGCACCTCTCATTGTATACACACAGAAGAGTGCACCTCTCATTGTATACACACAGAAGAGTGCACCTCTCAGTGTATACACACAGAAGAGTGCACCTCTCATTGTATACACACAGAAGAGTGCACCTCTCAGTGTATACACACAGAAGAGTGCACCTCTCATTGTATACACACAGAAGAGTGCACCTCTCATTGTATACACACAGAAGAGTGCACCTCTCAGTGTATACACACAGAAGAGTGCACCTCTCAGTGTATACACACAGAAGAGTGCACCTCTCAGTGTATACACACAGAAGAGTGCACCTCTCATTGTATACACACAGAAGAGTGCACCTCTCAGTGTATACACACAGAAGAGTGCACCTCTCATTGTATACACACAGAAGAGTGCACCTCTCAGTGTATACACACAGAAGAGTGCACCTCTCATTGTATACACACAGAAGAGTGCACCTCTCAGTGTATACACACAGAAGAGTGCACCTCTCATTGTATACACACAGAAGAGTGCACCTCTCATTGTATACACACAGAAGAGTGCACCTCTCATTGTATACACACAGAAGAGTGCACCTCTCAGTGTATACACACAGAAGAGTGCACCTCTCATTGTATACACACAGAAGAGTGCACCTCTCATTGTATACACACAGAAGAGTGCACCTCTCATTGTATACACACAGAAGAGTGCACCTCTCAGTGTATACACACAGAAGAGTGCACCTCTCATTGTATACACACAGAAGAGTGCACCTCTCAGTGTATACACACAGAAGAGTGCACCTCTCATTGTATACACACAGAAGAGTGCACCTCTCATTGTATACACACAGAAGAGTGCACCTCTCATTGTATACACACAGAAGAGTGCACCTCTCATTGTATACACACAGAAGAGTGCACCTCTCATTGTATACACACAGAAGAGTGCACCTCTCATTGTATACACACAGAAGAGTGCACCTCTCATTGTATACACACAGAAGAGTGCACCTCTCATTGTATACACACAGAAGAGTGCACTTCTCAGTGTATACACACAGAAGAGTGCACCTCTCATTGTATACACACAGAAGAGTGCACCTCTCAGTGTATGCACACAGAAGAGTGCACCTCTCATTGTATACACACAGAAGAGTGCACCTCTCATTGTATACACACAGAAGAGTGCACCTCTCAGTGTATACACACAGAAGAGTGCACCTCTCATTGTATACACACAGAAGAGTGCACCTCTCAGTGTATGCACACAGAAGAGTGCACCTCTCATTGTATACACACAGAAGAGTGCACCTCTCAGTGTATACACACAGAAGAGTGCACCTCTCAGTGTATACACACAGAAGAGTGCACCTCTCAGTGTATACACACAGAAGAGTGCACCTCTCATTGTATACACACAGAAGAGTGCACCTCTCATTGTATACACACAGAAGAGTGCACCTCTTAGTGTATACACACAGAAGAGTGCACCTCTCATTGTATACACACAGAAGAGTGCACCTCTCATTGTATACACACAGAAGAGTGCACCTCTCATTGTATACACACAGAAGAGTGCACCTCTCATTGTATACACACAGAAGAGTGCACCTCTCATTGTATACACACAGAAGAGTGCACTTCTCAGTGTATACACACAGAAGAGTGCACCTCTCATTGTATACACACAGAAGAGTGCACCTCTCAGTGTATGCACACAGAAGAGTGCACCTCTCATTGTATACACACAGAAGAGTGCACCTCTCATTGTATACACACAGAAGAGTGCACCTCTCAGTGTATACACACAGAAGAGTGCACCTCTCATTGTATACACACAGAAGAGTGCACCTCTCAGTGTATGCACACAGAAGAGTGCACCTCTCATTGTATACACACAGAAGAGTGCACCTCTCAGTGTATACACACAGAAGAGTGCACCTCTCAGTGTATACACACAGAAGAGTGCACCTCTCAGTGTATACACACAGAAGAGTGCACCTCTCATTGTATACACACAGAAGAGTGCACCTCTCATTGTATACACACAGAAGAGTGCACCTCTTAGTGTATACACACAGAAGAGTGCACCTCTCATTGTATACACACAGAAGAGTGCACCTCTCATTGTATACACACAGAAGAGTGCACCTCTCATTGTATACACACAGAAGAGTGCACCTCTCATTGTATACACACAGAAGAGTGCACCTCTCATTGTATACACACAGAAGAGTGCACCTCTCAGTGTATACACACAAAAGAGTGCACCTCTCATTGTATACACACAGAAGAGTGCACCTCTCAGTGTATACACACAGAAGAGTGCACCTCTCATTGTATACACACAGAAGAGTGCACCTCTCATTGTATACACACAGAAGAGTGCACCTCTCATTGTATACACACAGAAGAGTGCACCTCTCATTGTATACACACAGAAGAGTGCACCTCTCAGTGTATACACACAGAAGAGTGCACCTCTCATTGTATACACACAGAAGAGTGCACCTCTCATTGTATACACACAGAAGAGTGCACCTCTCATTGTATACACACAGAAGAGTGCACCTCTCAGTGTATACACACAGAAGAGTGCACCTCTCATTGTATACACACAGAAGAGTGCACCTCTCAGTGTATACACACAGAAGAGTGCACCTCTCATTGTATACACACAGAAGAGTGCACCTCTCATTGTATACACACAGAAGAGTGCACCTCTCATTGTATACACACAGAAGAGTGCACCTCTCATTGTATACACACAGAAGAGTGCACCTCTCATTGTATACACACAGAAGAGTGCACTTCTCAGTGTATACACACAGAAGAGTGCACCTCTCATTGTATACACACAGAAGAGTGCACCTCTCAGTGTATGCACACAGAAGAGTGCACCTCTCATTGTATACACACAGAGTGCACCTCTCATTGTATACACACAGAAGAGTGCACCTCTCAGTGTATACACACAGAAGAGTGCACCTCTCATTGTATACACACAGAAGAGTGCACCTCTCAGTGTATGCACACAGAAGAGTGCACCTCTCATTGTATACACACAGAAGAGTGCACCTCTCAGTGTATGCACACAGAAGAGTGCACCTCTCAGTGTATACACACAGAAGAGTGCACCTCTCAGTGTATACACACAGAAGAGTGCACCTCTCATTGTATACACACAGAAGAGTGCACCTCTCATTGTATACACACAGAAGAGTGCACCTCTTAGTGTATACACACAGAAGAGTGCACCTCTCATTGTATACACACAGAAGAGTGCACCTCTCATTGTATACACACAGAAGAGTGCACCTCTCAGTGTATACACACAGAAGAGTGCACCTCTCATTGTATACACACAGAAGAGTGCACCTCTCATTGTATACACACAGAAGAGTGCACCTCTCATTGTATACACACAGAAGAGTGCACCTCTCAGTGTATACACACAGAAGAGTGCACCTCTCATTGTATACACACAGAAGAGTGCACCTCTCATTGTATACACACAGAAGAGTGCACCTGTCAGTGTATACACACAGAAGAGTGCACCTCTCAGTGTATACACACAGAAGAGTGCACCTCTCATTGTATACACACAGAAGAGTGCACCTCTCAGTGTATACACACAGAAGAGTGCACCTCTCATTGTGTGCACACAGACGAGTGCACCTCTCATTGTGTGCACACAGACGAGTGCACCTCTCATTGTGTGCACACAGACGAGTGCATCTCTCATTGTATACACTGTGAATTTCTCATTGTATACACCCATAGGGGTATATCCCTCTGTGTGTATACAGGATTGTCTATATCAGTGTATAGACAAAGATTATTATCGGTCACTGGAAGTTTAGCAATTGCTTTGACTGACAAACGAAGCCGATAAGTATGACAAGACTTTACATAGCAAGTGATTATTAGGACAACGTATTGCTTGTGTAGAGCTTAACCAAGCCAGAGGTTGATAAAGCTCTACAGAATGAGCCAGCTCCTAGTGTCACAGCTGTCTATCTAGACGGAGTGAAGCAGGTTCTAGTGTCACAACTGTCTATCTAGACGGAGTGAAGCAGGTTCTAGTGTCACAACTGTCTATCTAGACGGAATGAAGCAAGTTATAGTGTCACAACTGTCTATCTAGACGGAATGAAGCAAGTTCTAGTGTCACAACTGTCTATCTAGACGGAATGAAGCAGGTTATAGTGTCACTCTCACACGAATGAAAACCGGCCACTTGTGCTCACAACGTAAATAGCGTTAAGATTCATTTTTCTATGTTCCTCTTAGGGGTTAATGCCCCTTCAACATCTGGGTTAATAACCCCTCAACATCTGGGTTAATGACCCCCTCAACATCTGGGTTAATGACCCCCCTCAACATCTGGGTTAATGATCCCTCAACATCTGGGTTAATGATCCCCTCAACATCTGGGTTAATGATCCCTCAACATCTGGGTTAATGACCCCCTCAATATCTGGGCTAATGACCCCCTCAACATCTGGGTTAATGATCCCTCAACATCTGGGTTAATGACCCCCTCAATATCTGGGTTAATGATCCCTCAACATCTGGGTTAATGACCCCCTCAACATCTGGGTTAATGATCCCTCAACATCTGGGTTAATGACCCCCTCAATATCTGGGTTAATGATCCCCTCAACATCTGGGTTAATGATCCCTCAACATCTGGGTTAATGACCCCCTCAATATCTGGGTTAATGACGCCCTCAACATCTTGGTTAATGACCCCTCAATATCTGGGTTAATGACCCCCTCAACATCTGGGTTAATGATCCCTCAACATCTGGGTTAATGACCCCTCAACATCTGGGTTAATGATCCCCTCAACATCTGGGTTAATGACTCTTCAACATCTGGGTTAATGACCTCCTCAACATCTGGGTTAATGGCCCCCTCAACATCTGGGTTAATGACCCCTCAACATCTGGGTTAATAACCCCTCAACATCTGGGCTAATGACTCCTCAACATCTGGGTTAATGACCCCCTCAACATCTGGGTTAATGACCCCTCAACATCTGGATTAATGATCCCCTCAACATCTGGGTTAATGACCCCTCAACATCAGGGTTAATGATCCCGCAACATCTGGGTTAATGACCCTCAACATCAGGGTTAATGACTCCCTCAACATCTGGGTTAATGACCTTTCAACATCTGGGTTAATGACCCCCTCAGCATCTGGGTTAATGACCCCCTCAACATCTTGGTTAATGATCCCTCAACATCTGGGTTAATGATCCCTCAACATCTGGGTTAATGACCCCCTCAATATCTGGGTTAATGATCCCTCAACATCTGGGTTAATAATCCCTCAACATCTGGGTTAATGACCCCCTCAATATCTGGGTTAATGACGCCCTCAACATCTTGGTTAATGACCTCTCAATATCTGGGTTAATGACCCCCTCAACATCTGGGTTAATGATCCCTCAACATCTGGGTTAATGACCCCTCAACATCTGGGTTAATGATCCCCTCAACATCTGGGTTAATGACTCTTCAACATCTGGGTTAATGACCTCCTCAACATCTGGGTTAATAGCCCCCTCAACATCTGGGTTAATGACCCCTCAACATCTGGGTTAATAACCCCTCAACATCTGGGCTAATGACTCCTCAACATCTGGGTTAATGACCCCCTCAACATCTGGGTTAATGACCCCTCAACATCTGGATTAATGATCCCCTCAACATCTGGGTTAATGACCCCTCAACATCAGGGTTAATGATCCCGCAACATCTGGGTTAATGACCCTCAACATCAGGGTTAATGACTCCCTCAACATCTGGGTTAATGACCTTTCAACATCTGGGTTAATGACCCCCTCAGCATCTGGGTTAATGACCCCCTCAACATCTTGGTTAATGATCCCTCAACATCTGCGTTAATGATCCCTCAACATCTGGGTTAATGACCCCCTCAATATCTGGGTTAATGACCCCCTCAACATCTGGGTTAATAATCCCTCAACATCTGGGTTAATGACCCCCTCAATATCTGGGTTAATGATCCCCTCAACATCTGGGTTAATGATCCCTCAACATCTGGGTTAATGACCCCCTCAATATCTGGGTTAATGACGCCCTCAACATCTTGGTTAATTATCATGTGGGAGTTCGATACGTGGATTAGGGTAGAAATACTCACGTAGGCTGTTATACGTATAATTACTGTTATGTGGACAGAGCTCTTGCCAGCCGTACCTATCTCCTTGGTTACACTCGTAAAACTGACTAGCCGTCTGGCCAGTACCCCGTAGTGGGTGTTTTGAAATAGTGTCAGCTCAGCACAATATGAAGACCGTGACTCAAGACGGTTGGTCGTTGAGTCAACGGACGGTTACGGTAACTGGTTACTAGACTGGTAACTGGTTACTACTACTGAGAGCTCGGCGACGCTAACGTATGTCGTCCCGACATACAACTAATACAAACTAGAGATGGCAGGTATACGGCTTGGGCTGATTCTATACAATGTCAAAGTACACAACATGAACATTATAGATACATAAGTAGAACATTGGAATGAAAGCTTACGTAACTGAAACTGTAATGCATACAAGGTATACTATAGTACAACTTAAAACTCAACAAATGAACAACGAACTCAACATTGAGATTACAAGTGATAAAAACAAAAATTTTGATCGATCGATCTGTATTCGTGTGATCTACGGATTCTGAGGAAGGAATATATACAAAGAAAGAGTGTTTAACAGAAAGGCAGATTCGGTGCACGCAAATCTAGACTGTTAACTCTCAGAATGCGGAGAGAACATGAACACAAAAAAAAATTCTTGAATACTGTAAGTTGATACTGTAATTATTCATCTATACAGGTTATTTACATTTAATCCCACCGCTGCCACCATTTATCATGTGGGAGTTCGATACGTGGATTAGGGTAGAAATACTCACGTAGGCTGTTATACGTATAATTACTGTTATGTGGACAGAGCTCTTGCCAGCCGTACCTATCTCCTTGGTTACACTCGTAAAACTGACTAGCCGTCTGGCCAGTACCCCGTAGTGGGTGTTTTGAAATAGTGTCAGCTCAGCACAATATGAAGACCGTGACTCAAGACGGTTGGTCGTTGAGTCAACGGACGGTTACGGTAACTGGTTACTAGACTGGTAACTGGTTACTACTACTGAGATAATGACCCCTCAATATCTGGGTTAATGACCCCCTCAACATCTGGGTTAATGATCCCTCAACATCTGGGTTAATGACCCCTCAACATCTGGGTTAATGATCCCCTCAACATCTGGGTTAATGACCCTTCAACATCTGGGTTAATGACCTCCTCAACATCTGGGTTAATGGCCCCCTCAACATCTGGGTTAATGACCCCTCAACATCTGGGTTAATAACCCCTCAACATCTGGGCTAATGACTCCTCAACATCTGGGTTAATGACCCCCTCAACATCTGGGTTAATGACCCCTCAACATCTGGATTAATGATCCCCTCAACATCTGGGTTAATGACCCCTCAACATCAGGGTTAATGATCCCGCAACATCTGGGATAATGACCCTCAACATCAGGGTTAATGACCCCCTCAACATCTGGGTTAATGACCCTTCAACATCTGGGTTAATGACCCCCTCAGCATCTGGGTTAATGACCCCCTCAACATCTTGGTTAATGATCCCTCAACATCTGGGTTAATGAGCCCCTCAACATCTGGGTTAATGACCCCCTCAACATCAGGGTTAATGACCCCCCTCAACATCTGGGTTAATGACCCCTCAACATCTGGGTTAATGATCCCTCAACATCTGGGTTAATGACCCCTCAACATCTGTGTTAATGACCCCTCAACATCTTGGTTAATGATCCCCTCAACATCTGGGTTAATGATCCCTCAACATCTGGGTTAATGACCCCTCAACATCTGGGTTAATGACCCCTCAACATCTTGGTTAATGATCCCCTCAACATCTGGGTTAATGACCCCTCAACATCTGGGTTAATGACCCCTCAACATCTGGGTTAATGACCCCTCAACATCTGGGTTAATAACCCCTCAACATCTGGGTTAATGACCCCTCAACATCTGGGTTAATGATCCCCTCAACATTTAGGTTAATGAACCCTCAACATCTTGGTTAATAACCCCTCAACATCTGGGTTAATGATTCCCTCAACAACTGGGTTAACATCCCCTTAACATCTGGGTTAATGACCCCTCAACATCTGGGTTAATGAACCCTTCAACAACTGAGTTAATAACCCCTCAACATCTGGGTTAATGATCCCTTCAACACCTGGGTTAATATCCCCTCAACATCTGGGGTAATGAGCCCTCAACAACTGGGTTAATAACCCCTCAACATCTGGGTCAATGACCCCCTCAACATCTTGGTTAATGATCCCCTCAACATCTGGGTTAATAACACCTCAACATCTGGGTTAATAACCCTTCAACATCTGAGTTAATAACCCCTAAACATCTTGGTTAATGATCCCCTCAACATTTAGGTTAATGAACCCTCAACATCTTGGTTAATAACCCCTCAACATCTGGGTTAATGATTCCCTCAACAACTGGGTTAACATCCCCTCAACATCTGGGTTAATGACCCCTCAACATCTGGGTTAATGAACCCTTCAACAACTGAGTTAATAACCCCTCAACATCTGGGTTAATGATCCCTTCAACACCTGGGTTAATATCCCCTCAACATCTGGGGTAATGAGCCCTCAACAACTGGGTTAATAACCCCTCAACATCTGGGTCAATGACCCCCTCAACATCTTGGTTAATGATCCCCTCAACATCTGGGTTAATAACACCTCAACATCTGGGTTAATAACCCTTCAACATCTGAGTTAATAACCCCTAAACATCTGGGTTAATGATCGCCTCAACATTTAGGTTAATGAACCCTCAACATCTTGGTTAATAACCCCTCAACATCTGGGTTAATGATTCCCTCAACAACTGGGTTAACATCCCCTCAACATCTGGGTTAATGACCCCTCAACATCTGGGTTAATGAACCCTTCAACAACTGAGTTAATAACCCCTCAACATCTGGGTTAATGATCCCTTCAACACCTGGGTTAATATCCCCTCAACATCTGGGGTAATGAGCCCTCAACAACTGGGTTAATAACCCCTCAACATCTGGGTCAATGACCCCCTCAACATCTTGGTTAATGATCCCCTCAACATCTGGGTTAATAACCCCTCAACATCTGGGTTAATAACCCTTCAACATCTGAGTTAATAACCCCTAAACATCTGGGTTAATGATCCCCTCAACATTTAGGTTAATGAACCCTCAACATCTTGGTTAATAACCCCTCAACATCTGGTATAATGATTCCCTCAACAACTGGGTTAATATCCCCTCAACATCTGGGTTAATGACCCCTCAACATCTGGGTTAATGAACCCTTCAACAACTGAGTTAATAACCCCTCAACATCTGGGTTAATGATCCCTTCAACACCTGGGTTAATATCCCCTCAACATCTGGGGTAATGAGCCCTCAACAACTGGGTTAATAACCCCTCAACATCTGGGTCAATGACCCCCTCAACATCTTGGTTAATGATCCCCTCAACATCTGGGTTAATAACCCCTAAACATCTGGGTTAATGATCACTTCAACAACTGAGTTAATATCCCCTCAACATCTGGGTTAATGACCCCTCAACATCTGGGTTAATGATCCCCTCAACAACTGGGTTAATATCCCCTCAACATCTGGGTTAATGATCTCCTCAACAACTGGGTTAATATCCCCTCAACATCTGGGTTGGACCATTACCAGGTTGGGACTTGATAAAAGGTCCTGGGGGGCGACACATCTGGTTTTCTTCCCTCCCGAAAATGCGGGTGAATTGTGAATTATTTCGTCCAAGTTATTGTGACTTTTAGTCATATCAGTCTCACTCGACTGTCAAGTGACAGTGTCAACATTGAGCACACGTGACAGTGTCAACATGGAGCACACGTGACAGTGTCAACATGGAGCACACGTGACAGTGTCAACATGGAGCACACGTGACAGTGTCAACATGGAGCACACGTGACAGTGTCAACATGGAGCACACGTGACAGTGTCAACATGGAGGGGTGAGGAGAATCTCTCTCATTGTATATATGCTGAGAGTACATTTAAATCCTTTTCATAGGTATTAAAGTATTCTTGAGGTGAAGCCGCCATAATGACTCTCGTCTTAGTAGGTAGGCTTTAAACCCAATTAACCAGATCAAGATAAATCCTCCGTAAATATATGCAAATTTAAGCCATTTAACCCTTTCACTGTAGGTGCCGTAATATTTCGGCTTGGAAGCCAGTGTCGGTACCCTAATATTACGCCAAAATTCTAGCGGCTTGAAATCTAGCGGGAGAAAGCTGGTAGACCTACATGTGAGAGAATGTACCTTCGTGTCCAGTGTGTGTAGTATAAAAAAATCGGGGACCCAGTGGTCATTTATGGGAACGCCATTTCAGTAGTCCTTGTTTACCATGCCTCGCGGTAAGAAGTACCTCACTGCCCGGCGAACTGGGACTCTTCTCTTCCCAAGTGATAGTTCTAACACAGATGGAAGTGTCAGTGAAGATAAATTTCATGATTTTGAGGAATTTGTGACTGAAAGCAATGCCCAGGACCTGCAATAGAAAACTTCCCATGAAATTATCACAAAATACCCTCTCGTTTGAGGCAAGTGATCACTACCTAATTCATTTGCCTCCAACTAAGAAGAAATTTGTTCAGAAGAGGTTTTAGTTGTGCACATACAACAAAACTCCAATAAACACGAAAAGACACTTGTTTTGTGTGTGAGGAGTGTAAAACAGCACTGTACATGGCACCACGTTTCAAAGAATTTCACAAACTCCAGCACTTCTAATAACGTGCTTAGTGACTATATGTATAAATATATATTATAGAACAATAGTAATAAACAATTTTAAATAATTGTTGGTTTGTGTAAACAAGCTTTGCAAACATATTGACAATATTCGTGCGGGTATTGTGTCGCCGACGTTGCTCTCAGCTCACTTTCTGTCAGCTTCACGCCTCTATATCTCGGTAAGTACTAATTGCAATTTTCTTACTTTTTCTTTTAAAACTCAAAAAAATGTTCTTAAGATTTTGAAAAAAAAATATATTTTAAATATTTTTCGACACTGAGAGCAAGTTTGTGATGAAGGTCTCTGAAAGGATTAGCCAGATCAAGATAAATCCTCCATAAACTAGTATAAATCCTCCATAACCTAATATAAATCCTCCGTAAATGTAAGCAACTCTCATGAGTTACCTTGCAAAAGTTTGTAAGATATTTTCTGGCAGTGTTGGTGTGTGTGGATACACGGGGTCTGGGAGGCATTAACCGGGGGGAAGGGGCATAAGAACGATGCCAGCGATCGTAGTAATTCTGTTATTACCTTACCGCGGTTATTACGCTATGACTCGAGGAGGGGGGGGGTCATACAGTGCCTGAAAATGGGAGGCACTCAGGTTTCATCCATAGAATAATGGCTTCAATTCCTTAACTCAAGAATTCTTCTCCAGCATTGAAGGAGCCTAGCCATGAGAACTGTTATTTTAATGGTGGTAAATACTGACAAATTCCGCCAGATGCGAAGTAACTTTGACACCGTAAAATACTCGAGTATTTACGCTGATATTCTAATCTATTCAGTGAGTGATAAGCTGGAAATACTATGAAGAAATGCTTGGGATTTATCATTGGTGGCAAGGACCAAGAGACGTGTCGACCAGTACAATGACCCCGAGAATAGTATCCACGCTTGTTTTGCACTCTGTGCCCACACACACACACACACACACACACACACACACACACACACACACACACACACACACACAGACTTACTACTCTTGCAGGAGTGAGTAGCTGTCCTAGCTTATTTACTGTCAACTTTGTTATAAAAACTTAACAGTTGCTAGCAACATTAAGTTCACAGGTTTGTGTCTGACAGTGATAATTTTTTTTATATCATTGTGAATGATAGCTCAGTTTCCCCTCAGCCGGGGAGGATGAAAACTTATTGTAGTATAATGAACGAACCAGAAAATCGTGAATACGTTAAAAAAAAAGAGAGAAAGATGAGAGAGAGATTTTGTTGTTAAAGGTCGAGAAGTGGTAAATAGGAACGTGCATGTTGTGTGTAAAGAGAGAGAGAGAGAGAGAGAGAGAGAGAGAGAGAGAGAGAGAGAGAGAGAGAGAGAGAGAGAGAGAGAGAAAGTTGAGCAAGGAAGAGGGATGAGGGTTGGCAGTGCAGCAGCATGGCTTGGTTCTGGCCACTGCCCTTCGCTCTGTTTCCTCTGCCAACCCTGGTAGCTGCTCCTGACATTATGGCAGAGGAGGAGGAGGAGGAAGAGGAGGTAAAGGAGCAAGATCTTAGATCAAGAGCCCTTGAGAAGCATCAAGACACTTTCCTGGAAGAGTCCAGCATCTACGAGTGTAACTGTAAGGTCTGGCTGACATGTTGAGTCAGGCTGATCAGGCCTTGATTCACCGGGAGGCTTGGTCAAAGACTGGGTCGCTGGAGCGTTTCTCAGTAGTAGTAACCAGTTACCAGTAACCACTGTGCCAGTTGACTCACGACCAACCGTCTCTGCCTGAGTCACTGTCTGAACTCATATTGCGCTGACCTGGCAGTATTCAAAGACCCTCTCACATATGGGTACTGTGGGCGGCCAGTCAGTTGTACGAGAGAGAGCAGAGAGACTAGGTTACGGCTGTAAGGGCGCTACCCACATTATCTGTAATTATACGTACTACAGTATTCAAAGACCCTCTCACATATGGGTACTGTGGGCGGCCAGTCAGTCAGTTGTACGAGAGAGAGCAGACAGACTAGGTTACGGCTGTAAGGGCGCTACCCACATTATCTGTAATTATACGTACTACCAGCCTACGTGAGTATTACTTTACCTAATCCACGTGTCGAACTCCCACATGATACGTTGACACCCGGAACGACCTCCAGGTAGACTCCACGTAGGCAGTTCCCAACTTGTACCCTATGAACTCAACTCTCAGATCTTTAACAGTGATAACACACTAACCCCGACGCTATGAACAGCTGATCCTCCCACTCATGCACTTGGCTAACTCTTCCTTCCTTCTAAAATATGAGATAAATATAGCTCTTATACCACAAGACGGGCAGCTAGCTACCAACAGTTGTAATCTAATTGTACTTTTCCCAAGAACATCACTTCATCAGTGAACATAGTTCGCTGAACTTTGGTCTGGAAAAAAATTTCATGACAGATATTTGAGAAATATTGTTTACTCACAGATGGCTCCAACTTCGTCCTGTACTCTGCATTATGTAGTTTACCTTCAGATAAAGTGTGTATGGATAACTAAAGTGTAATGAACACTTGTCAGTGTTCAATAATAACCCACATGTAGACAGCAACACAGAAGATTAATTAGTCTATATATTTCGATCCATTCAGTGATCCTCTTCAGCAGATAAAGAGGATCCCAGAAGGGGGTCGAAATATACAGACCAATTAATCTTCTTAGTTACTGTCTCCATGCTACTACACAGAAACTCTTAGCTGGTAAATGGTTCTTCGTAACTCTGGACCCGATATAACCTTGTATGAGAGAGAGAAGATGACCTTGACAAACTATAGCATCCTTACCCAGTAACGAGGTACAGGACGAGGAGCCAGAACGAGCTTTAATAAGGTAATCTGAACGAGCTTTGTTGACAGAGATAATCACCAGAGAAAAACTGTTATCTACTTCTATTAAAAATATAACAATGAGGGTAATCAGTTTGAAAAAGTTATTTTGTCTCACTGATACTACTGCACCAGTCATACTATACTCAAGGCAGCCTTAAGAAGTACATTTATAACCTTACTTTTTAAATCTGTGGACCGATAAGCCAGTGGAAGGCCTCGGTCAGATGACCAAAAGCTCCAGCTGCGGGGTCCTCATATGACTTAAGATCCGCGTCAGAAAATATTTGTCCTGTTTCTTGACAAATCTTACCTAATCTAAGGAGTTCTTCTATGTAATGGAAGGCTTCGGATTCCCGGAACTGAAGTTATTGTCCCCTTCCTTGGATTAAACTTATTTATCCCGACCTCTCCATTCTCCAGGTGCTAATTAATCCCTTATGGATTCACTAATACGATTATATTTCCAGGTGATCTATACAATATTCATGTAGACCCCGCCCACATGTGATCTCCCCTGTTACTGCTGCATCGCTTCACCCCTTCCACTCTCTCTCCACTATTTGATCACTAGCTTCCTTGTAGGAAACTGCAAGATGTTTTTACAACTCGACTGCTAAATCTCTGGCTCACCTTTTGGGTCTGACCTACTGTGCTTTCACTATTGGCACCCGTCCACTTGTGACCACATCTGCAGCTGCTGTATCTCTTCGCTCTTTCTACTGGTTCTACTATAAAAGACTTCGTTCTACGTCTTTGTATTCAAGTGATGGATCCCCTTGTGGGCGAAACGTTTCTCCATAAAGATTACCTGGAGTTTACCTGGAGAGAGTTCCGGGGGTCAACGCCCCCGCGGCCCGGTCTGTAATATTGTCACAGCAGATGCAGTTTAGGTAGCGAGTCTGTCCCGCGCATAGCGGTCAGAGGATCGAGCCTAAAGAACTTGGGCAGAATGACTCGCACGGGTTTAGAGCTCGCCAAAAAATTAAATCCTTCCCCCCACATTCTCCAGGCGTTAAAATAAACTATATATGAAGCGTCAGCCATTAAAAGAACGTGTGTAGCGCTGCCAAGGACGGACCTAATGACGTCAATTCATCTGATGATTGAGACGAAAAACACATTTTAATTATTATCATCATCATTAGTAATCATTACCAGAAGAAAACTCAAGACTCATGGGGGTTCACATGGCATTTTGGGAATGGGAGGTAATCATCCTTGATCTGAGGAAGTCAAATCACTCTCATCGCGCTCCTGGGGTTACTATATATATATATATATATATATATATATATATATATATATATATATATATATATATATATATATATATATATATATATATATATATATATATATATCATTCTAGGCCTATACAGACACGACTAAGAGAAACATATACATCAAGTAGTGTATATGTGTGTATGTATACACACACCGAGAAACATACATCTTTCGGTGTATATACATGCTTGCAAGTGCGGCTAATAGCGAAGCATACAAACTCCTGTAGTCTCACCTGTTCCAGGGAGAACTTGTGTATGCTCTCGTGAGTCTGCAGGTGTGGGAAGGCATCTGTGATCTCAGGGATGGGAGTGGTGGTGATCTCCGCAGGTGTGACTGCTGATTTGACCTCGTTGGAGGAAAAGGATCTGCAGGCGTGTAGATAACCCCGTGTGGCACAGATACTCTGAGGAGTCCTCCATATCTGTTGCACAGCCCGAGACACCAGTTGAACAGATACAAACAATCGCATGATGCTGTTTTCCTACTGTACTCTCAACACCTGTTCGTGCTCACACCTGTGGTAAGACTGCGCAGGTAGCCTCTCTGTACGTAATATATATCACACATGTAAGTAGGTGTTTATCTAAACATTAGCTATGTATATGATCCTCTCACAGGAGGATAGCGTACTCACACACGGACCCAACACTGATATCCTGGCGACTGAATCGCGTAGTGCAGAGTACAAACTTTTAAGCATTACCGGCGACCCAAGGGAGCACAGCGACAGGGAAGATTCAGCCTTCGGCACGGGCCAACACAGCTGAATTTTGTAAGCTCCCTGCGATGTTTATGCTTTGCGTCAGAGTGCGTCTTCCAATGAGAACTCGGGTACAGTTCCACCCTCTTGATCAAGGTTTGTGATTGGTCTCTTGCAAGCAGGTATGTGTGTGTGTGTACTCTTCTATTTGTACTCAACTATTTGTGGTTGCAGGGGTCGATTCACAGCTCCTGGCCGCTTCTCTTCGCTAGTAGCTGCTAGGTCCACTCTCTCCCTGCTCCACGCGTTTTATCGTACCTCTTATTAAAGCTGTGTATGGATCCTATCTTCACTACTTTACTCTCCAGATTGTTCCACTTCCTAACAACTTAAAGGCTGAAGAATGTTCCACTTCCTAACAACTTAAAGGCTGAAGAAATGCTGCCTAACATATCTATGACTCATCTGAGTTTTCAACTTCTAGTTGTATCCGTTTTTTTGCTGCTTCCCATATCTGAAACATTCTGGCCCTGTTCACCTTGTCAATTCCTTTCGGTATTCTATACGTCGCTATCATGTCTGCTCTATTCCTCCTGTCCTCCAGTGTCGTCAGGTTGAGTAAAGTGTCGAACCATCTCTTGCTAGCCTTGCAACATTGCATAGCTCCTGACGACGCACAGAGCGCGCGAAAGATCTTGAGCTAAAGATTTCTATCTATCTATCTATCTATTTCTATCTATCTTGTTCGCCACTATACCGCATATTCAACATATATTTCTGAAATATATTAATTACTGCATACTGAAATATATCTGTAATTACGTAAAGAGCTAAAATACAGTAAAGCCTCACTATTGTATCTAATGTTATACTGGATTATTATTATTATAATCAAGGGGGAAGCGCTAAACCCGGAGGATTATACAGCGCCTGGGGGAGGGGGATATGTGGAAGGCATTCAGGCTTAATTCGGGGAACTGGAGCACAGATCCAATTCCCTAAATCAAGAGCCCCTCACCAACATCAAGGAACCTTCCTTGAGGGGTAATGTTATACTGGAAATCCTGGAGAGAGAAGTGTATTAACAAATGTGAAAGAAATATGATAGAGTACCACGTAATTACCTATCAGGTTTCAAGGGATCTTATTAATTTGATGCCTCGTTAATTAACCTAACGGAGTATATACGAACCGAAATGCGACAAGAAATTTTCACAAGCATAGTTACTTTAGACTCAAAATTAGGCATATACAACAGCGGAGGGTAGCAAATAAAGAAAAAATGGATAATTAAACACCAGGAAACCAAGTGTGGAGGTCAGTAATATAGAAACTGAACCTCTGTTGTGTTCTAGTGGAGGTTCACGAGGCAGTGTCAGGGGCAGCCTACTCTCCCTGTGCTAGGTTAATGACATGCCCATTAGTATTAAATGTAAATTTCCATTGTTCGTAAATGAACAACCTCTGTGTCAGGATACAGTTAAACTACCATCAAGTGAGTTAGAGTCATGCAGTCAGTGGGTAACAGATGACATACTGTTTTCGTAACTGAAAAACAAAACAATAGAAGGTATATAATCTGGCTGAAAAGGGTATATAAATTTCAGGTGTTCCTAAAGAAGGAGCTACCGCAGTAGCATCTTTAGTGACATACCTACGAATATCCTTCGATTCGTGCATGACGGGAAATAGCTAACAATATATTTAGATAAACCTGAGGCACGCATGTTCTTAGACTTAACTGTTTTATAATGTTAAGTAGAATCCTCCTGTTCTTCAAGATTCTATACCCTAACAAAAACAGATCACATCTCGCCCAGCGAAAGATGGTGACAGTCGTCCTTAACTCGGGTCCAGGGAATCATGTAGGACGGGATGAACTACGAAACTGGAAACGCTGAAAGTGACAGTATCAAGAACTGACACTCGACTGTGTATACAGATTTCTTAAGAACCAGGTTTGTAAAGGTTAAAAACGAAAACAAATAAGTATTAGTGAAATATTTTTTGTACCTTCAGCCTCTGATTATGACTGAACTAAATTTTAATACAACAATACAGTACTGGAATTATTTTGATATACATACATTTTTTATACAGTTGAATTCAGTCAGAGAGCTATTTAAGGTATACCAACCCCCCAGCATGCGACCCACATCCGTCGATTAACACCCAGGTACCTACTTAATGCTAAGTAAACAGGGAACAGAAGTGTAAGGAGACATACCCAGTGTTTCCAACCGTGCCTGGGATCGAACCACTGACCCCCAGTGAGCTAAGGGAGCTACCATCTGAGCCACGGAACTAGTGCTAAAGAACACCTAATGAATAAAGCTGCAGGAAGGGAGGAAAGATAATATGGTTATGTATTAACATATCTATGCACTTATATGAGTAAATAATGTAACATTGATCAGACATATACGTTCAGCAAGGACGTTACCTGTGACCGTATTTACCAGGACTTTCTCCTCTTTTCTGCATCATTGCAAGCTCCTGATGTGTTGATTGCAACATGAAAGGTCTAGAGCTATCATTCTACTCCCCCATGGTTGTTATGCATCTTGTATCGCTTGGTTTGCGATATTTGCCACAGCCCGTTGCCCAGCTCAACGGGAACCCCAAGTGCAGAGGTCTGATGGAAGTCAAAAGCGTCCTGATGGAGCCACTATGCTACCCTGGAAGGATGGAAAGCAGATTGCTTGGGACTACACCTGTGCTGCCGCATTGGCAGACACCTACTTGCCATACTCCGTAGTGGAAGGGGGTGGAGCTGCCAGTCACAGGGAGACCCAGAAGATCCGCAAATATGAAGACCTTCCCCCTTGCTATAACTTCATCCCAATAGGGTCGGAGACCCTTGAAGCAGGGCGCAAGTGTGCTCTAAAGTTCCCCAAAGAGCTGGGTGAAAAGCTCATCATAGAAACCAAGGACCACAGGGCGACCAGCTTCCTCTTTCAGAGACTCAGTGTTGCGATCCAGAGAGGAAATACCTGCAGCATTCTGGTCACGCGGCCCACCGCCGGGGAGCTGGACGAAGTATTCGAGATGTAGCTCTGAGTTACCTATGTTGTTTTACTTTCTATTGTATCTTTGTGAATGTTTTGTCAATGTATTTTGTCTTTAAATAAAATATATATTAATTAAATATAGGGGGTGGTAGGATAAAAATTCTCAAACAGCTTCAGGGAGAACCTTAAATTTTCCCTGAAGCAAGTTTATTATTTTCTCTGAGGATGAGGGTCCCTAGGACAGTTCTAGAGGTGGTACCTCCCTATATTTTATATATTATATATATATATATATATATATATATATATATATATATATATATATATATATATATATATATATATATATATATATATATATATATATATATATATATATATATATATATATATATATAAATGTGAATACAGGAAAGAGTAAGGTTATGAGGATAACAAAAAGATTAGGTGATGAAAGATTGGATATCAGATTGGAGGGAGAGAGTATGGAGGAGGTGAATGTATTCAGATATTTGGGAGTGGACGTGTCAGCGGATGGGTCTATGAAAGATGAGGTAAATCATAGAATTGATGAGGGGAAAAGGGTGAGTGGTGCACTTAGGAGTCTGTGGAGACAAAGAACTTTGTCCTTAGAGGCAAAGAGGGGAATGTATGAGAGTATAGTTTTACCAACGCTCTTATATGGGTGTGAAGCATGGGTGATGAATGTTGTAGCGAGGAGAAGGCTGGAGGCAGTGGAGATGTCATGTCTGAGGGCAATGTGTGGTGTGAATATAATGCAGAGAATTCGTAGTTTGGAAGTTAGGAGGAGGTGCGGGATTACCAAAACTGTTGTCCAGAGGGCTGAGGAAGGGTTGTTGAGGTGGTTCGGACATGTAGAGAGAATGGAGTGAAACAGAATGACTTTAAGAGTGTATCAGTCTGTAGTGGAAGGAAGGTGGGGTAGGGGTCGGCCTAGGAAAGGTTGGAGGGAGGGGGTAAAGGAGGTTTTGTGTGCGAGGGGCTTGGACTTCCAGCAGGCATGCTTGAGCGTGTTTGATAGGAGTGGGTGGAGACAAATGGTTTTTAATACTTGACGTGCTGTTGGAGTGTGAGCAAAGTAACATTTATGAAGGGGTTCAGAGAAACCGGCAGGCCGGACTTGAGTCCTGGAGATGGGAAGTACAGTGCCTGCACTCTGAAGGAGGGGTGTTAATGTTGCAGTTTAAAAACTGTAGTGTAAAGCACCCTTCTGGCAAGACAGTGATGGAGTGAATGATGGTGAAAGTTTTTCTTTTTCGGGCCACCCTGCCTTGGTGGGAATCGGCCAGTGTGTAATATATATATATATATATATATATATATATATATATATATATATATATATATATATATATATATATATATATATATATATATATATATATATATATATATATATATGCAAAACAACCACTCTGAAAGAATAGAGAAATTCCAAGCCCTTTCGTGACTACTCACATTATCAAGGAACTATGAAAGTAAAGCATCCAAGGAAGCTATATAAGGGGTCTGGCCAGCACCTCACTATCAGATCCCACAACGGTTAAACACCTGACGCGCGCCGGCCCAACTGGACAGGTCCTTTGCACAACTCACCAACAAACTATTCTACCCAAGAAAATTTAAAAAATTATTATTTGTCCAGTGTATTATTAAATTCTATTAATTATAAATGGATCTAATTTATATAAACCAAAGGAAATATTCATATTATTGTCAAAACTGCTTTTTATGAAACAAGATTCAATTATATTCCTGTCGACCATGGACTTGCTTGATACTACTTTCTCAACTTTTTGAAAATCAATTGGATGGTTAAAATCTCTTACATGAATAAATAGAGCATTGGAATCTTGTCCAGTTCTAATGCTATATTTATGTTGTTTTAATCTTAGTTCGAGATTTTTACCAGTTTGACCAGTTTGATCGCAAATTTTACAAGGAATCTTATAGACACATCCATCAGCATTTTGGGGGGAATTCTTTATCAAAAGTTTTTTTTACTGTATCAAGATTTTTGAATACAACTTTAATGTTAAAAGTCTTAAGAAGAGAAGGCATATCAACCAAGTTTTCATGGTAAGGGAGAACCAACATATTTTTAGTTGAATAAGGCTGGTTGTCCCTTTTTGGATTGTAAAAAGTATTTCTAGCAACTTTAAAGGATTTATCAATTACATTTCTTGGGTATTTTAAATCATTACTTATTTCATAAATTTTGGATATTTCCTCATCTATGAACTCAGGACTACAAATTCGTAAAGCTCTCAAAAACATTGATGAGAACACAGACAGTTTAACTCTATCTTGATGCGAAGAATAATAGTGGACATAGGAACAGTTATTTGTAGGTTTTCTGTAAATTTTAAATTTGAATTCATTATTACCCTTAATAATTAAAACATCTAGAAAAGGCAATGAGTTATTTTCTTCAAACTCAACAGTAAAGTTTATAGAATGGGCTAAGCTATTTAATTTTCCAAGGAAATGGTGTATATCTACATTTTTGGGCATAAGACACAAAATATTATCAACATATCTGAACCATTTAGCTCTATTAGGGAGGATTGTGTTAAGCAATCTTGTTTCAAAAAATTCCATGTATAGGTTACTAAGAACAGGTGAAAGAGGATTTCCCATTGCCATACCAAACTTCTGAGTGTAAAACTTATCATTAAATACAAATTTTGCATCAACAATATATATATATATATATATATATATATATATATATATATATATATATATATATATATATATATATATATATATATATATATATATATATATATATATATATATATATATATATATATATATATATATATATATGCGCAAAACAACCACTCTGAAAGAATAGAGAAATTCCAAGCGCTTTCGTGACTACTCACATTATCAAGGAACTATTAAAGTAAAGCATCCAAGGAAGGTATATAAGAGGTCTGGCCAACACCTCACTATCAGATCCCACAACGGTTAAACACCTGTTAAACGGTTAAACAGGTGTTTAACCGTTTAACCGTCAGGTGTTTGTATATATATATATATATATATATATATATATATATATATATATATATATATATATATATATATATATATATATATATATATATATATATATATATATATATATATATATATATATATATATATATATATATATATATATATATATATATATATATATATATATATATATATATATATATATATATGCAAAACAACCATTGTGAAAGTGAAGACTCTATAAAAACTTGCGGAATTGTATACATTTTGAATGGTATTGTTAAATTATTTAATCTACAAGGGTGTACCAATGATTCGTTTTCTTTGGATGGTCTTTCCTTGGAAAAAGAAAACGAAAGTTTAAGTTTTATGGCTGACTATATTATCTGGGTAGGTTAATACTATCTGTGGAAACTGTGTAGTAACAGCTGCACCTCCTTGAACCCACACTGATGACGGCTAAAATTCTGACTGTAGTATAAATATAATTAGATTATACTACATTAATGATGTAATAAGTGATATGGTGTGGATTATTCTGATAATGATTTGTAGAAGGCCCGGTGGCCTGGTGGCTAAAGCTCCCGCTTCACACACGGAGGGCCCGGGTTCGATTCCCGGCGGGTGGAAACATTTCGACACGTTTCCTTACACCTGTTGTCCTGTTTACCTAGCAGCAAATAGGTACCTGGGTGTTAGTCGACTGGTGTGGGTCGCATCCTGGGGGACAAGCTTAAGGACCCCAATGGAAATAAGTTAGACAGTCCTCGATGACGCACTGACTTTCTTGGGTTATCCTGGGTGGCTAATCCTCCGGGGTTAAAAATCCGAACGAAATCTTATCTTATCTTAAGTAAGCTTATTCAGGTATACTCAAATACAGTTACACTGATTATCAAACATATCAGCACATGTATAGAGAAATGAAAATGATTTATTATACACCCGTAGAATGGTGGAGAGGTAACATCTTAACTCACATACTATATACGGCATATATCAGACTCATGCTGGAGTATACAGCACCAGTGTGGAGCCCACACCTGATCAAGTACATCGAGAAACTGGAGAAAGTGTAGAGGGTAGCAACGAGACTGGTCCCGGAGGTCAGGTGTTTGAGATATGGGAGGAAACTAGAGGCGCTACACAAATTTTAGAACGGCAAGTCCAGAAGTGATATGATAACGACGTAGAAAATACTAAGAGGAATTGATAGATGGACAGGGACAGTCTATTAGACAGGAGATAGGAAGTTGAGGGAAGAAGGATATTAAAAATTTCCTCAGCCTGTTTGTGACCTGATTAAAACACTGTGAACGAAACGTTGTCTACATGGGATCATATTATATGTGTCTTTTTCCACTGTGTTGATGTTTCATAACATTCTTCTGACAGATGTATAACACTGCTGTGACAGATGTATATATATATATATATATATATATATATATATATATATATATATATATATATATATATATATATATATATATATATATATATATATATATATATATATATATATATATATATATATATATATATATATATATATATATATATATATATATATATATATATATATATATATATGCATATATGCGCTGATATTTATGCTCTGAAGAGAATATATCCCTTGATACATATGCACTGAAAACAGCAGTGTATATACAAAGGAATATACCGTACCTTAATCTAGTGTACTTTTAATCGCAGTGTTGTATACTCGACTATTCTTGGGCGGTGATGCACAGGTGACCTGCAGCCACAGGTGACCTGCAGCCACAGGTGACCTGCAGCCACAGGTGACCTGCAGCCACAGGTGACCTGCAGCCATAGTAATACTCTTGTGACCCTCACATAGTCTGGATCCTCTGTAATCTGCATATCACTTGGCGGATTGTTTAAGATCCCCATTGGAAATAAGCCATACTGGTCGGATTGGTGGGTTTTATTGGCTAATCCTGAGTTAATCCTTCTGGGTTAATAATCTGACTGAAGTCTTCTTCTTCTAATTATTATTATTATTATTATTATTATTATTATTATTATTATTATTATTATTCTACTTCTTGGTCCAGGTCTTGTGCATCTAGTGGTAAGCGCACCACGGGTCTGGCTAGGGTGTGTGATCAGAGTCGCTCAGTGTCATGCAAAAACCCGGCTGCAATCCCTCCAGACTTGGCTGCCGTCCCTCCAGGCTTGGCTGCCGTCCCTACAGGCTTGGCTGCCGTCCCTCCAGGCTTGGCTGCCGTCCCTCCAGGCTTGGCTGCCGTCCCTCCAGGCTTGGCTGCCGTTCCTCCAGACTTAGCTGCCGTCCCTCCAGGCTTGGCTGCCGTCCCTTCAGGCTTGGCTGCCGTCCCTCCAGGCTTGGCTGCCGTCCCTCCAGGCTTGACTGCCGTCCCTCCAGGCTTGGCTGCTGTCCCTCCAGGCTTGGCTGCCGTCCCTCCAGGCTTGGCTGCCGTCCCTCCAGGCTTGGCTGCCGTCCCTCCAGGCTTGGCTGCCGTCCCTCCAGGCTTGGCTGCCGTCCCTCCAGGCTTGGCTGCCGTCCCTCCAGGCTTGGCTGCCGTCCCTCCAGGCTTGGCTGCAGTCCCTCCAGGCTTGGCTGCCGTCCCTCCAGGCTTGGCTGCCGTCCCTCCAGGCTTGGCTGCCGTCCCTCCAGGCTTGGCTGCCGTCCCTCCAGGCTTGGCTGCCGTCCCTCCAGGCTTGGCTGCCGTCCCTCCAGGCTTGGCTGCATCCATCCCCATGTTATTTTTTTTATATTGTGGAGTTCGAGGTTTTTTTCTTGTCGCCTATATTTCATTTATTTTTCCATTACGAGGATGTCCGCGTCGCAGGAGTACCATCATCTCCAGGATGTGAGAGAGAGAGACAGAGAGAGACAGAGAGGAAGAGAGATAGAGAGAGAGTAAGATAGAGAGAGAGGAAGATAGAGAGAGAGGAAGATAGAGAAACAGGAAGATAGAGAAACAAGAAGATAGAGAGGAAGATAGAGAGGAAGATGGAGAGAGAGGAAGACAGAGAGAGAGGAAGATAGAGAGAGAGGAAGATAGAGAGAGAGGAAGACAGAGAGAGAGGAAGATAGAGAGAGAGGAAGATAGAGAGAGAGGAAGACAGAGAGAGAGGAAGATAGAGAGAGAGGAAGATAGAGAGAGAGGAAGACAGAGAGAGAGGAAGATAGAGAGAGAGGAAGATAGAGAGAGAGGAAGACAGAGAGAGAGGAAGATAGAGAGAGAGGAAGATAGAGAGAGAGGAAGACAGAGAGAGAGGAAGATAGAGAGAGAGGAAGATAGAGAGAGAGGAAGATGGAGAAAGAGGAAGATAGAGAGAGAGATAGATAGAGAGGAAGAGAGATAGAGAGGAAGATAGAGAGAGAGGAAGATAGAGAGAGAGGAAGATAGAGAGAGAGAGGAAGATAGAGAGGACGAGAGATAGAGAGGAAGATATATATATATATATATATATATATATATATATATATATATATATATATATATATATATATATATATATATATATATATATATATATATATAGAGAGAGAGAGAGAGAGAGAGAGAGAGAGAGAGAGAGGCAAGTCATTCTTTATAATCGGCGCCTCTGACATGACAACAATACCAGCCTCCACGCCTGGCCGGATGCCTTCATGCCGGTTTAAAGCTCTTGATTCAGGGAATTAGAGCTACCCTCCCCCCTTTGATAAAAACCTGATTGCCTCCCGCTCCTCAGGTGTTGTTTGATCCACATGGGTTTAACGCTTCTCTATGACTATCATAGCAATATTCAGGGCCCGGGAGCTAGTCTTGCGGTAGAGGGTACTTGATCCAAGGGAAAGGAACGCGATTACCGCCCCCAGACGCTGTGACTCCTACGGTTTTAGCGACTTCCCCATGACCAATACTGCTGTCAGATCAGTACTGTTGTCAGACCAATACTGTTGTCAGACCAATACTGTTGTCAATCCAATACTGTTGTCAGACCAATACTGTTGTCAGACCAATACTGTTGTCAGACCAATACTGTTGTCAGACCAATTCTGTTGTCAGGCCAATACTGTTGTCAGACCAATACTGTTGTCAGACCAATACTGTTGTCAGATCAATACTGTTGTCAGACCAATACTGTTGTTAGACTAATACTGTTGTCAGACCAATACTGTTGTCAGACCAATACTGTTGTCAGACCAATACTGTTGTCAGACCAATACTGTTGTCAGACCAATACTGTTGTCAGACCAATACTGTTGTCAGACCAATACTGTTGTCAGACCAATACTGTTGTCAGACCAATACTGTTGTCAGACCAATACTGCGTCAGACCAATACTGTTGTCAGACCAACACTCAGGACATCACCCTAAATTCAACAGTGACAATAACAATTAACCTAACTGAGCAGTGTAATTTCCTTCACGAGGGTCACAAACCACTGAGTGTCTCTTCCCCTTTCAGTGTAATCCTAATACAAGGAGGAAAACATGAGTAATATGGGGACTAGGACTCGGGAAGACGAGGGTTAGGGAGGAAAACTTGCTAGCTATGACTGTTGTGATAGTAGACTAGGAATATTTAGTGAATATTGTTCACTATTTACGATTTACTAATTCAGAAATGATTAAGTTTATCATTAGTTAGTGAATATAATTGGCTCTTCAGAAATGGGGTATATATATATAGGATATCTGGCACTCAAAATACACGCTGTCTCTCGGCAGAGTTGAAGCTCAAGCGAGTTTTAGTCCTACCAGCACTCAGACCGGCCTTCTCTTGCTCTTTCCTGCTTTCTTAAAACCCATTGCTCCAATCCTAGCTAAAAGTAACTAATCATATGTGTTCTACACCCATTGGGGTTATAGTCAAAGCTGAGGCCAGCACTTTGGAATGTAGAGGAGATATGGTCATTCAAAGTCAAACTGAATACATTAGTCACCCAACACTCCACGATGGCAAAGTAACCCATCCAACATTTCACAAAAGCACAGTAAGCCATCCAACACTCTACTATGACCCAGTAAGCCACCCAGCACACCGTAATGACACAGTAAGCCACCCAACACTCCACTATGATCCAGTAAGCAACCCAGCACACCACAATGACACAGTAAGCCATCCAACACTCCACTATGACCCAATAAGCAACCCAGCACACCGTAATGACACAGTAAGCCACCCAACACTCCACTATGACCCAATAAGCAACCCAGCACACCACAATGACACAGTAATGCATCCAACACTCCACTATGACCCAGTAAGCAACCCAGCACACTACAATGACACAGTAAGCCATCCAACACTCCACTATGACCCAATAAGCAACCCAGCACACCGTAATGACACAGTAAGCCACCCAACACTCCACTATGACCCAGTAAGCCACCCAGCACACCACAATGACACAGTAAGCCATCCAACACTCCACTATGACCCAGTAAGCAACCCAGCACACCACAATGACACAGTAAGCCATCCAACACTCCACTATGACTCGGTAAGCCACCCAGCACACCATAATGACACAGTAAGCCACCCAACACTCCACTATGATCCAGTAAGCAACCCAGCACACCACAATGACACAGTAAGCCACCCAACACTCCACTATGACCCGGTAAGCCACCCAGCACACCATAATGACACAGTAAGCCATCCAACACTCCACTATGACCCGGTAAGCCACCCAGCACACCACAATGACACAGTAAGCCACCTGCCGAGCATTGTTCGCCTCTTGGGCACGATAACTCAGCCAGGAAGAATTCGTAGCAATTGACTTTTTTGTCTACAAAAGCATCTTCCTGTCTGAAATTGAGTAGCGGTTATATTTTTTCTTCTAAATCATAGAGTAGAAACGTGTACCCTTATTGGTAGTTTCGTTTTAGTGTCCATTTTCTATGTAATTTGTCTGTGGAATCGTGTGGAATCACGAGGGATACTCTGGGATCCCGAAGTATACTCTCTCTTAGATCGTGTGGGATCAGAATACATGTGTACTCAAGCAGAAGGCGTGTGTACTTCAGCAAAGACGTGTGTACTCTAGCAGAAGGCGTCTGTACTCCAGCAGACGTGTGTATTAAGGCAGAAGGTGTGTGTACTAAAACATATGGCGTGTGTACTTCCGCAGGAAATGTGAGTAATCCAGCAGGGGGTGTGTGTACCCCAGTATGGGGTGTGTTTACCCCGGCAGGGGGCGTGTGTACCCCAGCTGGGGGTGTGTGTACCCCAGCACGGGGCGTGTGTTTACCCCAGCAGGGGGTGTGTGTACCCTAGTGGAGAGTGCAACATGCGGCAAACATAAAAATTAACAAGTCTAGATAAACGATGTTTTTCCTCCATCCAGTGCATCACAATTCAGTGTTTCCGTCCCACCTTGTGTTACCACACAACGCAAAATAACTCTCCACATTATACTGACTGTTAAAAATTTATGGTAATGCAAAGAAAACGGTATAAATCTGTGGTCTGGATAAGCAGGCATTTCCTGTTGTGTGATTTATTATACGTGTTTTTTTTCGAGGTGATTTTTAATGATCTATTTAGTTGTGTTTCTTGCAGGTTTAATCTGAGGATTTCCTCGTGAGAGACATAAGGTGGTACCTCAGTTAGGTACAGGTAACGCTCAGTTAGGTGCAAGTTACCAGAGATTCAGTCGATTGAAGCTTACCTGGCACGCCAGGGATGACACCTATCTCCCTAGTACTGCTGAGAAGGACCTCAGCTGGACGTCGAGATATACAGTAAACTATCACTTGGTATATATTCTAATGAGTATATCTGTGTCTTGATGTGTGAGAGATACAGTGCCTGTACCCGTGTACTAAAAAGACTTCAAACCCAATTAACCACCTAACTTTCTTTTCCCGTTCTGTCTACATACACAAATAACCCGCACATAAAAGACAGAAGCTTACGACGACGTTTCGGTCCGACTTGGACCATTGACAAACACACAATAGTTAAAACTTGTAATTTTGGCTTAAATAGCAACGCTCTTCTTGCCGAATAGAGCAAACGAAAATTAGTGTATGCAACAATTTCGCAAAAATCATTCTGAACATAACGAAAAATATATATATTTCATTGTGTTTGTTTATTATTAAATTATTGTAAACGTATCTAAAATATATTTAGTTGGATTAGGCTAAATTAAATTGGGCTTGTTATAATAAGGTCAGGTAAGTTTTCTAAGATTCCTTTGGTACAAAATTATTAATTTTTACATTAACATTAATGAAAAAAAATATATCTTGAAACGTATAAGAGAAAATTTTAGAAAGGATTTAATATTAAACGAGTTGTTGCTAATTGGCCAATTTTACCTATTCGGCACGATATATATATATTGGAATGAAGGCCTAAATATATTACAGTGGAGATTAACGGTTTGAAAGTATTTACAACATATATTTACACTTACAATTTTTTTTTTTTTTTTTTTTTTTTTTTTTTTTTTTTTTTTTTTTTTTTTTTTTTTTTTTTTTTCCATATATATTTCATTATAAGTAATTTGGCTGCTTCCGTTCCATTCTTCAACTCCCTTCCCCTCAAGGAAGGTCCCTTGATGTTGGTGAGGGGCTCTTGATTTAGGGAACTGGATCTGTGCTCCAGTTCCCCGAATTAAGCCTGAATGCCTTCCACATCCCCCCCCCAGGCGCTGTATAATCCTCCGGGTTTAGCGCTTCCCCCTTGATTATAATAATAATTCAACTCCCTTCTACTCTCAACATTCCTCACTCACCCCTTCTACTACTCCTTCATTCTACTTGTCCTCCTTCCTTTTAATATGCTTCTCCTTTCCACCCTTATTCTCTCTCTCTCTCTCTCTCTCTCTCTCTCTCTCTCTCTCACTTCCTTTATTCCTTATTTTTTTCCATTATTTAATTCACTTGTTTATGTATAATATTTTAATATTTTTAAAGGAACAGGTGTAAGACGGAGACGTTTATCGCAGCAACAGTACTCTTGAAGGAGTTTCACAGTAACAACAGTACTGTTGAAGGAGTTTCAAAACAACAGCGGTACTGTTGAAGGAGTTTCAAAGCATCAACGGTACTGTTGAAGGAGTTTCACAGTAACAACAGTACTGTTGAAGGAGTTTCAAAACAACAGCGGTACTGTTGAAGGAGTTTCAAAGCATCAACGGTACTGTTGAAGGAGTTTCACAGTAACAACAGTACTGTTGAAGGAGTTTCAAAGCATCAACGGTACTGTTGAAGGAGTTTCACAGTAACAACAGTACTGTTGAAGGAATTTCACAGTAACAACAGTACTGTTGAAGGAGTTTCACAGTAACAACAATGTACAAGACGTTTTCAATAATAACGGTACTGATCAAAATTTTTCCGTGAACTCCACAATCCCAGGGTTGGGGTTCATGACCCCAAGTTCTTCAGTGGAGCTAGTATGCACTGGAACACTAACAGGCTCCTCAGTGTTCCCTAACAGTAAACAGTTGCACTGGTGTATGTTCACTTGTGGAAATATACAGAGAATATTTCACCTTTTGGCAGTGAGTGCTCCTTATGCTGGGGATTTTCTGTTGGTTTCCCCTAATTCCTCTCTAGGTACCTGCCTCGACCCCCAGATCATTCTGAAAGTATATAATGAAGACGGAAAAAAAGAGAAAGTCAATTTTTTTTGAGATGTTTATTCCTCCAACGCTGATTTTAAAAAATGTTTAAAATATAAAATGTATATTTTGATATTTCTTCCGCTATTACCCGTATCTTTGCTGCATCAGTATTACCCACATTTATTCTTTATCCAGTAATGCTTCACTTCCTTCCTCTAAACACCTGCGTTGTCTCACAACACTCCCTCCCCTTCTATTTTCCTCTTACTTCTCTTCCACCCACTCTTGTCCTTCGCCTCCCCTTCCACTCACCGTCTCCCTCCCACTCAACCCCTCCTTCCCCCAGTTCCCTTCCTCTCCCATCTTCAAGCTCCCCTCTACCCCCCCTCCCTCCCTTCTGACAACACCTCTGTGGCTGCCAAGATTCACAAAATTGTTGGTTTTGCTCTGCCAATTGGCTCTGGTATCAGCGATTTAATCTGGCCGAGGCAGAAATTTGAATAAGACACGGGAAAAAAAATAGAAGAGAAGCCTCTGATGGGAACAGTGAACTGGCGTCTGCAGGCTGATACTTGGGCCTCCCACGACTGCCAGCTAGAAGCTAGGGTTTCTAGGAGGCGTTCTAGAAGCTAGAGTAACTCCTCACTTCTAGTTCATCGAGTCCTTCAAAATGAATAACTCTTGATTGGAAGAAATCAAACTGGTTTTTTTTCTTGTTTTTCTTCCCTGGCTTGAGCCTGGTTGCCTCCCATTCGACGGGAGCTCTAGTATGACCTCCCTACGGGTTTATCGCTTCCCCCCCATGAATATAAAACTAATAATCCACTAGTGATGGTAGTCTGGTATCTGGACAATTTACTGTCCAGTCACTGCCAATTTGTAAGTCCAAAATCGGTGTTTTTTATCCCCTTAGACTCCAATGATGAACAGTTTGCCCTGACAAAAGTGGCGCTTGAGCTGGTCGGAAAAGACCACCACTTTGATTATAGAAGCCGTGTTTTGGTGTCCAAGTGCTGACAATTTCGCTCCTGACATCGAGTAATCTGGCCGGCGGCCACAAAACAATTCAACTCGTAATAAGAGAAATTTATGACTCTAGCCGAGAAACCACGCCTGTGAAAGGTCGAAATACTACCAATGAAAATAATGTAATGTACAGACTGTGTGACCTGTGAGGTTCTGCTCTATTCAGGATCTCGTTGAACTGACGCTTACGAAGCCTGTGACGGTCCTTCCTGGATTTTAATTAAGTGCTCACAGGATATATACACGTAGAGATATGTATCTCTCTCTGTGTATATACACCAAGTCTGTATATCTCTGTGTATATATACTGAGAGTCTGTCTCTCAGTGTATATATACTGACAGTCTGTATATTTCTCAGTGTATATACGCTAAGAATCTGTATATCTCTGTGTATATACACTGACTCCGTATATCTCTCAGTATACATACACCGAGAGTATACTTTAATCCCTATTTTAGGCATTAAAACAATCTTATCTGGTGGTGACAAAGTTAGGAGCAGCCTTAATGACACTGGTGTAGTGGATAGGCTTCAAACCCCATTGATCCTGATTTAGCAGTTACTTGAGATTGGTCCAAGAAGAATCGAAACATGGTCACAAGATTCCTCTCCTAAATCAAGGTTATTTGTCACCTGTCCCACTCACAATATTCTGGATTTTCATTCTACACAATTCAGAATTTTGAACGACCTTTCTAAATGAAATTCAAGCCGATAGTGAGTATGCATGGACGGATGGGTAATGTTACTACTGTCTTTATGGGAGTTTACACACAGGTAGAGCCGGATTAAGATTTTGTACGTCCCTAGGCCACAGGTACTGTGAGGCCCCTAGGCTACAGGTACTGTGAGGCCCCTGGGCTACAGCTACTGTGAGGCCCCTGGGCTACAGCTACTGTGAGGCACCTGAACTATAGCTACTGTAAGGCCCCTGGACTACAGCTACTGTGAGGCCCCTGGGCTGCAGCTACTGTGAGGCCCCTGGACTACAGCTACTGTGAGGCCCCTGAGCTACAGCTACTGTGAGGCCCCTGGACTACAGCTACTGTGAGGCCCCTGGGCTGCAACCTCTAAAGCCTATGTCTTAATCCGGTCCTGATCACAGGTTGAATGGTGCTGTCCTATACTGTATGGCAGTACGTTCACTCATGAGCGGCAGTTCCCAATAAACTCTGGTCAGAATAATAAAAAATGCTGCCTGGTCCCAGACCAGGCAGCAAAGTCGATAACCCCTGGAAATGGCTGCAGGCAGTTTACAGGTGAGGGTCCCAGAGCAATCCAATTCGTGGCCTTGAACTCCCAAGGAACTAACACAAGCACCACGGCCTCCATTACAGAATATAAAGAGAAGCTTCGGAAGGTAAACGAGATGTGCAGAGATACACAAGACTTTAGTGTATGTTAGTAATGATTATAATGATCGAATATTTATGTTACCTCTCTAGTTGTCAGGGAATATTAGCTGGTATATGAAGGGGTTTACCTCGTGCTGCAGGGCAAAGCAGGAGCCGCTACCATCAAGTCTTGCTACCTGAATTACGGACGTAACTGAATCAGAGTTTCCACCGCTTGGCTACTGTCTGTGTCCTTTAGCTACCGTCTGGGTCCCTTGGCTACCGTCTGCGTCCCTTGGCTAGCGTCTGGATCCCTTGGCTACCGTCTGCGTCCCTTGGCTACCGTCTGGGTCCCTTGGCTACCGTCTGCTTCCCTTAGCTACCGTCTGCTTCCCTTGGCTACCGTTTGCTTCCCTTGGCTACCATTTTCTTCCCTTGGCTACCGTTTGCGTTTCATGGCTACCACCTTTTGTCCTTGACTATCCTCTGCTACCATTGCCTATCGTCTGCGTCCAGTGGACCTTCGTCTAACACTACACTGTTTCCTTCCCCAGTCACACTGAGTGACATTGATAGGTTTCAAGAGGAAATTAAATCCGTGCTTAAACCCCAGGCTAGACAAGGCTACACATAATGACTACACATAACTACGGGCCGCTGGCAGAAACAACCCATGTTTTTATCAGGCAGCCAGTGAAGCCTGATCGCGGGACGAGCTTCGAGGACTCTCAAAGCCAGTCGCAGGTAAGTCACAGGTTTAAAGGGTAATGATTTTGTTTACTGTGGGAATCTTGAGTCATCACAGCAGGTTCATCTTATACAGCTAATTATTTAGCAAATCGGAAACTTCCCACCTGTCTAGGATGGACCAGAGAAGCAAACATCTTCACCATTATTCATCCCATTCAGTCTTTCCGGAACATGGTCATCATACTTCAGATAAGTAAATAAATCACAGCGCAGCAACTCTTCCTTCAGAGTGCAGGCACTATACTTTCCATCTCCAGAACTGAAGTCCGATTAGTCAGTTTACCTGACCCTTTACATATATGTTATCCTGTACACACTCCAACAGCATGTTCAATCCCCCCAAAAAGTCAGTTGTCTCCACTGTAACTCGCACATATATGCTTGCTTAATGCTCATTCCCATACTACTCAAAACCTTCTTCACACCTTCCTTCGAGCCTTACCTGGGGTAAAATGTAAAACTCCTTTCATTCTTCTGAAGTATATATACCTTGTTAGTTCATTTAGACAAGACACTTCACTTGACACTGTCCAAGTGAGAGTGACTCCAGTTATGCTGTGACTAACCCTTTGAAGCTGCTGTAATTAATGTACCTTAACTAAACACTTGGCTATGCACAATTAACACTCAGTTGAGGGATTCTAAGTTATGACGACGTTTCGGGCTAAATTGGACCATGAATTAGTCACAAGTCAGATCGAAATGCGGTCATATGCCTTCTATTTTCGGGTTATTTATGCATCGTTCCAGTTAGGGTATTGTATCTTTTATCCTTTATAATCAACGATATCCTCACTGCTATATTGAAGCCTCCCAGCTCAGACTGATGGATTCCAACACCTTATATGATGCTCATCCTGCGTGATGGAATATGACAGAAACAGTTTTTGTTTACACTGTGTAAATATCGTATCGAGTTGCAACACACTGCTGTTGTATCCATCTTTAATATAAACAAGTCCCAATATGCAAAAAAAAATTTCCTCATTCGGGTGAGCTATTTCTAGAAAAAATTAAAAGATATAAGGAAAATTTAAGGGAAAAGAGCATAAATAATTTGGAATTTTTTAAAAAAATGCTACGATTTTATTGACCTTTTTAGAGTAAGGTGAGAAAGTGGTCAAATATTCATACCAGAAGTACCATAAAGTTTTTCGAAAAATAGAGAGAAAATAAATGCCAGGTTTTGAGAGAGAGAGAAAGAGAGAGGTTCACCAGAGGATATCTAAGGTAAGTTATACCTGTGTGAATAATTAACTGGTAAGAGGCAAGCATAAACACGGTCGTAAACAGTACAATGGGACTCGCACACTCGGGGGTCCAGGCAGCAAAACTGACCAAGGAAAAGCTGCCACCTGCATCGAATCAAGACAAAATAGAGGAAAAAATTGTTTCCTGGGACTGTCTGTCTTAGTTTGTTACTCCCTCCACCTTCATGTAGTCGCTTTTGTGGTCAACCTCCTCGTTTTGCACGCTACTGTACGACCCGTGGTGGTGGTACTGGTGGTATAGGTGGTATAAGTGCTGCTGGTGTTGGTACTCTTGGTATCAGCCGATTAGCACACACACACACACACTGTTATTATGAACAATCAAATTCACGCTATCATCAACTTGTAATTACCATTAACAGTTCACACCCACGTAAATCATAATTGCAAACCAGGTCAAATTACATGATTTTAATTTTCACAGTCCACAATCCTCAGTTACAGTTCACTTTGTCTCACTGGCCGCTCCAGCAAATTCAGACGAAAGGGGAAATATCCCCACTATTTACGCAGAAAGAGATGCTGGGATGTTAAGCGAGCACTCGTTGTGGAGAATAGCAACTTCTCCCAGAGAAAAGACTCCTATCCCTAAGTACAAACCCGTCAAACCTCGCCAGTGAGGTGAACTAGCGATGGACGAGGCAGAGTGTGTTGTTGACAGTTGCTCTGGTAGTGCTGCTGTTTGGCCGAGAGGAATAAAATGGCACAGTACCGTCACTGGAACAATTCACAAATAGCCAGCACATAGGAGAATGGAGCTTATGACGACGTTTCGGTAAGCTTACGACAACGTTTCGGTCCTACTTGGAACATTAGCTAGTTGGTGGTGGTGATGTTGCTGCTGCTAATACTAGCGCTGGCGGTGGTAGTGGTGGTGGTGGTGGCGGTGGTGGTGGTGGTAGTGCTTTATAAATTTGGTGGTTGTCGCTGGAGGCGCCTGTTTGCATTTTTCCCTCATTAAAGCCTCTTTACAAAACCAACATCGTATATTGGGCCAATTATCGTAGAGTTCTCTGAAGGCTGGTGCTGGTGCTGGTGCTGGTGAAGGAGTCGAGCACCGCGGAACCGGCATGACGGGTTCACTGCAGTTGATCATAAGGGTTCATTAGTCTGTGAATGTCGCCCTATAAATTTTCTGAACCCCCAACAGAAGGAACCTTACGCATAAAACCTTTATGTGGGATCAATTGTAGACCACAGGAAGTGTAATTTTGTGTTTTGGAGACCACTGAGTGCTGAGTTTAGTCTAGGGTTCATATATATATGCATACACACACACACACACACACGCACGCGCGCGCAGAAAGATCGCAGTCAACAGGATTCGAAATCACGTCAGGGGAGGCTGGCAAGGTACCCCAAGTGACGCTCTAGACCACGCGGCCACAGATGCCTAATAAGCTGGGCAGCCTTCAGAGCTTTACTAAATAATTTCCTGGGTCTGTATAGAGCTTTATCATAACAATGACTTGATAAAGCTCCACGTAGAGTGCATGTGTCTGACCATCGTCACTCAGAGGTCTCTCTGAGCTCTACTGAGGCTACAAGGTCAAGTGAAGAGCGTTTATTACCCCCTTCAATACATGTACACCCTTTTATTACCTGTTTCTATCGTGTTCTCGGAAGAGCTCTAAATCTGTAGGGAGTCATACAGAGCCTGGGGAAAGGAAGGGGGACAGAAGGTAATGATGTTTGACACGAGGCAGGAGAGTGCTAGCTCCAGTTCCTTGAATCAACAGCCCTTCACTAGCACTAAGGTCACGTCTCCCCCGAAAAGAATACAAACAGAATGACCCATTCAACGTTAATAATAATAATAATAATAATAATAATAATAATAATAATAATAATAATAATAATAATAATAATAATAATTATTATTATCATTATTATTATTACTGTTATTAGAAAGCGCTAAATAGGTATGGGTTATACAGAGTTTTATACAGATTATTGAAAAACCAGAAAGGGAAGCTCTAGGAAGAATAAAGCTAAATACAAAAAAAGGGAGATATAAGGAGAAATATGTGATTCGCGATTATTTCACATTTCCAGAGGTTATTTTCGTTTCAGTAAATCGTTCAGTTAAGAGGTTGAATTGATCCATCTCTGGGCGGAAGTGAGCGATTGGGGTAGAATGATGGGAGGGGGGGGGAGGGAGGAATAGACGAATGTAGATAGTGGAGGGGTGTTGGCTACACGTGGATGGGTGAGTGGGAGGTTGAAGGGCGTGCAGGGTGTAAAAGAGGGCAGCCAGCAGAAGGCTTCTGTCACATGACTAAAAGGCTCCAATGGCGAGTCATCATCTGACTAAGACCCACGTCAGGTATCACTTGTTCTGTTTCCTGACAAACCTAACCTCACCTAACTTAACCTAGCCTAACCTAACCTAACCTAACCTAACCTAACCTAACCTAACCTAACCTATCCTAACATGCTCTCCTCTTAGGCAACCTTCAAGCCCTATGTTGGACGAAGTATTGTAGAGATTTTAAAAACCTGTACTCTTCCCTGATGTACTCTTCCCTGATGTACTCTTCCCTGAAGTACTCTTCCCTGATGTACTCTTCCCTGAAGTACTCTTCCCTGATGTACTCTTCCCTGATGTACTCTTCCCTGAAGTACTCTTCCCTGATGTACTCTTCCCTGAAGTACTCTTCCCTGATGTACTCTTCCCTGAAGTACTCTTCCCTGATGTACTCTTCCCTGAAGTACTCTTCCCTGAAGTACTCTTCCCTGAAGTACTCTTCCCTGAAGTACTCTTCCCTGATGTATTCTTCCCTGATGTACTCTTCCCTGATGTACTCTTCCCTGAAGTACTCTTCCCTGAAGTACTCTTCCTTGATGTACTCTTCCCTGATGTACTCTTCCCTGATGTACTCTTCCCTGATGTACTCTTCCCTGATGTACTCTTCTCTGATGTACTCTTCCCTGAAGTACTCTTCCCTGATGTACTCTTCCCTGATGTACTCTTCCCTGATGTACTCTTCCCTGAAGTACTCTTCCCTGAAGTACTCTTCCCTGAAGTACTCTTCCCTGAAGTACTCTTCCCTGAAGTACTCTTCCCTGAAGTACTCTTCCCTGATGTATTCTTCCCTGATGTACTCTTCCCTGATGTACTCTTCCCTGAAGTACTCTTCCCTGAAGTACTCTTCCTTGATGTACTCTTCCCTGATGTACTCTTCCCTGATGTACTCTTCCCTGATGTACTCTTCCCTGATGTACTCTTCTCTGATGTACTCTTCCCTGAAGTACTCTTCCCTGATGTACTCTTCCCTGATGTACTCTTCCCTGATGTACTCTTCCCTGAAGTACTCTTCCCTGAAGTACTCTTCCCTGAAGTACTCTTCCCTGATGTACTCTTCCCTGAAGTACTCTTCCCTGAAGTACTCTTCCCTGAAGTACTCTTCCCTGAAGTACTCTTCCCTGAAGTACTCTTCCCTGAAGTACTCTTCCCTGAAGTACTCTTCCCTGAAGTACTCTTCCCTGAAGTACTCTTCCCTGATGTACTCTTCCCTGAAGTACTCTTCCCTGAAGTACTCTTCCCTGAAGTACTCTTCCCTGAAGTACTCTTCCCTGATGTACTCTTCCCTGAAGTACTCTTCCCTGAAGTACTCTTCCCTGAAGTACTCTTCCCTGAAGTACTCTTCCCTGAAGTACTCTTCCCTGAAGTACTCTTCCCTGAAGTACTCTTCCCTGAAGTACTCTTCCCTGAAGTACTCTTCCCTGAAGTACTCTTCCCTGAAGTACTCTTCCCTGAAGTACTCTTCCCTGAAGTACTCTTCCCTGAAGTACTCTTTCTTGCAGTACTCTTCCCTGAAGTACTCTTCCCTGAAGTACTCTTCCCTGAAGTACTCTTCCCTGAAGTACTCTTCCCTGAAGTACTCTTCCCTCAAGTACTCTTCCCTGATGTACTCTTCCCTGAAGTACTCTTCCCTGAAGTACTCTTCCCTGAAGTACTCTTCCCTGAAGTACTCTTCCCTGAAGTACTCTTCCCTGAAGTACTCTTCCCTGAAGTACTCTTCCCTGAAGTACTCTTCCCTGAAGTACTCTTCCCTGAAGTACTCTTCCCTGAAGTACTCTTCCCTGAAGTACTCTTCCCTGAAGTACTCTTCCCTGATGTACTCTTCCCTGAAGTACTCTTCCCTGAAGTACTCTTCCCTGAAGTACTCTTCCCTGAAGTACTCTTCCCTGAAGTACTCTTCCCTGAAGTACTCTTCCCTGAAGTACTCTTCCCTGAAGTACTCTTCCCTTATGTACTCCTCTCTGAAGTACTCTCCTCTGATGTATTCCTTTCTGAAGTACTCTTCCCTGAAGTACTCTTCCCTGAAGTACTCTTCCCTGATGTACTCCTCTCTGAAGTACTCCTCCCTGAAGAAAATCTTCTCTAAACAAAATTCTTTCCTCCAGAAATACAAATGTCCCTTGAGATTTTCTTCCCTCTGCCCCAGCAACCAGGTCCTCACGCCCTGTCACAAGCCGTCCGTCTCCCTTTTCTCCAGCGTTACTATTCCTTCTCCCTATACACACCTGCCTTCCACGGTACTTCCTTCTTTACCCCTCGATCTTCAGAACTGTTTCTCCGGTTTAATAACCTCCAGTTATTCCACCTCCAGTTTTTCTTCCTCCAGTTATTCTTCCTCCAGTTATTCTACCTCCAGTGGAGGTACACTGGATGTTTACTGTTGTTCCTCCAGTACACTGGATGTTCACTATTGTTCCTCCAGCACACTGGATGTTCACTATTGTTCCTCCAGTACACTGGATGTTCACTTCTGTTCCTCCAGCACACTGGATGTCCACTATTGTTCCTCCAGTACACTGGATGTTCACTGTTGTTTCTCCAGTACACCGGACGTTCACTATTGTTCCTCCAGCACACTTGATGTTCACTATTGTTCATTCAGTACACTGGATGCTCACTGTTATTCCTCCAGTACACCGGATGCTCACTGTTGTTCCTCCAGTACACTGGATGCTCAATGTTGTTCCTCCAGTACATCGGAAAGTCGGAAATCACTTTTCCAGGATATACAAAGCGTTCATAGTTATTCATTCAGTTCATCCTAGGTTCTCATTAGCTCTCGTCTGGAAACAATCAGAAATGTTCTTCGAGTTCTCTTCCCCGGAACAATCACAATCGCCCAAGAGCCCATCTGACATTAAAGTTCGACTCTACGTAAACTTCAAGGGATTGTTGCTTGTCGTCCTGACTGGTACCAGGATCTTCAGACATTCGGAAGCGTTTTCGACCGAAGAAAAAATGGAAAACTGGAAAACAAGGCTTCTCTCTCCTCTTGCCTCTTCTCCCGTGAGCCTAGAGGCCGTGCCTAGGCCTATACACACCGACAAACATTCCTCGTTAACATTCCTCAAACACTTACTTTTCGATAATGAGATTTTACAAGAATAAGACCATTACTTGCCCGCTAATACCTGCAGGGACGCGAGGTCTTTGTGGCGGCTCACGGGAGGTAGAGGCTGGTCTTTCTTGGAGGTCACTATGGGTTCTTACGTGGGTCCCTTTGACGTGGGTTCTTGGAGGTTGGTGGGCACCTCACATTCCTGGTGGGGTGAGCACATGCCTACTAACACTGGAGGTCTACTCTGTACCTCCTTCATTCTTGCTTCCCTTCCTCTCTTCTCCACTTCTACATTTATACCTTTTCTTTCAGTCTTCATTCTTTTCTCTCTCTCTCTCTCTCTCTCTCTCTCTCTCTCTCTCTCTCTCTCTCTCTCTCTCTCTCTCTCTCTTTCTCTCTTTCTCTCTTTCTCTTTCTCTCTCTTTCTCTCTTTCTCTCTCTCTCTCTCTCTCTCTCTCTCTCTCTCTCTCTCTCTCTCTCTCTCTCTCTCTCTCTCTCTCTCACTTTTGCATCCCCTCTCTCCCTTCTACATCTCTTCCTCTCTCTCACTCCTACATCCTCCTTCTATGTGGAACACAGTCTACTCCAAACTCTCCAAGGCCTACCAGAGCCTCCACAATTATCCAGAGTCTATTTCAGATTAAAGACCTCTGGCTAAATATTTTTTTAAATATCTCTGATATGATAAATATGTTCATATTTTTGATGGTAACAATAACAATAATAAAATCCACCGAGTGATGCACGTGTTTACAAATATTAGCAAAAAATAACTAGAACTGTATTCCTTAGAACATAGGCGAGAAAGATACATCATAATCTACACCTGGAGGATGCTGGAGAAATTGGTACCAAAACTACACACCGAAAATACTACTAATGAACACAAGAGGCTTAATAAATGGTGCAGGATACCTCCAATGTAAAGCAGAGGAGCGATGAGTACACTGAGAGAGAACTCAATAAGTGTCAAGGGACCACGACTCTTCAGCATCCTACCTTCATACATAAGGAGATCAACAAACACCTGGTTGTCTTCAAGAGGCAACTCGACAGATTCCTCACAACAGTTCCTCATCAACCGGGTTGTGGTGCACACGTTGGAGTGCTGGCGCCGGGCACTAACAGCTTGATCGATCAGACACGCAACCAGACCGGACCAGGAGGAATGATCTGGGATCGGGCCGCGGGGGCGGTGACACCCGAAAACGACTCCAGGTAAACTTCAGGCAAGCAGTCGCAGCGGTGACAGACAGTAGCAACAGCAGTGGATGAAAGCAGTGGCAGTAACGAGTGACAGCCTGTGACTGACAGACCAGGAATGTTAACGGACCCAGATACTGGTCTACCGGGCGGACCAGTTAATCCCAGTAACTGTTTCCCTGATCTCCGGTAGCTAACCCGTGTTTAAGCTACCGGGAATACACCCGACCGGGTCTCTAACTACCCGTGAATGTTGTTATTATTATTATTACTTTTGTTAGATAGGCAGAACAGTCTAAATTAGAGATACTTGGTAAATTAGAGATACGCGGTTGGCCTCTCAAAGAGACGACAGGCGTTTAAATTGCTTTGGTGTCCCCGACTGTCTGCTATTTTTGTTCTGCCGGCAATGGTATGGCAGTTCGCAGAGTCAGGTGTGTGGGGTTGAGCTACTGGAGTTTAGCTAGGCGTCTGAGAACCTGGAAGACATCCTGCTAGCTTCCTTAGACCGGAAAGGCACCTTGATTACTGGTAGAAGCGTCCTAGAAGCGGGATCCCTTCCCTGTCCATTCCTGGCTGCCAGGAAACAGGACATGTCTCTTGACACGGGTCTTTATCAGACCCTTTCAGTTGGTTAGGTATGCACGAGTCTATTCAAAGTAAATTTTGGTACCCTATTAAAAACAATTACTACCCAGTAGTGTCGTAAGATCCCTGGCGACCAGTAATGTCTTGTTGTCGGAGGAGCCACTCAGAAATAATGGCAACCTGGTCGGCTTTGCTTGTTGTGGCTTATAGGGCTGCTGGTAACTTACGCCGTATCGAGCCCTAATTGGCTAGCTGGTAGCCAGCAATCAAAACAGGATCCCACCGTTGCAAGGCGACGCACTGTGCTTGCTAATGTTGACATTATCATCCTAGCTGCTTCATACTTGGTGCCGGGTCCTAAGACACACACTAACACGAACATTTCGCCTGTAAAGAAACATTTAAAAATATACATTTTTTTTAAATTGCTGTCTTGCTTTCTACCGGAGATGAGTTGCGGCGATCACGTGAAAAAAAAAAGACACGTTCGCAGGACCAGCTTCTACTGCGACAAAGTTTTCGACCACGTTAAGATGTTTATCAGAGTCATACAAAAGATACAAAGTTCATGCATGCGTATATATACGCCTTGGAGAGGGAGAGGAGAGGTAAGTGACACTGTATGAGTCTGAAGACTCGTGGGTGAGTGCAATTCTATAAGAGGTCCGTGGATCTCCAGGTCGTTGTACCTCGTTTTCTCAAAAATCTTTGCTTCCTTCTACCCGACTTTTTCCTGACCACCCGGACTGTTGTGAACTGGTTTTTATTACATTTATTGTTACCCTGGGTCTATATACCTAGCTGTTTCCTGTCTTGGTAGAGAGGGAGAGAAGGGGATGAAAAGAGAGAGGGTGAATAACAGGAGAAGGCTACAAGGGCCGTCAGACAGTTGGCTACTAGAGCTCAATCTTAAATATTTATAAGACCATGATAATAGCAGAGAAGGAAGTAAAGGAGAAGAGGCGAATCTGCAAATATAAGACACACACACACACACACACACACACACACACACACACACACCCACATTTACAACCACTTGTCTAAAAATCACCATTTATAACGCCTTCCTAACTCTCACAAAGACACTCAAAGATGCTTCCTCACCTCATGTTTTACGTCTCCCAACACCTTTTATAAGTTCCTGAGCCACACACACGCACTAATCCTCCTCTCCCCCTCAACCACGTCAACCCCTTCAACCCCATCAACCTCTTCTTCCTTCCCATCTCCCCGAAAATAAGCTTCACATAGGTAAACAAGACTTTTTCATATCCCTTTCTTAAAAAAATAATCACTCGCACTCCTCCAAGCAAATATACTTTAGTTACATCTTAAACAAAAGCTTTTAGTGAAGATATTTAAGTATAAACAAAAGCTTAAAGAGGCTCCCTTGTTATCTAAGTTAAATTCTGATAAAAGTAACAAAAATAAAAGCATTATGGAGGAGGTTTTCAGTCCGTACGTTCATTTCTTCCCATGGAAAGTTTCGTGGAAGCACTTAGACGAGGTTTCGCACAAGAATATTGAGTCTGAGGAAGCTCACTTTTGAGCGAAAATTCATCTGAAAGAATAGAAAATGTAAGGAATTAAGAGTGCAGTGAAGATGTGAGGAAGGTAGCAGCAAATGTTGCTGCTACTGTTGCTACTGCTGTTGTTGTTACTGTTGCTGCTGCTGCTACTGTTGTTGCTACTGCTGCCGTTGCTGCTGCTACTGTTGTTGCTACTGCTACCGTTGTTGCTGCTACTACTGCTGCTGCTAGGACCTCCAGCCTAAGGGGGAACCAGGAGCTCACGAGGTGGTTCTCCAGGAGCCGCTACCACTGCCACAGGTATCGAGGAAGGTACAGGAGGGCCTCGTATGTGGTCAGGTAGGTAGGTAGGTGGGAAGGTAGGTAGGTAGGTAGGCAGGTAGGTAGGCAGGTAGGGAAAGTAGGCATGGAAATTGAGCCTAAAAGAAAATACTATTTATTTCAAACGGAAAAAATAACAAATTAATCCTCATCATGAGATTTCCCGATGATGGTCACCAATTTATCAGAAAAATATTATATACTTAGCCATCTTTGGAAATTTAGATGAGTCTTCCTCACCTGTTTTAAATTATGTATATACATCTATGTATATATTTACCCGGGATTGTTTATATTTAGTTATCTCGTAAAACCACTTCGAGAAGGTGAATGTATTTCAGTGGCTGCCTGAACTGTGATAAAATATTTTATATCCCATAACCACAGCATCCTTTATCTTAATGTTTAGAGATAAGTGTCCTGTTATCCCTCTGGATGCTGGTGAGGGGCTCTTGATGCTGGTGAGGGGCTCTTGATGATGGTGAGGGACTCTTGATGTTGATGAGGGGATCTTGATGCTGGTGAGGGGCTCTTGATGCTGGTGAGGGGATCTTGATGCTGGTGAGGGGCTCCTGATGCTGGTGAGGGGCTCTTGATGCTGGTGAGGGGATCTTGATGCTGGTGAGGGGCTCTTGATGCTGGTGAGGGGCTCTTGATGCTGGTGAGGGACTCTTGATGCTGGTGAGGGACTCTTGATGCTGGTGAGGGACTCTTGATGCTGGTGAGGGACTCTTGATGCTGGTGAGGGACTCTTGATGCTGGTGAGGGACTCTTGATGCTGGTGAGGGACTCTTGATGCTGGTGAGGGACTCTTGATGCTGGTGAGGGACTCTTGATGCTGGTGAGGGGATCTTGATGCTGGTGAGGGGCTCTTGAACTGAGAGGCTGGAGCTGTCCTCTTCATCTAAGACAATAGTACTTGTAAATCCAGAAGTAGTCCTGTTAACCCTTTTGGGATCTAGTTCCTGGGCCTTCTGTGTATCCATATGGTCTTGTGCTACCATCCACAGGATGGATATGAGGTGCACAATAAACTAGCCACTACCATCCACAGGATGGCCATGAGGTACACAATAAACTGGCCACTACCATCCACAGGATGGCCATGAGGTACACAATAAACTAGCCACTACCATCCACAGGATGGCCATGAGGTACACAATAAACTAGCCACTACCATCCACAGGATGGCCATGAGGTACACAATAAACTAGCCACTTTAACGATAAAATATAACCTAGCTATAATAATTATATTACAATGGTTAGAAGAGGTTGTCTTCAGAGACTTGGTTAACCTCACCAAAAACCCCCAGTGTTATTTATCACAGTAGTGGTTACGTCTGTCTGTCGCAGGAGAATGGGCAGTGTCACAATGTTGGAAATGGAAGACATAGGATTGGGGAAGACAGTCATGGGTGGGCTCCCACATGGGTGTGTTCTGAGACCCCCATTGTACCTCCTCACCTCAAGAATGCCCCTTTGCCTACAAAATAAGGAGCCTAGTGAGATTTTTGGGAGACATGTTAGGTAATGTTTTGCCAGCCAGTAGCCTGACTATTGCAGAAGTTAATGGAAGGTGTTGAAACTGGAGACTGTGGAAGACGAGGGGGATCAGTCCCTCAGTCTACGTTTCTACCATCATAGTCCTCCTCAATACAGACAAAAACTATAATTGTTAATAATTTTGTAGGTCCCATGTACGTTAATTCCTTCTTCTAGGTGCGTGTGTCCATCCCACGTACACTAATTGCTTCGCCTGTCTGTGTGTCCGTATATCTAATTCAAATTAACGTGATTTAAGAAAAAAGGAAAAACAATATATTGAGAGAGAGAGAGAGAGAGAGAGAGAGAGAGAGAGAGAGAGAGAGAGAGAGAGAGAGAGAGAGAGAGAGAGAGAGAGAGAGAGAGAGAGAGAGAGAGATAGAGAAAGAGACAGAGAGAGGGAGGGAGGGGTTTCTGACACCTTACCCACACCTGTCTCCCACACCTGTCTTCCACACCTTCGCTTCCGTGCCCATCCTTTCTCCTCTCTCTCTCTCTCTCTCTCTCTCTTTCATTTCCCACGCCTCTTCACTCCCACACCTCCCCCTCCCCACCTCCCCCTCCCCACCTCCCCCACCCACACCTGATTCAGACAAGGTGTGTCCAGATCACGTTGAAACATGCGTCTGACGACTTAAATACTGGGATAATTGTATTAAGATGGGACGTCAAGAGGCGGCCATGGTGCCCCTCCATGTATGGGGAGGGGGGTTAGAGGAGAGGGGGAGGGGGTTAGATGAGAGAGGGAGGGGGTTGCTCTTATAATACGGGTTACACCCCTTTTGTCTCTTGTCTGCCATGTCTACTGATAACGTGCGTGTGTGTGTGTGTGTGTGTGTGTGTGTGTGTGTGTGTGTGTGTGTGTGTGTGTGTGTGTGTGTGTGTGTGTGTGTGTGTGTGTGTGTGTGTGCGTGTGTGTGTGTGTGTGTGTGTGTGTGTGTGTGTGTGTGTGTGTGTGTGTGTGTGTGTGTGTGTGTGTGTGTGTGTGTGTGTGTGTGTGTGTAAATTCTGTTTCAGTGGAAAATTAATTTGATTTCCATCTAATTCTTTCTGTTCTATTTGTTATTAATATGTTCTTTAATTTGTTTTCCATTTATTATCATATTGCTTTCTCGGTCTTCCTGGTGGCCTGGTGGTTAACGCTCTCGCTTCACACGGTGAGGGCCTGGGTTCGATTCCCAGCCAGAGTAGAAACATTGGACGTGTTTCTTTCCACCTGTTGTCTATGTTCCCCATCAGTAAAATGGGTACCTGGGTGTTAGTCGACTGGTGTGGGTCGCATCCTGGGACACTGACCTAAGGAGGCCTGGTCACAGACCGGGCCGCGGGGGCGTTGACCCCCGGAACTCTCTCCAGGTAAACTCCAGATATCCAGTAGATCCGCATAATCAGTCTTTCTGTCTGCTTAACTAACCTACATGTTACAGAAAGACTGTACCCGGATACCTGCTCTTTCCACACACTTTGTAAACAAATCACAGAACTGGTGAGACTCGAACCCGCGGCAGGCGTGTTCTGGCACTCACAGGACAGTGCGTTAACCACTGGACCAGAAAGTCCTAGTTTTTTTATTTTCTTAATGAAGAATACCTGTACAACATATGTACATGTGTTGTACATGTGTTGTATGCTAGCCCGTGCCTCATTAACGCAGTCATTGGAAGGTGTTGAAACTAGAGACAGTGGAAGACGAGGGGAATCAGTCCCCTCAGCCTAGGTGTCCACCATCATGGTCTTTCTCAATACTGATAAAAACTATAATTGTTTTGTCTCTGTCGAAGATTTTTTGAAGTTATTTCAGTTATTTCAAGGTTGGTTTTGGTGGATGTGTCTTTATGTGTTTCCAATGGGCAATGGTAAACAATATGATGTTCAATGAGGACAAATTCCAACTACTCCGTTATGGAAAACTGGAGGAGATAATAACTAGAACAGAGTATACTACTGACTCCGGCCATACAATAGAGCGGAAAAATAATGTAAGGGACCTGGGAGTAGTAATGTCTGAGGATCTCACTTTCAAGGATCACAACAGTGCCACGATCGCACGTGCAAAGAAAATGATAGGATGGATAATGAGAACTTTCAAAACGAGAGATGCCAAGCCCATTATGATCCTTTTCAAATCACTTGTTCTCTCTAGGCTGGAATACTGCTGTACATTAACATCTCCATTCAAAGCAGGTGAAATCGCAGATCTAGAGAGTACAGAGATCCTTTACTGCACGTATAAGTTCTGTCAAGCACCTTAACTACTAGGAACGCTTGGAAGCACTTGACTTGTACTCGTTGGAACGCAGGAGGGAGATATATCATAATCTACACTTGGAAAATCTTGGAAGGAATGGTCCCAAATCTGCACACAGAAATCACTCTACGAAAGTAAAAGACTGGGCAGGCGATGCAAAATGCCCCCCAATAAAAAGTAGGGGCGCCATTGGTACATTAAAGGAACAGCTTCACAAGTGTCCGGGAACCCCAAAACCTATTTCAACAGCCTCCCCATCAAGCATTAGGGGAATTGCCAATAAACCCCTGGCTGCCTTGAAGAGAGAGCTGGACAGATACCTAAAGTCAGTGCCGGATCAGCCGGGCTGTTGCTCGTACGTTGGACTGCGTGCGGCCAGCAGTAACAGCCTAGTTGATCAGGCCCTGATCCATCGGGAGGCCTGGTCATGGACCGGGCCGCGGGGGCGTTGATCCCCGGAATAACCTCCAGGTAACCTCCAGGTATGTGTCATTTTGGTCGTTTATTGTGTCTTTGTGTCATGTCACATGATACACGCATTTTTGTGACATGATATAAAGGCACATACAATAAACGACCATCATACCTGGAGTATACCCTCTCCAGGTATACTCCAGGAATGGTGGTCGTTAATTGTATGTCTTTGTGTCATGTGGTCGTTTGTTTTCATGTGTCATGGTCGTTTATTGTATGTGTCTTCATGTACCTGGATCCTGGAGTTACCTAGAGGTTATTCCGGGGATCAACGCCCCCGCGGCCCGGTCCATGACCAGGCCTCCCGATGGATCAGGGCCTGATGTATCATGGTGGTCGCTTATTTCAGCTTCTAAATTTTCTTTTTTTTTTTAAATTCTGTCTCTGCTGTCTCGCCCTCGTTCATCACTGTGATCTTTTACTCAGCATCCTGATCTGTCTGTCTGTCATTTCCTCCAGACGACCATTAGACGTGGCACTATCACACCCGTCACCTTGTCATTCTCAGCTGTCTGTCACTTGCAAACGACTCGCAGACAGCACTATTAGACCTGTTGAAAGTGGCCGCCTGGCTTGTCTGTCAAGTCTGTCTCACATTTCCACACGACCAACACATGAGACAGTATCAGTACCAACACTATGCTCTCCTAGCCTGTCTGTCAGTCTGCCACCTTCCACACAGACCCAGCAGACATAGGATAATCAGGTCCGTCTCCATGGCATCCTGGTTGTCCTGCAGTGAGCAGCAGGACATTAGTCCAGTCAATCCACCTTATCTTACCTGTCCACCCTGGCGGTGGAGCTTCAACCAGACCGCTAAAGAGGGAGAGGGAAGGGAAAAAGTATCTCTCTCTTTCTTTCTCTCTCTCTCTCTCTCTCTCTCTCTCTCTGTTTCTGAAAGCGAATGAGAAAGATGATGCTCACCTCCACTTAGGCCTGGTAATAACTGGGCTGTTGTGGTCGTGGTTTATAGGCCTATTTGTTAATGTAGTGAGCGCGTGGGTAGGCCCTAGAGGATTTATGAGTCAAGGAAGGTGACAGAGGTGGGCTATAGGGCTACACTTACACTGACTGCTATATTAACTTACCAAAACAACGTTACCGGGTATAATCACTATATTGTGTGTGTAACTTGTAATGTGACTCAGGGAGTAGCTCACATCGGCTCACATCTGAAGGAATAGGGTTCAATCCCGGCACAAGTGGAGATGTTTGGAGAATGTTTTCTCACACATGGCCGCCGTCCTACTCATTTCTGCTAAGACGTTGTGTAGTTGTAAAAATAGGTTGGACAAATACATGAGCGGGTTGGGTGGGTGAGTTGGACGTGATTAGCTTGTGCTACTAGGTCGGATGCACTGCTCCTCCCGTAAGTGGCGTGTCTGACCTCACTTGGTCAAGGCATTGGCTTAAGCCGGTGGGAGAATTGGACCTGCATCGCACAGGCCAATAGGCCTGTTGCAGTGTTCCTTCTTTCTTATGTTATATATATATATATATATATATATATATATATATATATATATATATATATATATATATATATATATATAGGAGAAGTGGATAAAAAGGCTTCAAGGAAAAATATTTGGATTTCTTCCTGAAGCCGTTTGAATATTCCACTTCCCCTACCACCCCATCTTTTCATATTTATTTTTTTTTTTTACCAACAGGAATATTGTATTACATAAAATGGTACAGAAGATTTAAGAGATACATTGTTGATATAAAGGTGGCATATATGGTACATGTTGTTACGTGTGTATCACCGATTATAAGGCGAAAATCTCATCCAGCTCCTCAGAGCTGGGGCGTGTGCCCAAAATACAGCAGGCATTACCCCTTTGAACAGCCGCACTGAGCCGCTGGAACAGAAAACTAGCTGCCCTGGGATCCCTAGTTACCCTGATGAGTCTTTTTCCCAGCTCCTTAAGGAAATTAGATGCACTCTTTCCCCATGAGCCAAGGGTCTCTGAGCCTATGGGAACAAACATATAATGATGGGCAAGTTCTCCATATTTTCTAGACTTTTGGGACTCCCTGAAGCTGGCAGCTGCCCCTCCTTCCTCCCTGGTGTATTGGAGATAGGTATCAGCCAAGGTAGATGCACATGTATAGTCCCACACCCCCTGCTTCCCATCCGTCCAGGCTTGAAGGGTGATACCATCTGGACGCTTCTGGCTGCCATCAGATCTGCATAGTTGGGGTGGCTCCCTTACTGCTGGGCATCCAGCTGTTGTGAGGCTCCTCTTGATAATGTTATTAACCTCCTCATGTTTTGCAATCTTTCCCTCGGATTTACGGCACACAAGACCATGGTACCCGAATCGGTCTGCTGCTTCACTGCCACAAATACACCTGTGTTCGGCGAGAATAGGGGAGGCAAGTCGAAGGGCAACACCGATGCGGATGGTCTGTGTGTGTATATATATATATACATATATATATATATATATATATATATATATATATATATATATATATATATATATATATATATATATATATATATATATATATATATATATATATATATATATATATATTACTTGTATTTATGACAAATTTGGCAAATTCCTGCTCAAAATATAGGAGACGTGTGCTGTATATTACTCTCTGTCACCTGTGTGTACACACACCGTCACGTAATCATATACAAATGTTATATACTGCCCCTCTCACTGCCTCCCACACCGCTCTCACAGCTTATAAAACAGTAAATATGAAATAACTTTCAGAAATAACTATTTGTCGCAGATATATATGCTTTACCGCATCGTTTGCTTTGTCCCATGGATGTTTTAGCACTGTTTTGTTATCAAATAAGTCCCAAATAGAGGAACTATCAACCGGGAAGCCTGAGAAAGGATTAGGCGTGGCGTCTTTGGTCCCAATTTTGGCCAGCGGCATTTTTGGGCATTTGAAGGAGCAGGCGTGCAGGTTCCCAACCCTCAGTACCCATTACTGAGGCCAGGAAAGGAGAACACTACGCTGAATGGTGTTGAAAATGAGAAGAGTTGTCTGCCCTGGCTGGCCCCATGCTAGCTTGACGCTCTACCTTTATTCGTCTGAATATTTATATTCACCTTATATGTGTTTAATGGCCGTATATGATTAAGTGTATTGGAGAAATATCCTCAATGAATCGACTCCTTTAGTGGTGAGCATTTCCTGTGGACATACCCTTTTTGACGCCCTGTAATTAGTGCATGTCCCTATCTTGCTGTATGTGACATGTATATTTTAATTGTTTTGGCGTCTTTTGACATACCTGGAGGTTACCTGGAGGTTATTCCGGGGATCAACGCCCCCGCGGCCCGGTCCATGACCAGGCCTCCCGATGGATCAGGGCCTGATCAACTAGGCTGGGTATGTCTTTTTGTTTATTGTGCAATCCATGTTCATAATGTGGACGGTAGCACCAGAATATACCGGTGCTTTGGAGAGAGAGAGAGAGAGAGGGAGAGAGAGAGAGAGAGAGAGAGAGAGAGAGAGAGAGAGAGAGAGAGAGAGAGAGAGAGAGAGAGAGAGCAGGTGGAGGGTGTTGCCTGGTCCGAACAACCTGCTTCTTGTGACTCATCCCTAACTGGATGACACGCCCACAGCCACGCCAACACTGCTTCTACACCCACAGCAAGACAGGGGCAAGACCACAGCAAGACAGGAACAACACCACAGCAAGACAGGAACAACACCACAGCAACACAGAATCAGGACTTCACCACCAAACACTCACAACCACCAATACTGAATTAATCCCAAAACCCCACAAATTTCAGTGGCTCAATCTTCCAAAACACACTACCCATAGCGTCACTTGGATGGGTGAACCACCTAGATTTGCATATACATTAGTTTTCTCTTTTTTTTTATAGACCAAGTAGTATACTTCTCTCCGGCTGTATACTCATACTGCCCGTATATAGGACGTATCTCACTGCCTCTGTATGATACGCATCTTACATATGTATGATATATATTTTAGTGCCTACGTAGGATTCCTCTTTGAGATATCATGCTATCATATTATATTGTCTAATTTTATGCTTTCTTCGAGAATGTAGGTACGTATGGCGTCTTGTACGAGAGCCTTATACACGGTGTCTTATGCTCAGTGCATTATGCTTGGTTCCACTGTGATTACGAGGATTGTGTAGCTGAGGGAGTCTAGGGAGGAAGGGAATCCTACCCTCAATCTGTCTCGTAACCAATTATGCAGGACCTTATCTGACCCTCAGTTACAGTGGCTATATGTTGCGTTTTAGAAAAGAAATATAACCAACTGTCTTTCTCTTTCTCTCTCTCTCTCTCTCTCTCTCTCTCTCTCTTTCTCAACAGACTCGTTACCATAAGTAGGTCTTATTTTAATAAAAACATAAGAACATAAGAAAGAAGGAACGCTGCAGCAGGCCTACTGGCCCATGCGAGGCAGGTCCATAGTTCTGTAGCAACGACACTGAGACTTGAGGCCTCGAAGACCAGCAGATACTGAGGCTTCGATGACCAGCAGGTACTGAGGCTTCGAAGACCAGCAGGTACTGAGGCTTCGATGACCAGCAGGTACTGAGGCTTCGATGACCAGCAGGTACTGAGGCTTCGAAGACCAGCAGGTACTGAGGCCTCGAAGACAAGCAGGTACTGAGGCTTCGAAGACCAGCAGGTACTGAGGCTTCGAAGACCAGCAGGTACCGAGGCCTCAAAGACCAGCAGGTACTGAGGCTTCAAAGACCAGCAGGTACTGAGGCCTCGAAGACCAGCAGGTACTGAGGCCTCAAAGACCAGCATAAATGTAAGTGAAATCTTCCCAAAGCAAAACCTGAAGACAAGTCTGCTGTTTCATTGCTTCTCTATTCTCATGTTTACACACAAGGAGTCGGGGAAGAAAGAGGAAGAAGAGAAGTAGCAGGAGGAGAAGGAGGAGGAGGATTAAGCGTCTCTTAACACCCTCTACAGCGTTGATTTATCAGTGTGTTGTAGCGTAATGGGGTACGATTTTGCTTAGTGGTGCGTAGGGCGGTTCGGCGACTTCGTACCGCGAGGTGAACCGCACTCCGGCGGTCGTAAAAGAGACTTTTACTGTTGAGGCGTTTTTCACCTCTCCGCTCTATTGACGATCAAGGTAATTGGATCACTGGAGATCAGTAAACAGCTGAGGCCATTACCATGGGTATTAACTGTGAGTATATTACCCCAGGGGTAATTTCAGTGGTACAGGTGTCTGGGGGTTTTCTCGGGGTGGTACTACCATCACCACTGCTACCATAACCAATACTACTACCATAACTACCACTGTTACCATAACCACCACTGCTACCATAGCCACCACAGTTACCATAACCACTACTGTTACCATAACCACCACTGCTACCATAACCACCACTGCTACCATAACCACCACTGCTACCATAACCACCACTGCTACCATAACCACCACTGCTACCATAACCACCACTGCTACCATAACCACCACTGCTACCATAACCAATACTACTACCATAACTACCACTGTTACCATAACCACCACTGCTACCATAGCCACCACAGTTACCATAACCACTACTGTTACCATAACCACCACAGCTACCATGACACTACTATTACCATAACTACCACTGTTACCATAACCACTACTGTTACCATAACCACCACTGTTACCATAACCACCACTGCTACCATAACCACCACTGCTACCATAACCACCACTGCTACCATAACCACCACTGCTACCATAACCACCACTGCTACCATAACCACCACTGCTACCATAACCACCACTGCTACCATAACCACCACTGCTACCATAACCACCACTGCTACCATAACCACCACTGCTACCATAACCACCACTGCTACCATAACCACCACTGTTACCATAACCACAACTGTTACCATAACCACCACTGCTACCATAACCACCACTATGGTAGTTGACTGTAAATACCTTAATAAGGATGTACAAAGACAGGGGAAAAAAAATCAAAATTATATAGAGAATCAGTAATTGAATTTCAGATGTAGGTTATTTAAATTAAAAAAAAAATGCTATCTGAGTATTATATAAATCTTTTGTTAAAAAAACTTAGATTATGTGAATTAATGATAGATGTGTTTTGATGAGTGGTGGGTAACATTAAAGCACCACCAGCACCACCAGCACCGCCAACACCACCAGCACCACCAACACCACCAGCACCGCCAACACCACCACCAGCACCACCACCAGCACCACCACCACCACCAGCACCAGCACCACCAACACCACCAGCACCACCAACACCACCAGCACCAGCACCAGCACCACCACCAGCACCAGCACCACCACCACTACCAGCACCAGCACCACTACCAGCATCACCACCATCATCACCACCACCACCACCACCATTACCAGTACCACCGCTACTACCATAACAGCGCCAGCAAAAACAGCAGTACCAGCACCAATAAGAACAACAGCACTGGTAACAACAACAGCACTGGTAACAACAACAGCACTGGTAACAACAACAGCAGGAACAGCAACTACAGCGCTAGACACAACAGCAACAAACATCTGCTGCAGCACCAGCAGCAACAACACCACCAGCACCACCAACAGCAGCAGTAACAGCAACAACAGTAGGTAGGGTAGATGTGGGTCTTAGTAGGAGCTAACAAAAGTAAAGTACCCAGAGTTCTACCCAACATATGGTTGCTTGTTCGACCACATATTGTTAAATATATGTGTCATGTGTCATTCGCACGTATGTCAATATTTACAAAGTGAAGGGGCGAGTGTGAGTGATGTAAAGGAAAGAAGAATGAGAAGAAAACGAGTAGAAATAAGGGAGGTAAAGAAAACATTTGAGGAAGTAACGGAAGATAGGTGGAGTAGGGAGAAGGTAGGGAGACGAGAGAGGTAGAGAGAGGAGGAAGATAGAGTGAAGACAGAGAGAAAAGGAGAGAGAGAGAGAGAGAGAGAGAGAGAGAGAGAGAGAGAGAGAGAGAGAGAGAGAGAGAGAGAGAGAGAGAGAGAGAGGGAGAGAGAGAGAAAAGGAAGAGAGAGAGAGAGAAAAGGAGAGAGAGAGAGAGAGAGAGAGAGAGAGAGAGAGAGAGAGAGAGAGAGAGAGAGAGAGAGAGAGAGTGTGAGAGAGAGAGAGAGTGAGAGAGAGAGAGAGAGAGTGTGAGAGAGAGATAAAAAAGACTAAGTTGATCTACTGATCCTCCAGTCAGGTGACCAGTCAGGTGATCAGTGAGGTGACCAGTCAGGTGTCCAGTCAGGTGACCAGTCAAGTGACCAGTCAGGTGATCAGTGAGGTGACCAGTCAGGTGACCAGTCAGGTGACCAGTCAGGTGTCCAGTCAGATGACCAGTCAGGTGACCAGCCAGGTGACCAGTCAGGTGACCAGCCAGGTGACCACTCAGGTGTCCGGTCAGATGACCAGCCAGGTGACCAGTCAGGTGACCAGTCAGGTGACCAGCCAGGTGACCAGTCAGGTGACCAGTCAGGTGACCAGCCAGGTGGCCAGTCAGGTGTCCAGTCAGATGACCAGCCAGGTGACCAGTCAGGTGACCAGCCAGGTGACCAGTCAGATGACCAGTCAGGTGACCAACCAGGTGACCAGTCAGATGACCAGTCAGGTGACCAGTCAGGTGACCAGCCAGGTGACCAGTCAGGTGACCAGCCAGGTGACCAGTCAGATGACCAGTCAGGTGACCAGTCAGGTGACCAGCCAGGTGACCAGTCAGATGACCAGTCAGGTGACCAGTCAGGTGACCAGTCAGGTGACCAGTCAGGTGTCCAGTCAGGTGACCAGTCAGGTGACCAGTCAGGTGACCAGTCAGGTGACCAGTCAGGTGACCAGTCAGGTGTCCAGTCAGGTGACCAGTCAGATGACCAGTCAGGTGACCAGTCAGGTGTCCAGTCAGGTGACCAGTCAGGTGACCAGCCAGGTGACCAGCCAGGTGACCAGTCAGATGACCAGCCAGGTGACCAGTCAGGTGACCAGTCAGGTGACCAGTCAGGTGACCAGTCAGGTGACCAGTCAGGTGACCAGTCAGGTGACCAGTCAGATGACCAGCCAGGTGACCAGTCAGGTGACCAGTCAGGTGACCAGCCAGGTGACCAGTCAGATGACCAGCCAGGTGACCAGTCAGGTGACCAGTCAGGTGACCAGTCAGGTGACCAGTCAGGTGACCAGTCAGGTGACCAGCCAGGTGACCAGTCAGGTGACCAGTAAGCTCAAAACGCTCTGCTTAACCCGAAACTCTCCTTAGCCCGATTTTGTAACCAATATATACCCTTTTAAAAATAAAATTGATTTCTCTGTGAACTCACATTAAATCGTAATAAACGGAAGGATGGACCGGAGGCTCGAATTGTGGTCCCACTAACTTACTTTTAACTGAACCTTGAAGATAATCCAGAGGGAATAACCAAATCCTTTACAACCCAAGGTGATACCTCACTAGGACATACGGCTTTAGTACACTCTATTTCAATAATGTTTAAAATTAATCTCTGGTTGTGTTAGGAGATGCATTTTAAACACTTTGTATGGACCTAACATATTAGTTCACTGTGTGTGTGCTCACCTATATGTGGTTGCAGGGGTCGATTCACAGCTCCTGTGTGTAAGTCATAGCAGTGTGTCCCAGCAGCAATGGCTGGTGAAGGAGTTTTTAAAGCTGGGCACGACTCGTGATTACTAGGTAGGTACCCGCATTAGCTCCAGGCATCACCACCTCTCCCCCCCCTCTCTCTCTCTTCCTCTCTCTTCCTCTCTCTCTCTCTCCCTGTCTGTCTCTCTCTTCCTGTCTATCTCTCTATCTATCTAACCAATAGTCTCTTAGTGGCAGATAAATGCTTCAAAATGTTTGGGTATTCGAGCATTTGATGTGATATATTGCGGTGATGGAGTGGGGTATGGCAGGGCAAGAGTAGGGGTATGACAGGGTATGATGTGCCAGGGACGGGGTATGATCGTGCAGGGGGCGAATTATGACTGGGTATGCTTGGGCAGGGGGCCGTTGTACACCCTGGTAGGGGCCTTAGTGTTCCCTGGGTATGCCCGGGCAGGGAGGGTACTACTCAGCATGCTCGACACAGCCTTAACATTATAGCGCAGCAATAACAAGGCTTCGGGCGATGGTACTCTAATTG